>NC_058084.1:300581651-300887372 GCF_014858855.1 Bufo gargarizans | reverse complement strand
ATATCCGAAGTGACCAACACATCTTCAAACCGCCCTCTTCTTCCATGCGATGTTGGATTGGTACTCGCTACTGTAGCTCTGTAAGTGGAAATTCCTCTGCCAGTGCCCGCAAAAGCAGAATGCAGCATTTCATGAAGCAAGGAATGGAAGTGCTGTATTCTGACAGGCCTCTGTGGTGCTGGTAACATGTCAGCCATTTTGTGTTTGTACTGGGGGTCTAAGTACGTTACCACCCAGTACTGGTCCTTACCCTTTATGCTTTTTATATGGGGTCCGTCTTTAAACACTGGAGCATGAAGGCCCCCATTTGCACTAAACTGGAAGCGGTGAAGGGCCTGGCTCCTGCTCATCATCCAGGATAATGTTGTCCTCGTTCTCCTCCCCCCATCCATGGACAACACCAGGGATCCCAGAAACGTTTAAAGCATGCTTTTCTTGCTCCTCCTCCGTCCCACCATCCTCCTCTGACTCCTCTTCATACTTCTGTTGTTGACTTGTCTCAGATGGAGTAGCCCCCCCCCCTTGGAATTCATTCAGCATTGCAACTTCCTCATGTTCAAGCTCCTGCTCCTCGATGGCTTGATCAATGACACGGCACAGTGCACGCTCCAAAATAAGGCATATGGTATGATGTCACTGATGACACCCTGGCTGCGACTGAACAATTTGGTGATCTCATCAAATGGCCGCAGATGTCTGCATGCATCGCTCATGAGCAGCCACTGGTGAGGTGAAAAGAATCCAAGCTCCCCAGAACCTTTCCTACCACAGAGTTCGTACAGGTAGTCGTTAATGGCACGTTTCTGCTGGAGCAGCCTATCAAGCATATACAAGGTGGAGTTCCAGCGCATCGGAAAGTCACAAATCAGACGTCTGACGGTCAAGTGGTGTCGCCACTGAACGTTAGAAAGGCGTGCCATGACCATTCAAGATCTTCTAAAATGGCCAGAGATTTTCCTTCCGCAAGATGTCCTGGACCCCGGGGTATTTGGTAATGAATCGCTGCAAGACTAAGTTCAGGACGTGTGCCATGCACGGCACGTGTGTCATTTTGCCCTGTTTCAGCGCCCTCAGCAGATTGACACCGTTGTCGCACACCACTTTACCAACTGTCAAATTGAGCGGGGTTAGCCACTGATCAGTCTGTGACTGCAGAGCTGAAACCAGTGCAGGACCGGTGTGGATCTTGGCTTCCAGGCACAACAGCTACAACACAGCATGGTAACGTTACACCTGGCACGTTGAATAGATTCTTAGGAGCCTGGAGGGGAACAGCGGAAGAGGTGGTAGCAATGGAAAAGGAGGAGTCAGCGAAGGAGGAGAAGGAGGAGGAGGAGAAGAAGAGGCAGGCCTGCATGCCATCTGTGGTGGTAACACTAAATCCACACGAGTGCCAAGGGTTATGTGTTTGACGGCCATCAGAAGGTTTATACAGTGGGCAGTAAATGTTATGTACCTTCCCTGCCTGTGTTTCTTAGACCACGTGTCTGTGGTCAGATGTATCTTGGTACCGACACTGTGTGCCAGACATATATTAACTTGCCACTGAACGTGGCCATATAGTTCAGGGATTCCCTTCTGGGAGAAATATTTCAATTGCAATTTACCAATGGCCACAAACTTTCTAAAGGCCTCCAAGCACACAAATTTATATGACAGTAGTTGGCGGGCTAGCAGTTCCTACAAGCCATCGGTCAGCTCGTGTCCAGAGGATTATCAGGCGTCATCATTTTTTTACGCTCGAACATTTGGGCCACGAAAGCCTGCCTTGTGCCATTTGAACGTAACGATGGCACGTTGGAAGGTGGAGGACAAATGGGAGGAGAGAGAAGAAGGAGAAGAGGCAGGACATGGAGCACCAGGAGTGTGTCTTTGTGGGTTCTGATGGTGTTGCTCCCACTGGACTCGGTGATGGGAGGCCAGGTGTCTTCTTAAGGAGGTTGTCCCTAGGTGAGTGTTGGGCTTACCACGACTTATGCGTTGACAGCACAGGCTGCAGATAGCAATACTATTTTCAGCAGCTGACACGCTAAAATAGCCCACACTGGGAGTGCAAGATGTGACCGTGCATGGTGGATGGCTCGCTTCAGATACATTTGCAGTCTGCTTTTTGCCTCCTATGCACTGCAAGTTCTGCCTCCTTCTCCTACCTATCTGTTTCTCTGTCTCTCTCTCTGAACTCCCCTCCTCTTCCTCTCTTGTGGGCACCCACGCAACGTCCATTGGCATGTCATCATCGTCACCTTCACCACCGCTGGCATTAGAGATCTCGAAGTAGGCAGCAACAGCGAGGACCACTCTCCTTGGGTTTATCTGCCGTTGCTACCTCCTCTTCCTCATTCAATGCCAAGAATGGCTGCGCATCAGTAAGGTTTGGAAATGGATTGGAAAATAAATTCCTCTGACTTGTGTGTAGGGGTAATGGTGGTGGTGTCTTTGGGGGTGCACACAGCAGAGAGTGAGGAGGTTGCAGATACAGAGGATGACGAAGGTGCAGAAGCGGAAGGCTGAGTAAGCCACTCAACCAACTCTGGTGTGCCCTTTGAAGTTATCACAGACACATTCTCCATCTTCCCACTTAGGCTCCGGCCTGGTGCACCTGCCTGACCCCTACCATCCCTGCAGAACGGTCTGCCTCTTCCTCTGCCTATCATTTTCTAAATGACCCTCTGCCCCCTCTGCCTCAATCAGTATTAGGTGGAAAAAAGTATATAGCAATAGCACCCCTCAATCAGTATTTTTTGGAAGGTATATGGCACCACTTAATCAGTATTTGGTAGAAACAGGTATATGGCACCCCTCAATCAGTATTTTGTGGAAGAAGGTATATAGCACTTTTAATCATGTAGTTTTAAAAAATTATCATTTGGGTAAGGTAATAAATTGGAGCGCAAGACAGGGTCCAATAGCCTGGTCTCTTTTCTTGTGGTTGAGGCGAGGATCAGATAAAACTGTGTCGGTTTCTTACAAATCAATTCTAGCCTGTAGCTGCTTTCCCTACAATTCCTAATCTCGGGTAGGGGAGTCTAGCGTGGCTGTATGTTGAAGCACTCGCCCTGAAAAGAGCGACCCACAGCCTCAGGATACCTTGGACCTGGTCTGCATTTCCCTTATTTATGTTTATGCTAAATTGCTATTGCTGGATTGCTTCTGCTTCTACGTGTTTCGCCTAATGAATAGGTCTCTTCAGGAAGAGTGTGTAGTCTCAGCAAGTAGATTAGGGCAGTGGCAATATTGTAGTGAAATTACCTTCCTTATAAAGGCGAATCTCGGAGTAAGGTCTCTCCCTGCGATATCGCTCCCCACTCCTGCCGCAGAGCAGATGTGACGCCCAGGGGGATGGGTCTGTTGTCATGAGGACCTTCTGACGCATCCACGGCTGGCATCCCCGCTGTCAGATTCACCTCTGATCAAATTGTGAGAGAGATTCTGTGTAATGGGTGGCGAGGGCATGTTTTCAAAGTCAGATACTGCACAGGATCCACCACAAGAAAAGTGACCAGTCTATTGAACCCTGTCTTGCGCTCCAATCTATTACCTTACCCAAGTGATAATTTTTTTAAAGTCTCTGAATAAAAGTTATTTTTTATTTTTTACAAGGTCCATTATAAGAAAATTAAAACTCCTGAGTGCAGATAGGCAGTGCTAAGAAGACATTGGCACTACCAACCAACGCTAAATGCCAGGTTTCCTTTAAACTACACCAAATCTTTAGTCTTGGGTATCTGAAGCAAAAGGAGTGTTTTAAGAGAATGATTATGTTAAGCCAGCATCGCTCACCAATATTAAAAATATTTTCAAGGACCTAACATCAGCATACAAAGATCTTATGATAATCTGGTGGGAGATCCAATCACTTGAACACTACCTGAAGGAGAACATTGTACCAAAAGGGCTTAGGATACACCTGATCCCAGCAGAGAGAATTAGGAATGTCCATCTGATCAAAAAGTGGGAAGAAGAAGCAACCTCCAGTTCCCACAGATTTATGAAACTCTTGACAATCAAGGGAGATGCACAATTTCAAATAAAGGAGGAACAACTACAAAATTCTCTAGAAAGATTCCAATACACAATATGAGACCGCAAACACTAACAATTTTTGAAAGACTCTTTAGAATTTTAAGAGAATAGAGCATACTCCTTCCTCAATAAAAGACAATCAAAAGATTCTCATACAGACGTTTCTTCCTCAGAAGCAGAGGGATCGGACAGTGAGACTGAAAGAGGGAAAGGTCGAGGTAGAGGTTATAGAGGCAGAGGGTGACATAGCAAATCAAGATTCAAAATTATTAACCTCTCCTCATACCAAATCACCACTAGAGATGTCGCGAACATAAAATTTTCCGTTCGCGAACGGCGAACGCGAACTTCTGCAAATGTTCGCGAACGGGCGAACCGGGGCGAACCGCCATTGACTTCAATAGGCAGGCGAATTTTAAAACCCACAGGGACTCTTTCTAGCCACAGTAGTGATGGAAAAGTTGTTTCAAGGGAACTAACACCTGGACTGTGGCATGCCGGAGGGGGATCCATGGCAAAACTCCCATGGAAAATTACATAGTTGACACAGAGTTGGATTTTAATCCATAAAGGGCATAAATCACCTAAGAATCCAATTTTTTTTTAACAACGTGGTTTAAAACATCCAGTGTGTGTGTATACGATCAGGTATGATGTTGTATCGATCAGGTAGTATAAGGGTTACGCCCTCACAGACATTGACAGACCAAACTCCCCTTTTAATGCACCGCAAACAGTCCATTTGCCCAACCGCAAACTTCCCATTTGCACAAGTTTGGATACCAAGCTAGCCATGTCCTGTTGACATCATTGAAGGTTTCTTCCTCCACCCAGCCACATACAACACCAAGGGACCCAGAAAGGTGAATTGAATTGATTTTTCAAATGGGGAGATGGTTAAAAAAACGCTTGCTCCCTCTCCTTTGTTTGAATCCATGCCACGGTCACTGCGTCTGTGCCGTGCAATTTACTGTCACACCCGATATGAGTGGTATTTTCTGTAGTACTATTCTCATCAGTTTAATCCCTGTTACGTGACGTCCCTAATCTAGGGTCCATTTATTAAAATGATTTTTCAAACGGGGAGATGGTTAAAAAAACGCTGGCTCCCTCCCCTTTGTTTGAATCCACGCCACGGTCACTGCGTCTGCGCCGTGCAATTTACTGTCACACCCGATATGAGTGGTATTCTCTGTAGTACTATTCTCATCAGTTTAATCCCTGTTACGTCCCATATCAAGGATTGCCTTTTGTGAAAAAAAATTTACGCCGGGTACTTTCGACTGCCTTCACAGTGACAGACCAAACTCTGATACACCAAACTGAATTGATTTTAGGAACCGGGAGATGGAAAAAGCAGCTTGGTCGGTCCTCTTACTCCCAAGTTGGGGCACTGCGCATACACGGAGCAATGTGCTGTGACACCCTATATTGGTGAGTGGTGTCTTAACTAGTACTATTCCTCTCAGTTTAATCCCTGTTACGTCCCCTATCCGGGGACGTGTTTAGAATTGATTAATCATTGTCAAATTAACGACATCCTGAAATAATTTTGTTCTGAGCTCTGTACTTGCTTTGTATTGGAATTGATGGGGATTTTTTAAATTGTCTGTATTATTTCTAATAAACTATTAAGAGACTTTATTATGATTCTTTTATTTTATGCATTAAAAAAAAAGAATGTTTTTTCTATGAAAAATTATCCAGCCGATCGCTTTTAGTCTGTTCATAATGAAGCAATGACCTTATCTGGGGTGTGGAAACATTGCCAACACACTCATAGAGGGGATGATCGCTTCATTGTGATACGCAAGCCACTTCACCACAACAAGGTAGCGATCACGAAGGGGAATTGACACATAAATGTGCCTTTTTTTTTTGTTTTGTTTTTGCAGCCACAGTGCAGCACTAGAGGCCAGAAAAATTTGGCATGTACACATGCCTGAAAAATCAGGTACGTTTTCCAGGAAGAAAGGTGACTAAAACATTGCGGCTTGAACCCTAGTTGGTGGCGGAGCATTCACAAAAGTCATCCGGTATGCAGACATTAAATACAGCAGCGTGGGGACCATTTTGAGGCCAAGGCATGTCATCAGGCCTTTTGTTAGTCAAACGTATCCCCCACTGTCAGTCCCTTCGGGATCCATGCCTCATTCATCTTAATGAAGGTGAGGTAATCAACACTTTTTTGACCAAGGCGACTTCTCTTGTCAGTGACAATGCCTCCTGCTGCACTGAAGGTCCTTTCTGACAGGACACTTGAAGCGGGGCAGGCCAGAACTTCTATCGCAAACTGGGATAGCTCAGGCCACAGGTCAAGCCTGCACACCAAGTAGTCAAGAGGTTCATCGCTCCTCAGAGTGTCAATATCTGCAGTAAAGGCGAGGTAGTCTGCTACCTGTCGGTCGAGTCGTTCTCTGAGGGTGGACCCCGAAGGGCTGTGGCAATGCGTGGGACTGAAAAAGCTCTGCATGTCCTCCATCCTCCATCAACAACACATCTGTAAAGTGTCCTGTCCTTGCCGCCGTGGTCATGGTAGGAGGATTACTTTCACCTCTTCCCCAGTTAGATTCCCATTGTGCTGTGACATCCCCTTTATAAGCTGTGTAAAGCATATTTTTTTGTTTGGTTTTGAACTGCTGCATCCTTTCTGACTGTCGGTAATTTGGTAACATTTCCGCGACTTTCTGCTTATACCGGGGGTCTAGTAGCGTGGCCACCCAGTACAGGTCGTTCTCCTTCATCCTTTTTATACGAGGGTCCCTCAACAGACATGACAGCATGAAAGACCCCATTTGCACAAGGTTGGATGACGAGCTACTCATTTCACGTTCCTCATCCTCACTGATGTCATTGACGGTCTTTTCTTCCCCCCAGCCACGTATAACACCACGGGTCCCAGATAGGTGACAACAACAAGCACCCTGGTGGGATGCCTGCTGTGGTTGGTCTTCATACTCCTCAAAGCCACATTTCTCATCTGACTCCTCTTCCTCATACTCCTCTTGCAGCGTTGTCGCAGGTCCGGCAAGCAAGGACGACAAGGCTGTTTCTCGTGGTGATGGTGACCACAACTCTTCCTCTTCCTCTTCACGCTCATCTACAGCCTGATACAGCACTCTTCGCAGGGCACGCTCCAGGAAGAAAACAAATGGGATTAGGTCGCTGATGGTGCCTTCGGTGCGACTGACTAGGTTTGTCACCTCCTCAAAAGGACGCATGAGCCTACAAGCATTGCGCATGAGCGTCCAGTAACGTGGCAAAAAAAATCCCAGCTCCGCAGAGGCTATCCTAGCACCCCGGTCATACAAATACTCGTTTTTCTTGTTGGAGCAGGTGGTCGAATATTAGGAGTGTTGAATTCCAACATGTCGGGCTGTCGCAAATCAAACGCCTCACTGGCATGCTGTTTCGGTGCTGAATGTCTGAAAAGTGCGCCATGGCCGTTTAGGAACGCCTGAAATGGCCACACACCTTCCTGGCCTTCTTGAGGACGTCCTGTAAGCCTGGGTACTTAGACACAAAGTGTTGCACGATGAGATTTAACACATGTGCCATCTTGCATCTTGACAACTTGCCCAAATTCAATGCCACCAACAAATTGCTTCCATTGTCACACACCACTTTGCCGATCTCCAGTTCGTGCGGGGTCAGCCACTGATCCACCTGTGCGTTCAGGGCAGACAGGAGTGCTAGTCCGGTGTGGCTCTCTACTTTCAGGCAAGTCAACCCCAAGACAGCTTGACACTGTCGTATCTGGGATGTGGAATAGCCCCTGGGGAGCTGGGGGGATTCAGTTAATGTGCAGCCAGACGCCGCAGCAGAAGAATACTCAGCCAAGGAGATTATGGAAGAGGATGGAGTAGGAGGAGTAGAGGAGGTGGCAGTAGGCCTGCCTGCTAGTCGTGATGGTGTCACCAACTCCGCTGCAGAGCCACGCATTCCATGCTTGACAGCTGTCAGCAAGTTGACCCGATGCGCAGTGTAGGTAATATACCTGCCCTGACCGTGCTTTGCAGACCAGGTATCAGTGGTCAGATGGACCCTTGCCCCAACACTGCATGTCAGAGATGCCATGACTTCCTTTTCAATCGCTGAGTAGAGGTTTGGGATTGCCTTTTTGTCCGGGAACCTTCCACTGTGGTGTCCCAATAGCGACAAATTTTTTGAAGGCCTCAGACTCCACCAGCTGGTATGGTAAAAGCTGGCGGGCTAAGAGTTCCGTCAAGCCAGCTGTCAGACACCGGGCAAGGGGGTGACTCTGTGACATTGGCTTCTTACGCTCAAACATTTCCTTTACAGACACCTGACTGTGGGCAGATGAGATGGAACTGCTGAAGGTGAGAGGCAGAGTGGCGGAGTGTTGAGAGGGGGCAAGGAGGACAGCAGTGGTGGACGTGGCTGAAGATGCTGGACCAGGAGGAGGGTGGTGGCTTTGAGCTTGTGTGTTGCTACTACTCGTCATCATGTGTTGACCCCATAGGCGTTTGTGATGTGCGATCATGTGCCTTCGCAAAACAGTTGTACCTAGGTGGGTGTTGGATTTCCCACGACTCAGTTTCTATTGGCACATGTTGCAAATGGCATCGCTGTTGTCAGAGGCAGACACACAAAAAATATGCCACACTGCTAAGCTTTGCAATGACGGCACTCTGGTGGTGGCAACAGCATGCGTTGATTGGCGTGCTGTATGGCTGACCCCGGGTGCCGATACATGCTGTCTGACTGTGCCACTAGCTCCTTGCGACGACCTCCCCCTGCTTCCAACTCGTCTCCTCCTTCTCTCTGTCTCCCCTTCTGAACTTTCCCCCTCTTCTTATTCTTCTCTTCGAGCAGGCACCCACGTGGCATCCACGGACACATCGTCATCATCAACCACTTCACTTGTATCTGACACCTCATCAAAGGAAGCAGCAGCGGGTACAACATCATCATCATCATCATCATCACACTGTACGTCCATGTGTGTAATGCTGCCTGACTGAGACATATCCCTGTTATCTACATCCTCTGGCAATAATGGTTGCGCATCACTAATTTCATCCAACTGATGTGTAAATAACTCCTCTGAGGGATCAAGTGAAGCGGCTGTGGTGGCTGTGGTGGAGGAGGATGGTGCGTCAAGGTTCTTAGCAGAAGCTGTTGAAGATTGGGTGTCCTGTGTAAACCAGTCAACTATTTTCTCAACATTTTTGGGGTTCAGGGTATGTGGCCTCTGAACACTGGGCATTATTCCAGTGCCAGTGGAAATCACAGCACCACGACGGCCCCTGCGGGGTAGCCTGCCTCTACCTGTCATTTTTTTTTAGATGAGTGGTACTATGCGTGCAAGGTACTGTGCCAACCTATATAAGTGGTGGGCAGTGGGCATAGTACAGTCTGTGTGGGCGTAACACACAATGGCTTGCAAATGTGATTATATCACAGAAAATTTTTAAATAGAATTTTTTTTATCTGCAAGGTATTTGAGTGAGTGACACCCTGTAACGGTATGAGTGGAGGCTAGCCACTAGCCAATGGAAACAATACAGTCTGTGTGGGCCTGGAACATATGGGTTTGCAAATGTTATCATATCACAGAAAAATATTAAATATAATTATTTTTTATTTGCAAGGTATTTGAGTGAGTGACACCCTGTAACGGTATGAGTGGAGCCTAGCCACTAGCCAGTGGCCAAGACACAGTATGTGTGGGCCTGACACATATGGGTTTGCAAATGTTATTGTATCACAGAAAAATATTAAATAGAATTTTTTTATCTGCAAGGTATTTGAGTGAGTGACACCCTGTAATGGTATGAGTGGAGCCTAGCCACTAGCCAGTGGCCACAATACAGTCTGTGTGCGCCTGACACACACGGGCTTGCAAATGTGATTATATCACAGAAAAATATTAAATACAATTTTTTTATCTGCAAGGTATTTGAGTGAGTGACACCCTGTAACGGTATGAATGCAGCCTAGCCACTAGCCAGTGGCCACAATACAGTCTGTGTGTGCCTGACACACACGGGCTTGCAAATGTTATTATATCACAGAAAAATATTAAATAGAATTTTTTTTATCTGCAAGGAATTTGAGTGAATGACACCCTGTAACGGTATGAGTGGAGGCCTAGCCACTAGCCAGTGGCCACAATACAGTCTGTGTGGGCCTGACACATACGGGTTTGCAAATGTTATTATATCACAGAAAAATATTAAATATAATTTTTGTATTTGCAAGGCATTTGAGTGAGTGACACCCTGTAACGGTATAAGTGGAGGCCTAGCCACTAGCCAGTGGCCAAGATACAGTCTGTGTGGCCTGACACACACGGGCTTGCAACTGTGATTTTATCACTGAAAAATATTAAATATAATTTTTTTTATTTGCAAGGTATTTGAGTGAATGACACTCTGTAACGGTATGAGTGGAGGCCTAGCCACTAGCCAGTGGCCACAATACAGTCGATTTGGGCCTGAAACACACAGGATTGCAAATGTGATTATATCACAGAAAAATTGTAAATATAATTTTTTTTTCCTGCAAAGTATTTGAGTGAGTGACACCCTGTAACAGTATGAGTGGAGGCCTAGCCACTAGCCAGTGGCCACAATACAGTCTGTGTGGGCCTGGATCATATGGGTTTGCAAATGTTATTATATCACAGAAAAATATTAAATATAATTTTTTTTATTTGCAAGGAATTTGAGTGAGTGACACCCTGTAATGGTATGAGTGGAGCCTAGCCACTAGCCAGTGGCCAATATACATTATGTGTGGGCCTGACACACACGGGCTTGCAAATGTGATTATACCACAGAAAAAAATTAAATATAATTTTTTTATCTGCAAGGTATTTGAGTGAGTGACACCCTGTAATGGTATGAGTGGAGCCTAGCCACTAGCCAGTGGCCAATATACAGTATGTGTGGGCCTGACACACACTGACTTGCAACTGTGATTATATCACTGAAAAACATTAAATATAACTTTTTTTATTTGCAAGGTATTTGAGTGAATGACACCCTGTAACGGTATGAGTGGAGGCCTAGCCTCTAGCCAGTGGCCACAATACAGTCTGTGTGGGCCTGACACACACGGGCTTGCAACTGTGATTATATCACAAACAAATTTTTAAAATATTTTTTTTTTATCTGCAAGGTATTTGAGTGAGTGACACACTGTAATGGTATGAGTGGAGCCTAGCCACTAGCCAGTGACCAATATACAGTATGTGTGGGCCTGACACACACTGACTTGCAACAGTGATTATATCACTGAAAAATATTAAATATATTTTTTTATTTGCAAGGAATTTGAGTGAGTGACACCCTGTAACGGTATGAGTGGAGCCTAGCCAATATCCACTGGCCACAATACAGTCTGTGTGGGCCTGGAACATATGGGTTTGCAAATGTTATTATATCACATAAAAATATTAAATATAATAATTTTTTATTTTCAAGGTATTTGAGTGAGTGACACCATGTAATGGTATGAGTGGAGCCTAGCCACTAGCCAGTGGCCAATATACAGTATGTGTGGGCCTGACACACACGGGCTTGCAAATGTGATTATACCACAGAAAAATATTAAATATAATTGTTTTATCTGCAAGGCATTTTAGTGAGTGACACCCTGTAATGGTATGAGTGGAACCTAGCCACTAGCCAGTGGCCAATATACAGTATGTGTGGGCCTGACACACACTGACTTGCAACTGTGATTATATCCCTAAAAAAATGTTACATATCATTTTTTTATCTACAAGGTATTTAAGTGAGTGACACCCTGTAACGGTATGAGTGGAGGCCTAGCCACTAGCCAGTGGCCACAATACAGTCTGTGTGGTCCTGACACACACTGGCTTGCAACTGTGATTATATCACAGAAAAATATTAAATATAATGTTTTTTTATTTGCAAGGCATTTTAGTGAGTGACACCCTGTAACGGTATGAGTGGAGCCTAGCCACTAGCCAGTGGCCAATATACATTATGTGTGGGCCTGGCACACACGGGCTTGCAAATGTGATTATACCACAGAAAAAAATTAAATAGAATTTTTTTATCTGCAAGGTATTTGAGTGAGTGACACCCTGTAATGGTATGAGTGGAGCCTAGTTACTAGCCAGTGGCCAATATACAGTATGTGTGGGCCTGACACACACTGACTTGCAACTGTGATTATATCACTGAAAAACATTAAATATAACTTTTTTTATTTGCAAGGTATTTGAGTGAATGACACTCTGTAACGGTATGAGTGGAGCCTAGCCAATATCCACTGGCCACAATACAGTCTGTGTGGGCCTGGAACATATGGGTTTGCAAATGTTATTATATCACATAAAAATATTAAATATAATAAATTTTTATTTTCAAGGTATTTGAGTGAGTGACACCATGTAATGGTATGAGTGGAGCCTAGCCACTAGCCAGTGGCCAATATACAGTATGTGTGGGCCTGACACACACTGGCTTGCAACTGTGATTATATCACAGAAAAATATTAAATATAATGTTTTTTTATTTGCAAGGCATTTTAGTGAGTGACACCCTGTAATGGTATGAGTGGAACCTAGCCACTAGCCAGTGGCCAATATACAGTATGTGTGGGCCTGACACACACTGACTTGCAACTGTGATTATATCCCTAAAAAAAATGTTACATATCATTTTTTTATCTACAAGGTATTTAAGTGAGTGACACCCTGTAACGGTATGAGTGGAGGCCTAGCCACTAGCCAGTGGCCACAATACAGTCTGTGTGGTCCTGACACACACTGGCTTGCAACTGTGATTATATCACAGAAAAATATTAAATATAATGTTTTTTTATTTGCAAGGCATTTTAGTGAGTGACACCCTGTAACGGTATGAGTGGAGGTCTAGCCACTAGCCAGTGGCCACAATACAGTCTGTGTGGGCCTGACACACACGGGCTTGCAAATGTGATTATATCACAGAAAAATATTAAATATAATTTTTTTATCTGCAAGGTATTTGAGTGAGTGACACCCTGTATTGGTATGAGTGGAGCCTAGCCACAAGCCAGTGGCCAATATACAGTATGTGTGGGCCTGACACACACTGACTTGCAACTGTGATTATATCACTGAAAAATATTAAATATTTTTTTTTTATTTGCAAGGTATTTGAGTGAATGACACCCTGTAACGGTATGAGTGGAGGCCTAGCCACTAGCCAGTGGCCACAATACAGTCTGTGTGGGCCTGGAACATATGGGTTTGCAAATGTTATTATATCACAGAAAAATATTAAATATAATTTTTTTATCTGCAAGGTATTTGAGTGAGTGACATCCTGTAATGGTATGAGTGGAAACTAGCCACTAGCCAGTGGCCAATATACAGTATGTGTGGGCCTGACACACACTGACTTGCAACTGTGATTATATCACAGAAAAACATTAAATATAACTTTTTTATTTGCAAGGTATTTAAGTGAGTGACACCTTGTAACGGTATGAGTGGAGCCTAGCCACTAGCCAGTGGCCAATATACAGTATGTGTGGGCCTGACACACACAGGCTTGCAAATGTGATTATACCACAGAAAAATATTAAATATAATTTTTTTATCTGCAAGGTATTTGAGTGAGTGACATCCTGTAATGGTATGAGTGGAAACTAGCCACTAGCCAGTGGCCAATATACAGTATGTGTGGGCCTGACACACACTGACTTGCAACTGTGATTATATCACTGAAAAACATTAAATATAACTTTTTTATTTGCAAGTTATTTGAGTGAATGACACCCTGTAACTGTATGAGTGGAGGCCTAGCCACTAGCCAGTGGCCACAATACAGTCTGTATGGGCCTGACACACACGGGCTTGCAAATGTGATTATATCACAGAAAAATATTAAATATAATTTTTTTTATCTGCAAGGAATTTGAGCGAATGACACCCTGTAATGGTATGAGTGGAGCCTAGCCACTAGCCAGTGGCCACAATACAGTCTGTGTGGGCCTGACACACACGGGCTTGCAACTGTGATTTTATCACTGAAAAAAAATATAATATAATTTTTTTTATTTGCAAGGTATTTGAGTGAGTGAGTGACACCCTGTAATGGTATGAGTGGAGCCTAGCCACTAGCCAGTGGCCTATATACAGTATGTGTGGGCCTGACACACACTGACTTGCAACTATGATTATATCTCTGAAAAATAATAAAAATAATCTTTTCATTTGCAAGGTATTTGAATGAATGACACCATGTAACGGTATGCGTGGAGGCCTAGCCACTAGTCAGTGGCCACAATACAGTCTGTGTGGGCCTGACACACACGGGCTTGCAAATGTGATTATATCACAGAAAAATATTAAATATAATTTTTTTTATCTGCAATGCATTTGAGTGAATGACACCCTGTAACGGTATGAGTGGATGCCTAGCCACTAGCCAGTGGCCACAATACAGTCACTGTGGGCCTGACACATACGGGTTTGCAAATGTTATTATATCACAGAAAAATATTAAATATAATTTTTTTTATTTGCAATGCATTTGAGTGAGTGACACCCTGTAATGGTATGAGTGGAGCCTAGCCACTAGCCAGTGGCCACAATACAGTCTGTGTGGGCCTGACACACACGGCTTGCAACTGTGATTTTGTCACTGAAAAATATTAAATATAATTTTTTTGTCTGCAAGGTATTTGAGTGAGTGACACCTTGTAACAGTATGAGTGGAGGCCTAGCCACTAGCCAGTGGCCACAATACAGTCTGTGTGGGCCTGGAACATTTGGGTTTGCAAATGTTATTATATCACAGAAAAATATTAAATAGAATATTTTTATTTGCAAGGAATTTGAGTGAGTGACATCCTGTAACGGTATGAGTGGAGCCTAGCCACTAGCCAGTGGCCACAATACAGTCTGTGTGGGCCTGGAACATATGGGTTTGCAAATGTTATTATGTCACAGAAATATATTAAATAGAATTAATTTTTATTTGCAAGGAATTTGAGTGAGTGACACCCTGTAACGGTATGAGTGGAGCCTAGCCACTAGCCAGTGGCCACAATACAGTCTGTGTGGGCCTGGAACATATGGGTTTGCAAATGTTATTATATCACAGAAAAATATTAAATAGAATTAATTTTTATTTGCACCGTATTTGAGTGAGTGACACCCTGTAAAGGTATGAGTGGAGCCTAGCCACTAGCCAGTGGCCAATATACAGTATGTGTGGGCTTGACACACACACGGGCTTGCAAATGTGTTTATATCACTGAAAAATATTAAATATATTTTTTTTATTTGCAAGGTATTTGAGTGAATGACACCCTGTAACGGTATGAGTGGAGGCCTAGCCACTAGCCAGTAGCCACAATACAGTCTGTGTTTTTCGCCTGACACACACGGGCTTGCAACTGTGATTATATCAGAAACAAATTTTAAAAATATTTTTTTTATCTGCAAGGTATTTGAGTGAGTGACACCCTGTAATGGTATGAGTGGAGCCTAGCCACTAGCCAGTGGCCTATATACAGTATGTGTATGATTATATCTCTGAAAAATAATAAAAATAATCTTTTCATTTGCAAGGTATTTGAGTGAATGACACCCTGTAACGGTATGAGTGGAGGCCTAGCCACTAGCCAGTGGCCACAATACAGTCTGTGTGGGCATGACACACACGGGCTTGCAACTGTGATTTTATCACTGAAAAATATTAAATATAATTTTTTTATTTGAAATGCATTTCAGTGAGTGACACCCTGTAATGGTATGAGTGGAGCCTTGCCACTAGCCAGTGGCCACAATACAGTCTGTGTGGGCCTGACACAAACGGGCTTGCAACTGTGATTTTATCACTGAAAAATATTAAATATAATTTTTTTATTTGCAAGGTATTTGAGTGAATGACAACCTGTAACGGTATGAGTGGAGGCCTAGCCACTAGCCAGTGGCCACAATACAGTCGGTTTGGGCCTGAAACACACAGGCTTGCAAATGTGATTATATCACAGAAAAAAATTTAATATAATTTTTTTGTCTGCAAGGTATTTGAGTGAGTGACACCCTGTAACAGTATGAGTGGAGGCCTAGCCACTAGCCTGTGGCCACAATACAGTCTGTGTGGGCCTGGAACATATGGGTTTGCAAATGTTATTATATCGCAGAAAAATATTAAATAGAATATTTTTATTTGCAAGGAATTTGAGTGAGTGACACCCTGTAATGGTATGAGTGGAGCCTAGCCACTAGCCAGTGGCCAATATACAGTATGTGTGGGCCTGACACACACTGACTTGCAACTGTGATTATATCACTGAAAAATATTAAATATAATTTTTTTATTTGCAAGGTATTTGAGTGAATGACACCCTGTAACTGTATGAGTGGAGGCCTAGCCACCAGCCAGTGGCCACAATACAGTCTGTGTGGGCCTAACACACACGGGCTTTCAAATGTGATTATATTACTGAAAAATATTAAATAGATTTTTTTTTTATTTGCACGGTATTTGAGTGAATGACACCCTGTAACGGTATGAGTGCAGGCCTAGCCACTAGCCAGTGGCCACAATACAGTCTGTGTGGGCCTGACACCCACTGGTTTGCAACTGTGATTATATCACTGAAAAATATTAAATATATATTTTTTTATTTGCAAGGTATTTCAGTGAGTGACACCCTGTAACGATATGAGTGGAGCCTATCCACTAGCCAGTGGCCACAATACAGTCTGTGTGGGCCTGACACACACGGGCTTGCAAATGTGATTAAGTGACAGAAAAATATTAAATAGAATTGTTTTTTTATCTGCGAGGTACTTTCTGTCACACCCTGTATGAATGGTGTGCACGTGCTGTCTGTGACTGAGCCTGCAGCCTCTCACACACGGGCAGCCAGGCAACTGCAAAATATATATATATATTTAAAAAAAATTGCACACTGATGTACCAGCCCTGAAAAGGGCTTTTTGTGGTGCTGTCAGGACGCTGTCCTCACAGCAGATGAGTCTGTGGACACGAACAATGCCCTAGCAAACACTTTCCCTATTTAATCAGCAGCAGCAGCAGCACTCCTCTCACTGAGAATGCAGCTGCCGATTGAATCTACAAACCGGATTCCCAAAAAGTTGGGACACTAAACAAATTGTGAATAAAAACTGAATGCAATGATGTGGAGATGGCAAATGTCAATATTTTATTTGTAATAGAACGTAGATGACAGATCAAACGTTTAATCCGAGTAAATGTATCATTTAAAAAAAAAAATACGTTGATTCAAATTTTCACGGTGTCAACAAATCCCAAAAAAGTTGGGCCAAGTAGCAATAAGAGGCTGGAAAAAGTAAATTTTAGCATAACGAAGAGCTGGAAGACCAATTAACACTAATTAGGTCAATTGGCAACATGATTGGGTATAAAAAGCTTCTCAGAGTGGCTGTGTCTCTCAGAAACCAAGATGGGTAGAGGATCACCAATTCCCACAATGTTGCGCAGAAAGATATAGTGGAGCAATATCAGAAAGGTGTCACCCAGCGAAAAATTGCAAAGACTTTGCATCTATCATCATCAACTGTGCATAACATCATCCGAAGATTCAGAGAATCTGGATTAATCTCTGTGCGTAAGGGTCAAGGCCGTAAAACCATACTGGATGCCCTTAAACGACACTGCACCACAAACAGGAATGCTACTGTAAAGGAAATCACAGAATGGGCTCAGGAATACTTCCAGAAACCATTGTCAGTGAACACAATCCACCGTGCCATCCGCCGTTGCCAGCTGAAACTCTAGAGTGCAAAGAAGAAGCCATTTCTAAGCAAGATCCACAAGCTCAGGTGTTTTCACTGGGCCAGGGATCATTTAAAATGGAGTGTGGCAAAATGGAAGACTGTTGGTCAGACGAGTCACGATTCGAAGTTCTTTTTGGAAATCTGGGACGCCATGTCATGCGGACCAAAGAGGACAAGGACAACAAAAGTTGTTATCAACACTCAGTTCAGAAGCCTGCATCTCTGATGGTATGGGGTTGCATGAGTACGTGTGGCATGGGCAGCTTGCATGTCTGGAAAGGCACCATCAATGCAGAAAAATATATTCAGGTTCTAGAACAACATATGCTCCCATCCAGACGTCATCTCTTTCAGGGAAGACCCTTTATTTTTCAACAAGATAATGCCAGACCAGATTCTGCATCAATCACAACATCATGGCTGCGTAGGAGAAGGATCCAGGTACTGAAATGGCCAGTCTGCAGTCCAGATATTTCACCTATAGAGAACATTTGGCGCATCATAAAGAGGAAGGTGCAACAAAGAAGGCCCAAGACGATTGAACAGTTAGAGGCCTGTAGTAGACAAGAATGGGAGAGCATTCCTATTTCTAAACTTAAGAAACTGGTCTCCTCAGTCCCCAGACGTCTGTTGAGTGTTGTAAGAAGAAGGGGAGATGCCACACAGTAGTGAAAATGGCCTTGTCCCAACTTTTTGGGGATTTGTTGACACCATGAAATTCTGATTCAACATATTTTTCCCTAAAAATTGTACATTTTCTCAGTTTAAACTTTTGTTCCGTGATTTATTTTCTATTCTGAATAAAATATTAGAAGTTGGCACCTCCACATCATTGCATTCAGTTTTAATTCACGATTTGTATAGTGTCCCAACTTTTTGGGAATACGGTTTGCAAAATGGATGCTGTCCAGGAGGTGGGAGGGATGGTCTGCTGCTGATTGGCTGGAATGTGTCTGCTGACTGTGAGGTACAGGGTCAAAGTTTACTCAATTATGATGTATATGGGCGGACCGAACATCGCATATGTTCGCCCACCGCCGCGAACGCTAACAAGCTATGTTCGCCGGGAACTATTCGCCGGCGAATAGTTCGGGCCATCACTAATCACCACTTCTGTCTATATTCTTTTAAGTAAAGGGTTATCCTTCTTGCCTACCGTGTGATTTGACTGTTTTGAGTGGAATATTGCACTCATTATAAGAAAGCTGTTGTGGCACAAACACTTTGTCTTGCAAGACAAGAAAAATTGTGAGGAGATGAACACGAACACACAGGACCTCCAAATCAATCTGCAGCATATTGTAAAGCAGGAGGAGCTGAGCAGACTGACATGTAGCGAAAAGATTCCGTATAAGTTGTATTTGATTTCCTTATATTCCTGCTTATTCTGGGTCCTTTGATGTCAAGCAGACGATCCTATCAGTGACTGACAGTCTTTCTTATATGAGTGCATATACAGCTGCAATCATTGATTCCACCCCCTTATTGACTCCAAAGCTCAGAATGAGCTGGCATTTATATAAAATACAAGTTAAGCTGAATATTGTATCATAAAACTACATATCAATCTATTCAGTTCATCCTGTTCTATCTCTAACAGCATACTCAATGTGACAGGTTCCCTTGAAGTCATCAATACTAGCATCCTTAGTCACTAAAATAAAGGTGGTGGAGCTGGACGCCAGCTATGTCTGGACACAAGGGAGGACTAATTGATACAAGGAACCAGCGCTTAAAGGAAATGTGTCACCAAAAATTGTATCTACCAGTTAAAATCAGATAGCAGTATATCTCTTTTTTATCTAACCAGTTTTTATTTTCTGATTGCAGATTCTTTAATTCAATTTCCTGAACATGACTATGGGGGCAGCCATCTTGCCTGAGCTGTTCTTAGCAGCATTTACACAGCATAAAAAAAAAAATGTTTTACGGCTGCCCGATGTCCATAAGAAGGGACCAAGGACCTCAGTGACTTCTAGAGTAGAATTTTCTAGTCATGCTCTGTGACCTGTGCAGAGGTCATTGTACAAGAAAAGAATAGAAAAGCTTTTACAATCACCTTCTGTGAACGTTGGATCCTGTCTTTTCTATAGACAGAAGTGATATTGTTACAGGCAGGATTAGAATGACTGATAAGCAGATAACTGCAGTAAAGTGATCTGTACAGACCAAGAAGTGACACTTATTATTAAGCTTAGTGACCAGTGCAAAAACTGCAGGATTTTATGGCTTGTTTAAATATAGATGCTGACATGAAAAATTAAAAATGACATCACCAAAAATTATTTAAATATATGTTAAACATAAAAACACGAGTTAAACAATAGGTCATTTTCTGATGACACATTCCCTTAAATATCATAAATGTGGTACATGCACCCAAGTCATAAAAAATTAGCTGCTGAAAAGCATTAAAGGGGTTATACGAGTAATGTAAAAAATAAAATAAAAAATAAACATTATAAAACTCCTCAGGACTTACAAATACATTAGTTAAGCTTGAAAAAAATTAAGACATACTTGCACCTTTGCATAGTTCTGTTATTCATGCTTTGTTTACATGCTGCAGCAAGGCTGGGGATGGGGGGTATAACAACAACGACTCAGCTGTCCCTCATGAATATTTGTGGGTGTAAATAATCTGCCCTCCCCTCCCCTGCACTGCACAACCTAACCTTGCATCCTAGCTCACACAGGCAGAAGATCTTCCTGTCACATTGCAGATACATAACATACTGCACTACATACATCACACACATTTAGACATCACACACTGCACTACATACATCACACACACAAATGTATACATCACACACGAACACATTACACGCTGCACTACATACATCACACACATACTCTTTATATACATCACGCGCTGCAACACACACATCACGATATACAGTCAGGTCCATAAATATTGGGACATCAACACAATTCTAACATTTTTGGCTCTATACACCACCACAATGGATTTGAAATTAAACGGACAAGATGTGGTTTAACTGCAGACTGTCAGCTTTAATTTGAGGGTATTTACATCCAAATCAGGTGAACTTTGTAGAAATTACAACAGTTTGCATATGTGCCTCCCACTTGTTAAAGGACCAAAAGTAATAGGACAGAATAGTAATCATAAATCAAACTTTCACTTTTTAATACTTGGTTGCAAATCTTTTGCAGTCAATTACAGCCTGAAGTCTGGAACGCATAGACATCACCAGACGCTGGGTTTCATCCCTGGTGAAGCTCTGCCAGGCCTCTACTGCAACTGTCTTCAGTTCCTGCTTGTTCTTGGGGCATTTTCCCTTCAGTTTTGTCTTCAACAAGTGAAATGCATGCTCAATCTGATTCAGGTCAGGTGATTGACTTGGCCTTTACATAACATTCCACTTCTTTCCCGTAGAAAACTCTTTGGTTGCTTTTGCAGTATGCTTTGGGTCATTGTCCATCTGCACTGTGAAGCAGTTCAAAAACATTTGGCTGAATATAAGCAGATAATATTGCCCAAAACACTTCAGAATTCATCCTGCTGCTTTTGTCAGCAGTCGCATCAATAAATACAAGAGAACCAGTTCCATTGGCAGCCATACATGTCCACGCCATGACACTACCACCACCATGCTTCACTGATGAGGTGGTATGCTTAGGATCATGAGCAGTTCCTTTCCTTCTCCATACTCTTCTCTTCCCATCACTCTGGTACAAGGTGATCTTGGTCTCATCTGTCCATAGGATGTTGTTCCAGAACTGTGAAGGTTTTTTTAGATGTTGTTTGGGAAAACTCTAATCAGGCCTTCCTGTTTTTGAGGCTCACCAATGGTTTACATCTTGTGGTGAACCCTCTGTATTCACTCTGGTGAAGTCTCCTCTTGACTGTTGACTTTGACACACATACACCTACCTCCTGGCCAACTGTTGAGAAGGGTGTTTTGTTTAACAGGGAAAGAATTCTTTGGTCATCCACCACAGTTGTTTTCCGTGGTCTTCCAGTTCTTTTGGTGTTGCTGAGCTCACCGTTGCGTTCCTTCTTTTTAAGAATGTAAGCCATGGCACTTAGTACCTATCACTTAGTACATTATTTCCAGAATCGCCTTTGTTCCAGCAATAGATGTTTTTATCCTCTGAAAATCCAGTTTATTTGTTATGCAAATAGTAGTAAGGTGCCTAGAGGGGCGTCACTCTTGCAGGAAGGAGCCCAGACATGCCCCCTGCCACAATGTGTCCACCCTCAAAAGATTTAAAACCCCACCCCCAGATCCAGCTAAGCCACGCCCAGCTCTGGTTAGGCCACGCTCCTACCACTCCTGAGCCGACGGGGATTGAAAAAATGAAGGTAAAAATCAACTTCTGTCAGCTGCAGGGGTGGAAGGGATGGTGACTTTCTCCCTGCACCTCACAATCAGACACTACAGTCATGATGTCTTAGAGTGAGCTGTTCAAAAGGACACGCCCCCTGATCCAGTAAAGGCCACTTTCAAGGGGGCAGGCCCCTGTGAAGGTCACTGTCAAGGGGGTGGTATGCTATGAAAGTCACTGTTAAAGGGGAAGGTTGCTGTAAAGGTCAAAGTTAAGGGGGTGGGCTGCTGTGGAGGTCCAATTTTAAAGGATGGGTTACTGTGGGGGGGCCAGTGTTAAGGGGTGGGGTGCTGTGGAGGTCACTGCTAAGGGGCGGACTGCTGTAGATGTCACTGTTATAGTGGATAGTGTTAACATCTTTTAATGACACACACAAACATTAAATGATATAGATTAAATATACCCATCTCCGGATCCTTCAGCTAGTATACATATATATCTATATACTTTGTCAATATATGTATATAGAGGTATAGATCAGTATCTCTCTCTCTCTCTCTCTCTCTCTCTATCTATATATATATTTATATATATATATATATATATTTATTAGCTGGGCAGGGATTTAGTAGTTATTTCTGTGGATGGTGGGGGATGGATTGAGGGTCCAATGGGTGACGGCGCTCCTGACAGGGACGGCGCTCAGGGACGATGCTCAGGGACGGCGCTCAGGGACGGCGCTTGCGATGGGGACAAAACAAAACTGCCTGCAGCCAGAGGCAAAGGGAGGGGTGAGTAACCAGAAGGCTCTGACGTTTCGTGTACAGAGCCAGGAGACTCCCTCAAGCAGGGATAAGCCTGTATCTGAAACGTCAGACCTGGGAGCAGGCAGGATAACGTCGCGGATCATGTGACCTGCAACATCAAAGAAGAAATTGCATAGAAAAAAACATATAGGGTAATTGAAATTTTTTTGTTAGGTAGGCATAAGGCCATATATTTATTTAACTCGGATCACCGATTAAGGCTGATCTTTCATCCCGGGGTGCCTCTACTGACTGAACAAAAAAAAAAACTCTTTTATTTACCATGCTATGATGCTTATTGGTGATATTTGTAGATGACTGCTACAAATCTGTGTTTATTAATATAATACTATGTGCCCTTCAGCAGACAACTGAACAATAGAGTGTAAACTGGAAATAAATGTATCCAAATCAACTCACCTTGTCAGTATAATTTTCAGCTGCAGGCAAACAGCTTGTTAGAGATGAATGGCCTTTTTTTTCATTCTGCACACATTGTGGCACATATGACCTCCAATCATTCTGTGATTCTCTGATCCATGTTAGTGGTGTTTATGTTCATATAGTACTGCTGATATACACAGTAGAATCCAATTATTACGACTAGTGTTGAGCAAATCGAAGCATCCAAAGTGGAATTCGATCCGGAATGTAGGAAAAATGTGATTTGCTACGAATCCGAATTTCCTCACACTTCGTAGTGACAAATGAATTTTTCTAAAATAATGGTTGAAAAAATAAATAAAAAATAATCATCTCATCCACTTGATTGTGGAGACGCTGTCCGCTCCCGTCTCGATTGAAGAAAACTCGCCAAAGGACCTGCAGCGAGCATACAAGTCCTTTTGGCAGATTTTCTTTAATCAAGATGGGAGTCGGCGGCTTTCTCTGCGATCAAGTGGCTGAGGTGAGTATAATTTTTTTTTTAACCTCAGATCAACCCAGTGAGCAACTGAATGTGAGTCTCAAATGCCGCGATCAGCGTTGAATGTGGCATCTGAGGGGTTATGTGACGAGGGTGGAGCAATCGCCATTCCCCTTCATTGCGCCAGCTCCATACAATGAAAACGTTTTTTGATGAAGTAATTTGTAACAAATCAAATTTCTTGATGACGTTCAGGGAAGCTGCCGAATCAAATTTTTCTAAACTTTGCTCATCTCTAATTATGGAACCCAGCTAATATCCAGAGTAATCGCCGTCTACAGCATGGACAGCAGTGAGACGCACTAGGAGTGACTCAATAAGGTCCTGGTATATGGATAGTTGTCACAGGTATTTGGAGCCATGCTAACTGCAGTAGTTTCCACAGCTGCTAGAGGGTATGTGGGGGAGGATCCATAGAGCGAACATGATTAGGTGATCCCACAGATTATCAAGTACAGGAAATTTGGAGGCCAGGGAAGTACTTACAAGTCTTGGTCATGCTCTTCCAACCATTATCGGACATTTCTAGCTGTGTGACATGTCGCATTGTCTTGCTGGAAGATCCTATCCTCCCTAGGGAAGACAATCACCATGTATGGATAAGAACATCACCCAGGCCATAACACTGCCACCACTAGCTTGTCACCCCTCCAGCAATGGTTACAGGCAGAGGCGTACATAGAAATCATTGGGCCCCTATCCACCATCCAATGCTAGGGAGGCTCAGCCCCGCCCCCGCATGACATTGGCTGCTGTGACCAGGAGCTTTGCAGGGAGCTGGAAGCCAGGTAAGTATATTCATTGTGAGGGGCCCGACATATGGGGCAGATTTTTACAGCCTTGGATAACCCCTTTAAGAGAAATAATAGATGCAGTGTGAACAGATATATTGTATAAATTATATATAAATTACACCTTGTACACCAAAAATATCAGAACTGGGTCCTATTCTGAGGGGTCAGTATTGGGCCCTATTCTCTTCAATATATGTATTAATGATCTTGCAGATGACACTAAACTGTGTAAAGTGATTAACACTGAAGAGGACAGTATACTACTACAGAGGGATCTGGATAGATTAGAGGCTTGGGCAGAGAAGTGGCAGATGAGGTTTAATACTGACAAATGTAAGGTTATGCACACAGAATAATGCAAATAACTCATATATACTAAATGGTAAAACACTGTGTAACATTGACAAATCTGGATTGACATATGTCTTTTTTCAGCTTTTTAAACTATGTTACTAAATTACTGTGTTATAGGTGTACAGTATATACAGCATTGTACTGATATGTGAGGTATAAAGTATAATAGATGCAGTGGATACAGATATCAGTGTTCAGTTGAAGTATTGAGGGGTGTAGTTGCTGCAGTACTACATATCAGTGAATTATGAGGTACTGAGTTATAATGTATAATGTGGCACTTCGGAGGTATGAGAATCAATAAGGAATATGGTACTACTTCTGAGTAAAAAAAAAAAAGTGAATGGGGGGGGGGGGGGGTGGAATGAAGAGAAAAGGGGAAGACCTCCTTTTACCAATCCATTCTAGACTTAATTGAGAGCTTACCTTGCAGTTCTTCTCTGCTGTTTGGGGTTGAAAGACCTGTGATTTTTCACAGGTTCTAGCAGATGCATCTCCCGAACCTGGGAAGTACACCATTCTCTGTGTAGTTCTTTTACTAGATGGTGCAGGACCTGTAATGATGATGAACTGGTCCTGACAGCTACACCTTCCTAACCTGGTAACTGCACAAATCTTTGTGCAATTCCATTATTAGATTGTACAGGACATTTGATGACATCATCACAGGTTATTTTACTTTCTGCACTAATAACAGGGACTCTGCATGGGACTTAGACCAGAGTCTAAAATAATTTGGGGATGGGGTCTTTTGTCCACTGGGCCCCTCCTTTCAATGGCCCCATAGAAGCTCTATGTTTTGTTGTTTCTTGTCTGACACACCAAAGTCAATCCGTTCCATGAAGCATAAAATGTGACTAATCAGAGAAGGCAACTGTTTGACAATCAGTTGAGGTTCAATTTCAATACTGCCACAAATATATAGTCAAGTCCATAAATATTAGGACATCAACATAATTCTAATACTTTTGGCTCTATACACCACCACAATGGATTTGAAATAAAACTAACAAGATTTGCTTTAACTGCAGACTGTCAGCTTTAATTTGAGGGTATTTACACCCAAATCAGGTGAACGGTGTAGAAATTACAACAGTTTGCATATGTGCCTCCCACTTGTTAAGGGCCTAAAAGTAATGGGACAGAATAATAATCATAAATCAAACTTTCACTTTTTAATGCTTGCTTGCAAATCCTTTGCAGTCAATTATAGCCTGAAGTCTGGAATGCATAGACATCACCAGATGCTGGGTTTCATCCCTGGTGAGGCTCTGCCAGGCCTCTACTGCAACTGTCTTCAGTTCCTACTTCTTCCTGGGGCATTTTCTGTTCAGTTTTGTCTTCAGCAAGTGAAATGCATGCTCAATCGGATTCAGGTCATGTGATTGACTTGGCCATTGCATAACATTCCACTTCTTTCCTTTAAAAAATTATTTGGTTGCTTTTGCAGTATGCTTTGGGTCATTGTCCATCTGCACTGTAAAGCGCCGTCCAATGAGTTCTAAAGCATTTTGCTGAATATAAGCAGATAATATTGCCCGAAACAATTCAGAATTCATCCTGCTGCTTTTGTCAGCTGTCACATCATCAATAAATACAAGAGAACCAGTTCCATTGGCAGCCATACATGCCCACGCCATGACAATACCACCACCATGCTTCACTAATGAGGTGGTATGCTTAGGATCATGAGCAGTTCCTTTCCTTCTCCATACTCTTCTCTTCCCATCACTCTGGTACAAGTTGATATTGGTCTCATCTGTCCATAGGATGTTGTTCCAGAACTGTGAAGGCTTTTATAGATGTCGTTTGGCAAACTCTAATCTGGCCTTTCTGTTTTTGAGGCTCACCAATGGTTTGCATCTTGTGGTGAACCCTCTGTATTCACTCTGGTGAAGTCTCCTCTTGATTGTTGACTTTGACACACATACACCTACCTAATGGAGAGTGTTCTTGATCTGGCCAACTGTTGTGAAGGGTATTTTCTTCGCCAGGAAAATAATTATTTGGTTTTCCATGGTCTTCCGGGTTTATTGGTGTTGCTGAGCTCACTGGTGCGTTCCTTCTTTTTAAGAATGTTCCAAACAGTTGTTTTGGCCACACCTAATGTTTTTGCTATCTCTCTGATGTTTTTTTTTTTTTTTTTTCAACCTAATGATGGCTTGCTTCACTGATGGTGACAGCTCTTTGGGTCTCATCTTGAACGTTAACAGCAACAGACTCCAAATGCAAATAGCACACTCCAAATGAACTCTGGACCTTTTATCTGCTCATTGTAATTGGGATAATGAGGGAATAACACACACCTGGCCATGTAACAGCTGAGAATCCAATTGTCCCATTACTTTTGGTCCCTTAACAAGTGGGAGGCACATATGCAAACTGTTGTAATTCCTACACCGTTCACCTGATTTGGATGTAAATACCCTCAAATTAAAGCTGACAGTCTGCAGTTAAAGTACATCTTGTTAGTTTAATTTCAAATCCATTGTGGTGGTGTATAGAGCCAAAAATGTTAGAATTGTGTTGCTGTCCTAATATTTATGGTCCTGGCTGTATGTTACTCAACATCTGACTCACAGTTTTTATTTTTTTCCTTGCAGGATTATAGACTGAACTTGATGCTAATGTCTGTAAAGCGCTGCGGAATATAGAAGCACTATATAAGTGCATAAAATAAATAAATAATTAAATAAATAAATACATAAAAAAGATAACAACCAGGCATTGTAGAGCAAGTAGACCAATGTGATGTGAGCCAATGTGTACATTAACAGTTAAGTGGTGATCTAAAGAAGGGATCGGTGTACATTTTATAACAACACCAAAATGCATCTCCTGGCTCTAAGGTTGGAGTGAATGGTAGAGGTCATGTGTAAATCTTAGTGTCTTCTCAGTTTACTATGTTTTTTTAACAGATATACTTATGCAGTTGTTTACTTCATATACCAGTTTGTACCTGTTTGGACATGACCCAGTTTCACCATGTAAATATAGCACTTCCTGTTACTATATTCAACCAAACCCATGACGCAAGTCTCATTTTTTCTGGCAAAGCTCTATACCACCAATAATAACACTCAGATACTTTATAGTTCCTTCCACTCAGTTACTTACTGTGGCAGTGGAGCTGCCAAAGGGCCACATGACGGCCATTGAAAGGATGTATCTCACCGAGAGGAGCCTGGGTGAGAACAGAAAAGTCCTGGCAAAGCATAGAAAGGGGGTGTTGTTTGCACCAGGAGTGTGTCACCAAGGGACCCGGCCTTGGTGGAGTAAAGGCCCTAGATATAGGTGGCCACTAAGCTAGTTGGTGGACACCAAGCTACTTAGCTTAGCTGCCTCCAGCTAGTCCAAGGCGGCCTTTTACTGGGAACAAGCAATGTGTTAGGTGGGTGCCTGTTCCCCATGATCCACTCTGGGATTTAAGAATATGTCCATGTCCAGGGATGCTATTTAATCCTGTTGCTGGACTTGGGTGGGGCTCTCAGTCTGAGAAAGGAGCAGGTTATGCTAAAGCCTATAGGAGCAGGGACCCTCTGACCCTGTGTGGGGTAAGCACTGCAGTGTTTTGGGGAGCTAGGTGGTAGACCCAGATCCTGCAATAAAGGGACTATACTGTTTAGTCAGTGGCCAGATGGCTGAGGATTTATTTTGATTTATGTTTTGGTTGCTGTTTGTGCATGATGACTGCCAAATAAATGCACTGTTTGAACACGATAATCTGTTGTCTGGAAGAAGTCTTTGAGAATGACCCCAGAATAAAAAGACGATCCCTTACATTACATAGACACTTCCCTATCACTGCCCCTGTTGCTGCTTTGACAGACATGGGCATAACATCTCAGGAAATAATTACCTAAAACAATACTGGGGGGGGGGGGGGGGTCTAGACAAAATGTTTAGATAAAATAACTACCCATAACCAATCCACATTATCAATATAAATACAGGAAGTTCCCCGCTAAACATCAAAAATTAATAGCACCTTTATTAATCAATATTCCAAATGTGTATAAAAATGCTACATAAAAAAATAGCGTGGACATAAATACAAGGAGCATGGGTAGTGTGACAGCAAAATAGTTACCATGGATAATGTTCTGCCAAATACACTGCATACATAGAGTATCCTTATAAAGTACACAGTGCAATACTAAAGTAAAGCAGTAAAGTGTATAATGCTTTTAAACACTAAGGCAGGAAGTAATTGCCCACTCATTTTTAAGGTAGTAATTCTGAGTGAACTGAGTGATTTAGCAATCACAGGTGGAAATCGCGCTCTGATCCTTAGACTCCTGCTTCTGGCAATGAATGTATCTATCAGGATTTGGGGCTCCAAGAAAATCCCTTGTGTTATTGACTGGGAAAATCTGTTTAAAAAAAAAATTATGAAAAAATATTTAACTAAGAATCAATTTAAGCTGGGGCCCCAAATTTAGTGCTATTGGGATTAAAAGGGTCTTCCATTATTTCATACTTTCCTCCTTTTCTTTTTCTTTCATCTCTCTCTCTCTCTCTCTCTCTCTGTCTCTCTCTCTCTCTCTCACTCTCTCTCTCTCTCTCTCTCTCTCTCTCAGGAAGCCCTTAGGACAGCCACATGGCAAAATAGGTCAGGTAAAGTGAGTGAAGTACACAGATCCTTTGCCTCCTGATTGCTGATTTAGTTATTTCCTGGAACACTACACGTGTGAGCATAGGTCTGGAGATGCTAAGCAACATTGATAGGAGAAGGAAAAACCTGGTTTGTGATCCAGCCAACATCAGAGTGGTGTTTTTAGGCTCATTGAAAGGAGAACTGCAAGCATGCTCAGGTTTGCGACGAGAGTTTTTTTTTTTTAACACATTACAAACACAGTAGATTTGAAGACCAATCAATTTTAATTTTTCAGAAGGTTCGCAATCACAAGAGATTATCAGGACTCGTTTTGTGTGCCATTTTTTTTTATTCTATGTCTATTTTTACTGCCTGTGAAAGAATATTTGTATTTCCCTGCCTGGAGGGACAGCTCTTTCTGGGTGACATACATCACTCCTACCTTAATGTAGGACAACCAAATGGGTTCCACCAACTGGAAGTTCCAGTAACATAGTAACATAGTTTAAAAGGCCGAAAAAAGACATCTGTCCATCCAGTTTGGCCTTTTATCCTGCAAGATGATCCAGAGGAAGGCAAAAAACAAAACTGTGAGGTAGAAGCCAATTTTCCCCACTTAAGGGGAAAAAATTTCCTTGCTGACTCCAATCAGGCAATCAGAATAACTCCCTGGATCAACAACCCATGTCTAGTAGCTATAGCCTGTAATATTATTACACTCCAGAAATACATCCAGGCGCCTCTTGAACTCTTTTAGTAAACTCACCATCACCACCTCCTTAGGCAGAGAGTTCCATAGTCTCACTGCTCTTACCGTAAAGAATCCTCTTCTATGTTTGTGTAGAAACCTTCTTTCCTCCAGACGCAGAGGATGTCCCCTCGTCAAAGTCACAGTTCTGGGGATAAATAGATGATGGGAGAGCTCACTGTACTGACTTCTGATATATTTATACATAGTAATTAGATCTCCTCTCAGTTGTCTTTTTTCTAAAGTGAATAACCCTAATGTTGATAATCTTTCAGGGTACTGTAGTCCCCCCATTCCAGTTATTACTTTAGTTGCTCTCCTCTGGACCCTCTCCAGCTCTGCTATGTCTGCCTTGTTCACAGGAGTCAGAACTGTACACAGTACTCCATGTGTTGTATGACTAGTGATTTGTAAAGTGGCAGGACTATGTTCTCATCACGGGCATCTATGCAACCGATTATCTTATTGGCCTTGGCAGCAGCTGCCTGACACTCGTTTCTACAGCTTAGTTTGCTGTTCGCTAATATCCCTTTTCCATGTCAGTGTTACCCAGTTTTTTACCATTTAGTATGAGTGACTTGTATTATTCCTTCCCATGTGCACACCCTTACATTTGTCAGTGTTAAACCTCATCTGCCACTTATCTGCCCAAGCCTCCAATCTATCCAGATCCCTCTGTAGCAGTATACTGTCCTCTTCCGTGTTAATTACTTTACACAGTTTAGTGTCATCTGCAAAAAATTATATTTTACTGTGCAAGCCTTCTATGAGATCATTAATAAATATATTGAACAGAATAGGGCCCAATACTGACCCCCTGCGGTACACCACTTGTGACAGTGACCCAATCTGAGTGTGTACTATTAATAACCACCCTCTGTTTTCTATCATTGAGCCAGTTACTTACCCACATACAGACATTTTCTCCAAGTCCAAGCATTCTCATTTTATATACTAACCTTTTATGTTGTACAGTGTCAAATGCTTTGGAGAAGTCCAAATATACGACATCTATTGATTCGCCACTGTCAAGTCTAGAACTTACTTCCTCATAGAAACTGACTAAATTAGTTTGAGATGAATAAATTTGGCTCTACCTGGGCTTGCTGTACTAAGTGGGCTTGTGAATGAGTGGAGTTTGAAGCAAGAAACTACGGTTTGATAGATTTTCCTTATGTGTTGTTGGCTTGATTCTAGATAGTCCTCCAACTACAGCAGACCGCTTCTAATTCTAGCTTCTATTTACTGTTTTCCTTTTTTTACTGTTCATCCCCATTTAAACATGTGCTCCATGGCAATACTACTAAGTGTGTGTCCTGTGCAATGTATGCGTGTCTTGAAGAGCCATTCGAGGGTGAATACATTTGCACTAGATGCAATCATGTTGCATATTTGGTAGCCCGGATCTTGAATTAAAATAAGCAGCTTGAAACTATTGCAGACCTAGAGAGAGGCTTAGACCTCACTGTGCAGGCACTAACTGGGGTCAGTGAAATAGAGGTGGGAGGAGGAGGGCAATATCAGGACCATCAGGTCAGCAGTTGGGTTAATGTAGGAAAAAGGGGTAGAGGGAAAAGTGCCAGGGAGGCTAGTGCTGAGCTGGATGCCCTAGTAAATATGCCTGTTTGGCTGATATTAGGGATGAAAGACCAGGGCCATTAACACTGCAGCACAGTGTTTCTCCTAGCAACCAGGGTGATGCCCCCTGCAGAAAGGATTGGAAAAGGAGTGCAGCAAAGGTTAGACAGACGCTGGTGGTAGGAGACTCTATTATTAGGAGGACAGACAGGGTTATCTGTCGCTGAGACAATGAATGTCGAACAGTGTGTTGTCTTCCGGGTGCTCGGGTTTGGCATAGTGCAGATCGTATTGACAGATTGCTGGGTGGGGCTGGGGAAGACGGGCGGTCATGGTACACATGTAAGGTCTATAAAAATGATTTTAGGGAACTAGGAGTAAAGCTCAAGTCCAGGACCTCCAAGGTAGTGTTTTCAGAAATACTACCAGTGCCACGATCGTCACCAGAGAGACAATGGAAACTTAGGGAGTTAAATAAGTGGCTCAGAAGCTGGTGCAGAAAGGAAGGATTTGGGTTCATGGAGAACTGGGCCGACTTCTCTATCGGTTACAGGCTCTACAGTAGGGATGGGCTGCACCTTAATGGGGAGGGTGCAACTGCCCTGGGGGGAAAAAATGGTTAGCTGGCTGGAGGAGATTTAAACTAGGATCTGGGGGAGGGTGGGGGGTCATACTAATAAGGGGGTAGATAGTGTAGATCGAGAATGGGATATAGGAGAGGACAGTGGGGATTTAGTCGGGGCTGGGGTTAATGAGGAAAGTAGGGAGAAGACTGGGCAGAACTATACACCGAAGAAAAATAGAACTACTGGTAACAAAAACCTGTTACATACAACCATCAACCAAGGTAACCCAAAAATCCCAGATAGTCACTTTACAGGTAATAGTAACTTATTTATTTTTTCCTCAAATGCCAGAAGTTTAGCTAGCAAAATGGGGGAGCTGGATGTTATGGTACTAGAGGAACACATAGATGTAGTTAGTGTGGCTGAGACATGGTTGGATTCTTTGCATTACTGGGCTGTAAATATTGAAGGTTTTGCAATATTTAGGAAAGACAGGGTCAATAGAAAAGGTGGTGTGTGCCTGTATGTGTGGAGTGATCTGAAGACAAGTGTGAAAGAGGCAATTGTGGGTGAGGATGGTGAGAATGTGGAAACCTTCTGGCTGGAAGTTCAAAGGGATATAAACACAGAAAAAAATCATACTTGGTGTAATCTATAGACCCCCCCCTAAAATCACAGAGGAGATAGAAACGCCAACGATATAATCAAATAGAGTGGGCTGCACAGGCTGGTACAGTGGTCATAATGGGAGATTTTAACTTCCCAGACATTGACTGGGGTCATAATTTTGCCTCAACCGCAAAGGGGAGGATATTCCTCAACTTGCTGCAGGACCACTTTATGGGCCAGTTTGTTGAAGCTCCCACTAGGGGCAATGCTCTGTTGGATCTGGTAATTCCTAATGATGCAGAGCTTGTTGGAAATTTTACTGTTCGAGGTAATAGTGACCACTATATAATTATATTCCCACTAAACTATAAGAAGCAAACTCTGTCAGGCAGAGCAAAGACACTGAATTTTAAAAAGGCTAATTTCCCTGGGATGAGGGCAGCATTTCAGGGCATAGACTGGGAGTAGCTATTGTCACATAATAATACTGAGGATAAATGGGTGAGCTTTAAATCCATATTGAGTAATTGCACTAAAAAAGTTATTCTTTTAGGTAACAAGTATAAGCGGCTAAAATTAAACCCCCTTCCCCCATGGCTAAAAGCTACTGTAAAAAGGGCAATAAAAAAAAGGCATTTAAAAAATATAAATCTGAGGGGTCAGCTGTAGTGTTTAAATATTACAAAGGGCTTAATAAAAATCTGTAAAAAGGAGATAAAATTAGCAAAAATACAAAAAAAAAAACAGCAGGTGGCAAGAGAGAGCATAACAAATCACAAAAAAATTATTAAAATATATAAATGCTAAAAAAAAAGAGGTTCGAGCAGTAGTAGTCACTGCAGATAAGGAAAAGGCAGAGTTACTAAATGTATTTTTTAGTTCTGTATATACAAAAGAAGAGAAAGGAGCTGATATCTCTGGTTCTGGGGCTGTTAGTACATTCAGTGATATGCTCAAATGGCTAACTGTAGATATGGTCCAAGATAAGTTAAATAAGGTAAATGTGAACAAGGCTCCAGGTCCAGATGGATTAGAGTGCCTAAAGAGCTCAGTTCAGTCATTGCTGTGCCCCTGTTTATAATTTTTTACGATTCTCTAGGTACTGGTACAGTGCCAAGTGATCAGTGCAAGGCAAATGTGGTGCCCATATTAAAAAAAAAAAGATCTAGGTCCTTCACAGGTAATTATAGACCAGTTAGTTTACCTTCTGTTGTGGGAAAATGTTTGAAGGACTCTTAAGGGACTATATACAGGAGTATGTCACTGTAAATAATATTATAAGTGATAACCAACATGGGTTTACCAAGGACAGAAGTTTTCAGACTAACCTGATTTGTTTTTATGAGGAGGTGAGCAGAAGCCTGGACAGAGGGGCGGCTGTGGATGTAGTGTTTCTGGATTTTGCAAATGCTTTTGATACTGTCCCTCATAGATGTTTAATAGGTAAAGTAAGGTCTAAAGGCTTGGAAAGTGTCTGAAGGACCTTGTCCAGAGAGTTGTGGTCAATGATTCCTATTCAGAATGGTCCCAGGTTATAAGTGGTGTACCCCAAGGTACAGTGCTGGTCCCTCTATTATTTAATTTATTTATTAATGATATTGAGGACGGGATTAATAGCACCATATCTATTTTTGCAGATGACACCAAGCTATGTAGCACTGTACAGTGTATGGAAGATGTCCATAACCTACAAGCTGAATTAAACACTCTGAGTGATTGAGGATAAACTTAGAAAATGAGGTTCAATGTGGATAATTGTAAAGACATGCATTTTGGTAGTAATAATTAGTGATGGACGGTTCGCGAACGCAATCAAATGTTCGCGAACCGCAAGTTCGCTGCGGGCCCCATTCACTTTAATAGCAGACGAACCTGAAAAACCTTCAGCTCATATTTGTAGCCACCAAATACTTAGTAGAAGTGTACAAATAGTCCCACAACATGGACAGTGACATACTAGAGGGGGATCAATGACAAAAATTCCAACAAAAAATATGTTACTTAATCAGGGGACATTTTTATGCGTCTTAAAGGGATTCTGTCACCTCTTTTTATCCTATAGAGATGCGGACATGCACGGCTAGATCGCCGCTAGCATGTCCGCAATACAGGGAGTGCAGAATTATTAGGCAAATGAGTATTTTGACCACATCATCCTCTTTATGCATGTTGTCTTACTCCAAGCTGTATAGGCTCGAAAGCCTACTACCAATTAAGCATATTAGGTCATGTGCATCTCTGTAATGAGAAGGGGTGTGGTCTAATGACATCAACACCCTATATCAGGTGTGCATAATTATTAGGCAACTTCCTTTCCTTTGGCAAAATGGGTCAAAAGAAGGACTTGACAGGCTCAGAAAAGTCAAAAATAGTGAGATATCTTGCAGAGGGATGCAGCACCCTTAAAATTGCAAAGCTTCTGAAGCGTGATCATCAAACAATCAAGCGTTTCATTCAAAATAGTCAACAGGGTCGCAAGAAGCGTGTGGAAAAACCAAGGCGCAAAATAACTGCCCATGAACTGAGAAAAGTCAAGCGTGCAGCTGCCCAGATGCCACTTGCCACCAGTTTGGCCATATTTCAGAGCTGCAACATCACTGGAGTGCCCAAAAGCACAAGGTGTGCAATACTCAGAGACATGGTCAAGGTAAGAAAGGCTGAAAGACGACCACCACTGAACAAGACACACAAGCTGAAACGTCAAGACTGGGCCAAGAAATATCTCAAGACTGATTTTTCTAAGGTTTTATGGACTGATGAAATGAGAGTGAGTCTTGATGGGCCAGATGGATGGGCCCGTGGCTGGATTGGTAAAGGGCAGAGAGCTCCAGTCCGATTCAGATGCCAGCAAGGTGGAGGTGGAGTACTGGTTTGGGCTGGTATCATCAAAGATGAGCTTGTGGGGCCTTTTCGGGTTGAGGATGGAGTCAAGCTCAACTCCCAGTCCTACTGCCAGTTTCTGGAAGACACCTTCTTCAAGCAGTGGTACAGAAAGAAGTCTGCATCCTTCAAGAAAAACATGATTTTCATGCAGGAAAATGCTCACACGCGTCCAAGTACTCCACAGCGTGGCTGGCAAGAAAGGGTATAAAAGAAGAAAATCTAATGACACGGCCTCCTTGTTCACCTGATCTGAACCCCATTGAGAACCTGTGGTCCATCATCAAATGTGAGATTTACAAGGAGGGAAAACAGTACACCTCTCTGAACAGTGTCTGGGAGGCTGGGGTTGCTGCTGCACGCAATGTTGATGGTGAACAGATCAAAACACTGACAGAATCCATGGATGGCAGGCTTTTGAGTGTCCTTGCAAAGAAAGGTGGCTATATTGGTCACTGATTTGTTTTTGTTTTGTTTTTGAATGTCAGAAATGTATATTTGCAAATGTTGAAATGTTATATTGGTTTCACTGGTAAAAATAAATAATTGAAATGGGTATATATTTGTTTTTTGTTAAGTTGCCTAATAATTATGCACAGTAATAGTCACCTGCACACACAGATATCCCCCTAAAATAGCTAAAACTAAAAACAAACTAAAAACTACTTCCAAAAATATTCAGCTTTGATATTAATGAGTTTTTGGGGTTCATTGAGAACATGGTTGTTGTTCAATAATAAAATTAATCCTCAAAAATACAACTTGCCTAATAATTCTGCACTCCCTGTATACCTGTCCAATACATATCTCTGAGTGGTTTTATTGAGTGTAAAAAATTATTTTATATATATGTAAATTAGCCTGGTAAGGAACCCAAGGGGCTGCACTAACCATTCTGGAGCCCAGCCTCGCCCCCTACGAAGGAGCCCAGCACCGCCTATATCCAGGAATCTCCTCCTTGCTTACAAAGTCAGATCGCCAAATGCACTATATAGAAAGTATATAATTAGTATATAACACCCCTGCTTTAACCACCTCCTGTCTGCCCATTGACTATAAACGTCCAGGAGGTGGATCTCTATTTCTGACAGCACGTTTTAAAACGTCCTGCAGCTGTCCCCCCTGTGCTCCGCCCCTGTACACAGAAACTCCGTGACTAAGCTGCCTCCTGACAGCCAAGAACATGGAGCTTTACCCTGAGACCTTTTTTCCTGGTCTCCGTTCTTTTGATACAGCAGTTTACCACCACATATGGGGTGTTGCTGCATTCAGGAGACACAGGATAACAAATTGTGGGGCACAATTTTCTATTTCTCCCTTACGAAAAATAAACAATTTGGTGAGAAAGTGACAATTTATTGGAAAAAAATTCAATATTTCATTTTCACAGCAATGTATCTCTAAATTCTATGAAAAGCCTGTTGTGTCAAAGTACTAATTATACCTATTCAAAAATTCCTTGAGGGGTGTAGTTTCCAAAATGGGGTCACTTTTGGGGCATTTTCACTGTTGGGGTACCTCAGGATCTCTTCAAATGTAACATGGTGCCAGAAAACCATTCCAGCAAAATCTGCCTTCCAAAAGCCAAATAGCGCTGCTTCCATTCTGAGCCCTTTGGGGTGGTCATACAGCAGTTTACCACCACATATGGGGTGTTGCTGCATTCAGGAGACACAGGATAACAAATTGTGGGGCACAATTTTCTATTTCTCCCTTACAAAAAATAAACAATTTGGTGATAAAGTGACAATTTATTGGAAAAAATTCAATATTTCATTTTCACAGCAATGTATCTCTAAATTCTATGAAAAGCCTGTTTTGTCAAAAGTACTAATTATACCTATTCAAAAATTCCTTGAGGGGTGTAGTTTCCAAAATGTGATCACTTTTGGGGCATTTTCACTGTTGGGGTACCTCAGGATCTCTTCAAATGTAACATGGTGCCAGAAAACCATTCCAGCAAAATCTGCCTTCCAAAAGCCAAATAGCGCTGCTTCCATTCTGAGCCCTTTGGGGTGGTCATACAGCAGTTTACCACCACATATGGGGTGTTGCTGCATTCAGGAGACACAGGATAACAAATTGTGGGGCACAATTTTCTATTTTTCCCTTACGAAAAATAAACAATTTGGTGATAAAGTGACAATTTATTGGAAAAAATTCAATATTTCATTTTCACAGCAATGTATCTCTAAATTCTATGAAAAGCCTGTTGTGTCAAAGTACTAATTATACCTATTCAAAAATTCCTTGAGGGGTGTAGTTTCCAAAATGGGGTCACTTTTGGGGCATTTCCACTGTTGGGGTACCTCAGGATCTCTTCAAATGTAACATGGTGCCAGAAAACCATTCCAGCAAAATCTGCCTTCCAAAAGCCAAATAGCGCTGCTTCCATTCTGAGCCCTTTGGGGTGGTCATACAGCAGTTTACCACCACATATGGGGTGTTGCTGCATTCAGGAGACACAGGATAACAAATTGTGGGGCACAATTTTCTATTTCTCCCTTATGAAAAATAAACAATTTGGTGATAAAGTGACAATTTATTGGAAAAAATGCAATATTTCATTTTCACAGCAATGTATCTCTAAATTCTATGAAAAGCCTGTTGTGTCAAAGTACTAATTATACCTATTCAAAAATTCCTTGAGGGGTGTAGTTTCCAAAATGGGGTCACTTGTGGGGGTAACCACTACAGAGGTACTTAACGGTCTTTTTGAATGTGTCATGACACCGTAAAACTAGTCTTACAAAATCTGTCCTCCTAAAACCATATGGTGCTGCTTTCATTCTCAGCCTTATTGTGTGCCCATAGAGCAGTTTACAACCACATGTGATGTGTTTCTTTAAAATTCAGAAGCAGGAAAATAAATATTTAGGTTTGTTTTGCTGTTTACCCTTGTTATCTTATGGGAAAAATGAATTAAAACCTGTAAATCTTTAAAAAAAAAAAAATTTTTAATTTTACCTTCCTTTTGTTTTAATTTGTGTGGGAAATCTAAAGGGTTAACAAAGTTTGTAAAATCAGTTTTGAGTAACTTGAGGCGTGCAGTTTCTACAATGGGGCCATTTATGGGGGTTTTCCACTATGTAAGCCTCACAAAGTAACTTCAGAACTGAACTGGTCTTTAAAAATGTTGACTTTGGAAATTTTCTTCAACATTGGAAAAAATTGCTTCGAAAATTCAAAACCTTCTAGCGTTCTAAAAAAAAAAAATGACATTACTAAAATGATGCCAACTTAAAGTAGACATATGGGGAATGTTAATTAAAAAATATTTTATGAGGCATCACTATCTGTCTTAAAAGCAGAGAGATTCAAACTTAGAAAGCAGTGAATTTTTCTAAATTTTTGTTAAATTTGGGATTTTTTCATAAATAAAGATGAAATATATTGACTCAAATTTATGACTATCACGAAGTACAATGTGTGGCGAGAAAACAATCTCAGAATGGCTTGGATAAGTAAAAGCATTCCAAAGTTATTACCACATAAAGTGACACATGTCAGATTTGCAAAATTAAGCCTGGTCAGGAAGGGGGCAAATGGCCCAGATGTGAAGTGGTTAATCTGTTTTTTGGGGGGCAACTGGTATATCACGCCAGTAGACAGGGGGGTGATCAATGACAGGAGGGTGATCAGGGAATCTATATGATTGATCACCTCCCTGTCATTGATCACCCCCCTGTAAGGCTCCATTCAGACGTCCGTATGTGTTTTGCAGATCCGATCCATGTATCCGTAAAAATCATACGGACGTCTGAATGGAGCCTTACAGGGGGGTGATCAATGCCAGGGTGGTGATCAGGGAATCTATATGGGTGATCACCTCCCTGTCATTGATCACCCCCCTGTAAGGCTCCATTCAGACGTCCGTATGTGTTTTGCAGATCCGATCCATGTATCCGTGGATCTGTAAAAATCATACGGACGTCTGAATGGAGCCTTACAGGGGGGTGATCAATGACAGGGGGGTGATCACCTCATATACACTCCCTGATCACCCCCTGTCATTGATCACCCCCCTGTCATTGATCACCCCCCATGTAAGGCTCCATTCAGACGTCCGTATGATTTTTACGGATCCACGGATACATGGATTGGATCCGCAAAACACATACGGACGTCTGAATGGAGCCTTACAGGGGAGTGAGCAATGACAGGGGGGTGATCACCTCATATACACTCCCTGATCACCCCCTGTCATTGATGACCCCCTGTCATTGATCACCCCCCTGTAAGGCTCCATTCAGATGTCCGTATGTGTTTTGCGGATCCGATCCATGTATCCGTGGATCCGTAAAAATCATACGGACATCTGAATGGAGCCTTACAGGGGGGTGATCAATGACAGGGAGGTGATCAATAACAGGGGGGTGATCAGAGAGTCTATATAGGTGATCACCCCCCTGTCATTGATCACCCCCCTGTAAGGCTCCATTCAGACATTTTTTTGCCCAAGTTAGCGGAAATTGTTTTTTTTGTTTTTTTTTCTTACAAAGTCTCATATTCCACTAACTTGTGTCAAAAAATAAAATATCACATGAACTCACCATACCCCTCACGAAATCCAAATGCGTAAAATTTTTTAGACATTTATATTCAAGACTTCTTCTCACGCTTTAAGGCCCCTAAAATGCACGGGCAGTATAAATACCTCACATGTGACCCCAATTCGGAAAGAAGACACCCCAAGGTATTCTGTGAGGGGCATATTGAGTCCATGAAAGATTGAAATTTTTGTCCCAAGTTAGCGGAATATGAGACTTTGTAAGAAAAAAAAAATCATCATTTTCCGCTAACTTGTGACAAAAAAAATTAAAATTCTATGAACTCGCCATGCTCCTCATTGAATACCTTGGGGTGTCTCCTTTCCAAAATGGGGTCACATGTGGGGTATTTATACTGTCCTGGCATTTTAGGGGCCCAAAAGCGTGAGAAGAAGTCTGGAATCCAAATGTCTAAAAATGCCCTCCTAAAAGGAATTTGTGCCGCTTTGTGCATCTAGGCTGCAAAAAATGGCACACATGTGGTATCGCCGTACTCAGGAGAAGTTGGGGAATGTGTTTTGGGGTGTAATTTTACATATACCCATGCTGGGTGAGATAAATATCTTGGTCAAATGCCAACTTTGTATAAAAAAATGGGAAAAGTTGTCTTTTGCCAAGATATTTCTTTCACCCAGCATGGGTATATGTAAAATGACACCCCAAAACACATTCCCCAACTTCTCCTGAGTACGGCGATACCACATGTGTGACACTTTATTGCCGCCTAGGTGGGCAAAGGGGCACACATTCCAAAGAGCACCTTTCGGATTTTACAGGTCATTTTTTACACATTTTGATTTCAAACTACTTTGCACACATTAGGGCCCCTAGAATGCCAGGGCAGCATAACTACCCCACAATTGACCCCATTTTGGAAAGAAGACACCCCAAGGTATTCCGTGAGGGGCATGGCGAGTTCCTAGAATTTTTTATTTTTCGTCACAAGTTAGCGGAAAATGATGATTTTTCTTTTTCTTACAAAGCCTCATATTCCACTAACTTGTGACAAAAAATAAAAAATTCTAGGAACTCGCCATGCCCTTCAAGGAATACCCTGGGGTGTCTTCTTTCCAAAATGGGTTCACTTGTGGGGTAGTTATACTGCCCTGGCATTTTAGGGGCCCATATGCGTGAGACGTAGTTTGCAATCAAAATCTGTAAAAAATGACCGGTGAAATCCGAAAGGTGCTCTTTGGAATGTGTGCCCCTTTGCCCACCTAGGCTGCAAAAAAGTGTCACACATCTGGTATCGCCATACTCGGGAGAAGTTGGGGAATGTGTTTTGGGGTGTCATTTTACATATACCCGTGCTGGGTGAGAGAAATATATTGGCAAAAGACAACATTTCCCATTTTTTTATACAAAGTTGGCATTTGACCAAGATATTTCTCTCACCCAGCATGGGTATATGTAAAATGACACCCCAAAACACATTCCCCGGGGGGGCGGAGCTAGCGCCGAAACAGAGCGGACATGTGAAGCGCTGCTCTCCTGCAGATACACCCTTAAAAGCTTGGATTTACTGCTCCACTGATTGCCAGAATGGTGAAAATAGGTGGCCAGAAGCCTTCTGACCAAGCTGGTCAAGCCCGTTCAGCCAGCCAGCCCGGCGATATGGATCGTTTTATCAAAAAGGCAGCGGCTGCTGCTGTGAACAGAGACTCCAAGATGGCGCCCGGCACTCCTAGGAGCGGCACCAGCAGATCAGTCAGAGAAGCGGACGCTGCAGAAGGGGTAAGAGACGTCTCCCCTGACCCTGATAACCTCCCTATATCCCGCTCCTACCTTAAAGAAGCTTTACTAGAAGCCCTGGGTCCCCTCAGCTTAGATCTAGCCTCCATCAAGGAAGATGTCCGCCACATAGGCAGGAGGGTAGAGACCCTAGAAGACAATCAAGCGATCATCATCAGCCATCAAACGGAGGCAACTAATAGCCTCATGGTGTGCCAGAATCACCTTAACTCCTTGTATGCGGCTGTTGAGGAGCAAGAAAACAGAGGGAGGAGGAATAACCTGCGCTTCCGTGGAATACCTGAGTCCGTGTCCCCAGTGGACGTTCCTCAAGCTGTCATTCAAATCTGCCTGCAAATCCTGGGTCCGGACTCGGTCCATGAAGTAATAATAGAAAGAGCTCACAGAGCCCTGCGTCCTAAGCCACAAGACTCTGACCCTCCTCGGGACGTTATATGCAAATTTTTGCACTTTCCTGTTAAGGAAGCCATCTTGTCAGGAGCCAGGCGTGCAGATCCCCTGAGATGGGAGAACAACCCTATAGCAGTGTTTCAGGACTTATCGCAGACCACCCTGAAGAAACGTCGATCCCTGAAGCCACTAACGGAATGGCTCCGTCAGCATAACACCATGTACAGATGGACTTTCCCATTCGGTCTGTCTTTTGCATATGAAGGACGGCGTGTCAACATCTCCTCTTATGGGGACTTAGAAAAAGTCTATTCCCACTTGAAAGTTCCTCCTATGGACATAGAAAATTGGGAGATGGTCCAGAGCCTTCCTCCATTAACCTCCCTACCTGTGATATCATCCTGGGAGACCCTGCGCACCCCTAAATCGCAGAAGACAAAGAAAAGTTACCTCTCCTCTACCCCTAAGAGACTCTTTCTCCCAGATAAATGAGCACCTGCTTTTTCTCCTTTACAGGTCCTTCTCAAATAATTAGCATATTGTGATAAAGTTCATTATTTTCTGTAATGTACTGATAAACATTAGACTTTCATATATTTTAGATTCATTACACACCAACTGAAGTAGTTCAAGCCTTTTATTGTTTTAATATTGATGATTTTGGCATACGGCTCATGAAAACCCAAATTTCCTATTTAAAAAAATTAGCATATTTCATCTGACCAATAAAAGAAAAGTGTTTTTAATACAAAAAAAGTCAACCTTCAAATAATTATGTTCAGTTATGCACTTAATACTTGGTCGGGAATCCTTTTGCAGAAATGACTGCTTCAATGCCGCGTGGCATGGAGGCAATCAGCCTGTGGCACTGCTGAGGTGTTATGGAGGCCCAGGATGCTTCGATAGCGGCCTTAAGCTCATCCAGAGTGTTGGGTCTTGCGTCTCTCAACTTTCTCTTCCCAATATCCCACAGATTCTCTATGGGGTTCAGGTCAGGAGAGTTGGCAGGCCAATAGAGCACAGTGATACCATGGTCAGTAAACCATTTACCAGTGGTTTTGGCACTGTGAGCAGGTGCCAGGTCGTGCTGAAAAATGAAATCTTCATCTCCATAAAGCTTTTCAGCAGATGGAAGCATGAAGTGCTCCAAAATCTCCTGATAGCTAGCTGCATTGACCCTGCCCTTGATAAAACACAGTGGACCAACACCAGCAGCTGACATGGCACCCCAGACCATCACTGTCTGTGGGTACTTGACACTGGACTTCAGGCATTTTGGCATTTCCCTCTCCCCAGTCTTCCTCCAGACTCTGGCACCTTGATTTCCGAATGACATGCAAAATTTGCTTTCATCCGAAAAAAAGTACTTTGGACCACTGAGCAACAGTCCAGTGCTGCTTCTCTGTAGCCCAGGTCAGGCGCTTCTGCCGCTGTTTCTGGTTCAAAAGTGGCTTGACCTGGGGAATGCGGCACCTGTAGCCCATTTCCTGCACACGCCTGTGGATGTTTCTACTCCAGACTCAGTCCACTGCTTCCGCAGGTCCCCCAAGGTCTGGAATCGGTCCTTCTCCACAATCTTCCTCAGGGTCCGGTCACCTCTTCTCGTTGTGCAGCGTTTTCTGCCACACTTTTTCCTTCCCACAGACTTCCCACTGAGGGGCCTTGATACAGCACTCTGGGAACAGCCTATTCGTTCAGAAATTTATTTCTGTGTCTTACTCTCTTGCTTGAGGGTGTCAATGATGGCCTTCTGGACAGCAGTCAGGTCGGCAGTCTTACCCATGATTGTGGTTTTGAGTAATAAACCAGGCTGGGAGTTTTTAAAAGCCTCAGGAATCTTTTGCAGGTGTTTAGAGTTAATTAGTTGATTCAGATGATAAGGTTAATAGCTTGTTTAGAGAACCTTTTCATGATATGCTAATTTTTTGAGATAGGAATTTTGGGTTTTCATGAGCTGTATGCCAAAATCATCAATATTAAAACAATAAAAGGCTTGAACTACTTCAGTTGGTGTGTAATGAATCTAAAATATATGAAAGTCTAATGTTTATCAGTACATTACAGAAAATAATGAACTTTATCACAATATGCTAATTTTTTGAGAAGGACCTGTATATGGCTCTCCAGTATTATTAGCCCTTTAAGGGTATTGTCTACAGTATTACAAGACGTTCAGTCTACTCCCCCCCCTGACGTCAATGTCATTGTTTAAATTACTGTATATTGCTTCACCACGCTATAGCAGTAACCTCAGGTTTGAGCTTGATCTCAAGCCCTTGTTCTGTTTTTTGTTATTTGTTCTTATTGTTTTTTCTTGTGACAGGTACTCCTTCATCTACAAGAGATTCCATTGCTGCTCTATAGAAGCAAGATGTCAGGTTATTTTTGCATGCTTACGGTCTCCTTTCCCCTTACAGACAGGTCTTTTTGTTTTGCTTGCATGTCAATTATCTCTCGCCCTGGCAGACAACACAAGCATTGTGGGAGGTCGGGTCAGCGTCTGCTAATCTCTCTCCTACCATATTTCATGTAAGATGATGACTGACGTTCACCTGATCTCCTATAATGTTAAGGGGCTGAGATCTCCCGCAAAGAGGTGTAGAATATTCTCTCTATTGAAAAAAGCTAAGGGCTCTATAGTTTTCCTTCAAGAGACCCATTTTAAGCACGGCCATTACCCCAACCTCTCCTACGCCAAGTATCCCACATGGTTCCATTGTGGGGCCAGCGGTGCCGCCTCAAGGGGTGTGAGCATAGGATTTGGCAGAAACTTCCCTTTCACCCTCCTTTCTCAAATCTTAGACCCAGAAGGCAGATACCTTATTCTGAAGGGTAAGATAGGTCAGCAAACCTTCACTCTAGTGAATGTTTACGCCCCAAACTCAGGTCAGGTGGATTGGCTCCTTTCCCTCCTTAACTTAATAGAGGCCCACGTTGAAGGCTCCCTTATCCTGGGAGGGGACTTCAACCTCACCCTAAATCCGCTTCTGGATTCCTCCTCAAAAAAGTCCTCAATATCCCATAAAAACCTCAGATCCCTCCAAGTTAAATTATTCAATTTGGGCCTGGTGGACGCCTGGAGGTGCTTACACCCAGACGAGTTAGATTTCTCTTTTTACTCTGCAGCAAATGACACGTATACCAGGATTGATTATATCTTCTTACCTAAAGAAAAAATACAATTATGCAAACTAGCCAAGATTGGCGATATTACACTATCGGATCATGCCCCAATCTCCTGTGAATTGCACCTTTTACCCTCCCCCCCCAGGACTCCAAACTGGCGATTCAATGAATCGCTACTAAATAACACTAACCATAAAAACCAGATAACCTCGCACCTTGAGGAGTATTTTTCTTTTAATAATACCCCAGATATATCCCCCCAAACGTTATGGGATGCCCATAAGCCCTTTATCCGGGGCAAGCTTATAAGTCTCTGCTCATTCCTTAAAAAGGAAGCAGAGAAAAAACTGAATCTTCTTTTGATGCAGATTCACGCAATAGAGAAGAAGCACAAACAATCTCACCTAGCCTTGCACCTGTCGGAGCTCCTTTCTCTAAGGACTGAACTTAAGAATCTCCTGAATGAGCGCTCAGCAAAGTACTTTTTATCTTCTCAACAGAAGTTTTACGCTCATGGCGACAAAGCTTCTAAGTTCATGATGAGGAGGATTAAACAGAGAAGGGAGTCCCGATTTGTCCAATGCATCAAAACCCCTCGGGGCTTGTCCATGTTTAAATCTGAGGAAATTGCTGCCCAATTTAGACTCTTTTACGAGTCTCTATATAATCTTCCCTCCCAAGAGCTAAAATATTCCCCTGATGAGAAAATACCCCATATTAATCTCTTTCTGAAATCCCTCACTCTCCCAATTCTGACCTCCCCCCAGAGAGAATCTCTTGCCAGGCCTTTCTCGACCCAAGAATTAGAATTAGCCATAAAATCCACCCCAACTGGGAAATGTCCAGGTCCGGACGGCCTCCCGATTTCATACTACTCTGCTTTTCAAAGCACTCTGTCCCCCTACCTTCTTTCAATCTACAATCTCTCTTTGGAGGGAAAACCATTTTCTCCCGACATGACTAGGGCCACCATTACTATAATCCCTAAAGGTGGGAAGGACCCCTCTGCCTGTTCCAACTACCGTCCCATTTCCCTACTCAATGTAGACTTGAAGCTCGTGGCCAAAATGCTAGCCCTTCGGCTGAATAAGTTCCTTCCCTTACTGATCCACCCGGACCAGGTGGGTTTTGTTAAGGGCCGAGAGGGGAAGGATAACACCGCCAAAGTCTTGAACTCCCTTTTCTATGCCTCCTACAAATCCTCGCCCTTGATCTTGATCGGCACAGACGTCGAGAAGGCTTTTGATAGGGTAGACTGGTCCTATATCCGTCTCACTCTGCAAAAATTCCAACTACCAGACCCTTTTATCAATTCAGTCTTCTCAATGTACTCTCACTCCTCGGCGTCTGTGTCCGTCAATGGAATCCTTTCATCTAACTTCCCAATTAGTAACGGGACTAGACAGGGATGCCCTCTTTCCCCCCTTATCTTTGTCCTTATTATGGAGACACTTTTGCAGGCTCTGAGACAGGAGAGAGATATCCGAGGCCTTCATGTAGGGGGACTGGAATTTAAGTTAGCGGCCTTTGCAGACGATCTCCTGATTATTACAACTAACCCACTGAAGTCCATGCCCATAATTCTCTCACTTCTGAGCAGATTTGGGTCTATATCCAACTTCAAAGTCAATCCCACTAAATCCCAGGTGATACACATGGGTTTGTCCCGAGCGGCCCTCTCCTCTCTCAGAGCCTCCACCCCTTTTAACTGGGATACCCAACAATTAACATACTTAGGTGTCAAACTTACTCCCTCTTTAAACGACCTTTATGCTCTAAACTTTAAACCCGTATTATCATCCATCATTGCCCAATTAGACTCAATTGACTTTCCATTTCTGTCCTGGTTTGGGAGGAAAAACCTCCTCATGTCCCTCGTTATGCCTAGGCTTACATATTTAATGCAGGCTCTCCCCATAGAATTACCCAAAACTTTCTTTGTTCTCTTGAACAAACATATACGTAAGTTTATATGGCAAGGCAAGGCACCTCGTATCTCCTTCTCCACTCTTTCCAAACCCAAAAAAGCGGGAGGAATAGGATTGCCTGACCCTGAAATATATATGAGATCTATTCTCCTGTCTAGGATTATAGATTGGATTAGATCCCCCCCCTCCAAATCTTGGGTTATGCTTGAGAATTCATTTTTAAACATACCTCTGAGGGCCCTTCTGTTATCAGGAAAACCCCTCCCTAGTCCACGCTCCATTCCTAATTCCGTAATTAGGAATACCTTAAAGACCTGGATCTGGTTTGTAGCTAATAATGGCTCCATATCCCTCCCCTCCCCTCTGCTACTAATTAAGGACGTAATCTCCCTGGCCCCAAAAGAGCTTAGAGATAGCTTCCCCCTCGCCCTGCATACCTCTGACTTCCCTGTTGAGACACTGGTTGACAAAGAGGGGACCTTGATACCTGACCAAAAGATATGCGACCTCTTTAAAATCAAGCCTGATAACCCCATCACATTAAGCTTTTTGAAAAAAGAAGCCCTTTCTTTAATCAAGAGCACCCCGACTCATACCGAACTTTCCTGGTTTGAAAAGCTTTTAAATACTAAGTTATACCCCTCCAAGACTATCTCCACAACATATAAGAATCTAAAGAGCTCAGTTTCTGACCCCAAGCCGGCTATGGTGGGTTTATGGGAAAAAGATCTACAACGCTCCCTATCGGAGACTGAGATTTCCTCTATACTGATCTCACCACACAAAATCTCTAGGTGCACCCGAGTGCAAGAAAACAGTTATAAGATCTTATCCCGTTGGTACAAAACCCCAGACAAAACCTGCCTGTACAGCAGAGACGCTTCTGATCTCTGTTGGAGATGTCAAACAGAGAGAGGTTCTTATTTTCACGTATGGTGGACTTGTAGTGTGATCAGGGGGTGGTGGGAGGAGATACTGAAGACCATCAACAAAATATGCCAGACTAATATCTCCTGCATCCCGGAAATAGCCCTCCTCTCCCTAGGAGTTCAGAAAATCCCTAAACACACTGCTTCCCTCTTCTTACTTATGCTAAGCGCAGCCAGACTACTTCTCCCGAAGTTATGGCTTACTCGAGACACCCCCAGCCTCGAGTGTTGGTATAATAAGATAGACCAAATATATAGAATGGAGGAAATATCCCACTGGGAGCTGAGAACAAGACCAGTTTTCCTAAAGATTTGGAATCCGTGGAAAGAGTTCAGACATTTTTCATGATGTCTTCCATTTAGACTTGTGTACATCAGGACAAAAATTATTTATCCCCTACCCCCTGTCTGTTTCCCTTACCTTCCCTCCCTCCCCTTTCCCCTTCCCCCTCTTCCCCCTCTTCCTGTTCACGAAGCTACCTGATTCATATATATATTGAAACGTATTCTTAGTATCTGATCTGATAGCACTTCTGGTGAGGCAGGCTGACAATGGCTTCCTTACTCCACTGTGTTCTCTTTGAAAATATTATGTACAATTTGAACATATTTTGCATACTCTGAAAATATTTTGTACAATGAGACATATGTACCTGTATTGTTACATGTTACATGTTAAATGTCACGTGTTTTTTATACACGTGTGTTTTTTATGAAAATAAAAATCATTAATTGAAAAAAAAAAAAAAAAAAAAACACATTCCCCAACTTCTCCTGAGTATGGCGATACCAGATGTGTGACACTTTTTTGCAGCCTAGGTGTACACCTTTCGGATTTCACCGGTCATTTTTTACAGATTTTGATTGCAAACTACTTCTCATGCTTTAGGGCCCCTAAAATGCCTGGGCAGTATAACTACCCCACAAGTGACCCCATTTTGGAAAGAAGACACCTCAGGGTATTCCGTGAGGGGCATGGCGATTTCCTAGAATTTTTTATTTTTTTGTCACAAGTTAGTGGAATATGAGACTTTGTAAGAAAAAATAAAATAAAAAATAAATCATCATTTTCCGCTAACTTGTGACAAAAAATAAGTTTTATGAACTCACTATGCCCATCAGTGAATACCTTAGGGTGTCTAATTACCGAAATGGGGTCATTTGTGGGGTGTTTGTACTGTCTGGGCATTGTAGAACCTCAGGAAACATGACAGGTGCTCAGAAAGTCAGAGCTGCTTCAAAAAGCGGAAATTCACATTTTTGTACCATAGTTTGTAAACGCTACCCAAACCATTTTTTTTTTTTACCCAAACATTTTTTTTATTTTTATTAATGACATGTAGAACAATAAATTTAGTGAAAAATTTATATGGATGTGGTTTTTTTTTTGCAAAATTTTACAACTGAAAGTGAAAAATGTCATTTTTTTTGCAAAAAAATAGTTATATTTTGAATAATAACAAAAAAAGTAAAAATGTCAGCAGCAATGAAATACCACCAAATGAAAGCTCTATTAGTGAGAAGAAAAGGAGGCAAAATTGATTTGGCTGGTAAGTTGCATGACTGAGCAATAAACGGTGAAAGTAGTATAGTGCAGAAGTGTAAAAAGTGGACTGGTCATTAAGGGGGTTTCAGCTAGGGGGGTTGAAGTGGTTAAATGACCCTTAATGACCAGACCACTTTTTACAATTCTGCACTACACTACTTTCACCATTTATTGCTCGGTCATACAACTTACCACCCAAATGAATTTTACCTCCTTTTCTTCTCACTAATAGAGCTTTCATTTGGTGGTATTTCATTGCTGCTGACATTTTTACTTTTTTTGTTATTAATCGAAATTTACTGAATTTTTTTGTAAAAAATGACATTTTTCACTTTCAGTTGTAAATTTTTTTCAAATAAAACTACATTTCTATATAGATTATTCGCTAAATGTATTGTTCTACATGTCTTTGATAAAAAAAATGCAATAAGTGTATATTTATTGGTTTGGGTAAAAGTCATAGCATTTACAAACTATGGTACAAAAAATTGTATTTCCGCATTTTGAAGCAGTTCTGACTTTCTGAGCACCTGTCATGTTTCATGAGGTTCTACAATGCCCAGACAGTAAAAAAAACAACACAAATGAACCCATTTCGGACAGTAGACACCCTAAGGTATTTGCTCATGGGCATAATGAGTTCATAGAACTTTTTATTTTTTGTCACAAGTTAGCGGAATATGATGATTTTTTTTCTTACAAAGTCTCATGTTCCACTAACTTGTGACAAAAAATAAAAACTTCCATGAACTCACTATGCCCATCACAAAATACCTTGGTGTGCTTTCTTTCTAAAATGGGGTCACTTGTGGGGTAGTTATATTGCCCTGACATTTTAGGGGCCCCAATGCGTGAGAAGTAGTTTGAAATCAAAATGCGTAAAAAATGCCCTGTGAAATCCTAAAGGTGCTCTTTGGAATTTGTGCCCCTTTGCCCACCGAGGCTGCAAAAAAGTGTCACACATGTGGTATGGCCGTACTCAGGAGAAGTTGGGCAATGTGTTTTGGGGTGACTTTTTACATATACCCATGCTGGGTGAGAGAAATATCTCTCTAAAAGACAACTTTTCCAATTTCTTGTATACAAAGTTGGCATTTTACAGAGATATTTATCTCACCCAGCATGGGTATATGTAAAAAGACACCCCAAAACTCATTGCCCAACTTCTCCTGAGTACGGTGATACCTCATGTGTGACACTTTTTTGCAGCCTCTGGACGCAAAGGGGCCCACATTCCAAAGAGCACCTTTAGGATTTCACAGGGCATTTTTTTACGCATTTTGATTTCAAACTACTTTTCATGCATTAGGGCCCCTAAAATGCCAGGGCAGTATAAGTACCTCACAAGTGACCCCATTTTGGAAAGAAGACACCCCAAGGTATTTCGTGATGGGCATAGTGAGTTCATGGAAAGTTTTACTTTTTGTCGCAAGTTAGTGGAATATGAGACTTTGTAAGAAAACAAAAATCATCATTTTCCGCTAACTTGTGACAAAAAAAATAATTCTAGGAACTCGCCATGCCCCTCACGGAATACCTTGGGGTGTCTTCTTTATAAAAAGGGGTCACTTGTGGGGTAGTTATACTGTCCTGGCATTTTAGGGGCCCTAATGCGTGAGAAGTAGTTTGAAATCAAAATGTGTACAAAATGCCCTGTGAAATCCTAAAGGCGCTCTTTGGAATTTGTGCCCCTTTGCCCACCTAGGCTGCAAAAAAGTGTCACACATGTGGTATCGCCGTACTCAGGAGAAGTTGGGCAATGTGTTTTGTTTTTGTTTTTTACATATACCCATGCTGGGTGAGAGAAATATCTCTCTAAAAGACAACTTTTCCAATTTTTTTATACAAAGTTGGCATTTGACAGAGATATTTATCTCACCCAGCATGGGTATATGTAAAAAGACACCCCAAAACACATTGCCCAACTTCTCCTGAGCACGGCGATACGACATGTGTGACACTTTTTTGCAGCCTAGGGGCGCAAAGGGGCCCACATTCCAAAGAGCACCTTTAGGATTTCACAGGGCATTTTTTACGCATTTTGATTTCAAACTACTTCTCACGCATTAGGGCCCCTAAAATGCCAGGGCAGTATAACTACCCCACAAGTGACCCCATTATGGAAAGAAGACACCCCAAGGTATTTCGTGATGAGCATAGTGAGTTCATGGAAGTTTTTACTTTTTATCACAAGTTAGTGGAATATGAGACTTTGTAAGAAAAAGAAAAAAAAAGAAAAATCATCATTTTCGGCTAACTTGTGCCAAAAAAATAAAAAATTTGAGTAACTCGCCATGCCCCACACAGAATACCTTGGGGTGTCTTCTTTACAAAATGGGGTCACTTGTGGGGTAGTTATGCTGCCCTGGCATTTTAGGGGCCCTAATGCGTTAGAAGTAGTTTGAAATCAAAATGTGTACAAAATGCGCTGTGAAATCCTAAAGGTGCTCTTTGGAATTTGTGCCCCTTTGCCCACCTAGGCTGCAAAAAAGGCTCACACATGTGGTATCGTCACACTAAGGAGAAGTTGGGCAATGTGTTTTGCGGTGTCTTTTTACATATACTCATGCTGGGTGAGAAAATATCTCTCTAAAATACGACTTTTCCCATTTTTTTATACAAAGTTGGCATTTGACAGAGATATTTATCTCACCCAGCATGGGTTATATGTAAAAAGACACCCCAAAACACATTGCCCAACTTCTCCTGAGTACGGCGATACCACATGTGTGACACTTTTTTGCAGCCTAGGGGCGCAAAAGGGTACAAATTCCCTTTATGAGGGCATTTTTAGACATTTGGATTCCAGACTTCTTCTCACGCTTTAGGGCCCCTAACATGTGACCCCATTTCGGAAAGAAGACACCCCAAGGTATTCAATGAGGGGCATGGCGAGTTCATAGAAGATTTTTAATTTTTTTTGGAACGTGTTAGCGGAAATTATTATTTTTTTTTTCTCACAAAGTCTTCCTTTCCGCCTACTTTGGACACAAATTTCAATCTTTCATGGACTCAATATGCCCCTCAGCAAATACCTTGGGGTGTCTTCTTTCCAAAATGGGGTCATTTGTGGGGTGTTTGTACTGCCCTGGCATTTGAGGGTCTCCGCAATCATTACATGTATGGCCAGCATTAAGAGTTTCTGCTATTCTCCTTATATTGAGCATACGGGTAATGAGTTTTTATTTTCTGTTCAGCCTCTGGGCTGAAAGAAAAAAATGAACGGCACAGATTTCTTTATTTGCATCGATCAATGTGGATGAAAAAATCTCTGCCCCCCCAAAAAAGGAGGGGAAAGGCGTCTGCCAGGACATAGGAGCTCCGCCCAACATCCATACCCACTTAGCTCGTATGCCCTGGCAAACCCGATTTCTCCATTCACATCAATCGATTTTTTTTATATACAAAGTGTTTGCCAAAGCATATGAACACCACCTCCCCCTCAGCTCATAAGCCTCGGCAAACGTATCTTTTTCTGCAGAGGAGAAATCTCGTCTTGCAGCGCCGCATACACCGACTTTTGTGTAATCTGGCAGCAGCGCAAAGCTTCTGTCAGAATGCACATCAGTGCTGCAGCTGGTTCATCGGTTGGTCCACCTAGAAGGTAAAAAAAAACTAAAGAAAAAACCAGACCGCAACGCAATACATTTATTAACATAATTTTATTTTTTTTTTTTTATTTATAAAATTTTTATTGAATAAATCAATAGAATACACAATTAGAGCAGAAGAGAAGAAGAAGGCTCCTCTGCTTTTAAACATAAGGAAAACAGAGTACAGGTCTGTCAGGTAATAATCATACATCAAGCGTGCTATGACATAGTTCCAAGGAGTGATCAGCCGCTAAACCTCCAACACAAGGCCTACATTATAATAGCGTATTCAATACACATGTTGCAGCTGTTGTTGAGAAAATAACCGCTAATCACTTTAAATCATTGTATTCCTATCCATGTACTGCGATCCATCCGTGACGGCCAAAAGCAAGAGCATCAATACCCTCTGAGCAACTCACCCTCAGGTCGCGCGAGAAGGGGGCAGGGGAGAAGTAGGTGGGGAGTTGGCTGAAATGGGCCCCGATGGGGTGTCACTAGATATAGTGGTGTTTGAGCAACCTTCCCTCTGATAGCCTCGAAAGGAGATCAATTGGTCCCAGACCTTTGTGAATTTATGATGAGATCTCAGTTCCCATGAGGACAGCTCTTCTAATCGGTATATTTGGTCAATCCTCTGGTACCATTGGTCCATAGAGGGAGTCTCGGTTGACAACCATAGTGAAGGGATCAGCAATTTTGCGGCATTCACTAAATGTTTGAGAAGTAGTGAGTTGGGGGGAGGGGGGTCACGAGGGTAGAGATTCAGGAGAGCAACTTCTGGGGACGGGGTAATGTTGGAGTTGCATATCTTATTACAGGTTTGGAAAACCTTTTCCCACCACCTGAGTAAAATTGGACAAGACCACCAAATGTGGAAGAAAGTGCCCCTGTCTTTAGAGCATCTCCAACAAGTGTCAGAAGCCGTAGCTGAGTATAGGCATGTCTTGTCAGGGGTTTTATACCATCTTGAGATGATTTTATAGTTGTTCTCCTGGATCCTGACACATCGTGAGGATTTATGTGATGAGTTATAGATAGTGCAGACGTCCTCTGAAGAGAGAGTCTTGTTTAAGTATTTTTTCCAGAGTCTTATGAAAGCTGGTTTTAGAGCCTCTGGAGGGGTCCTTAGCCTATTGTACCATTGTGAAATCAGTTTACGTGGGGAAAGATCTCGACTGATGACATGTTCCAACCAGGAGATAGGACGTAATAATGTGTGTAGTTGTATGTTTTGAAACATAAATGCCCTTAAGAAGTGAAGCCCAGAAAAGCTGTAACGTGAGCTGTGTAGGAGTTCACCCATTTCATTTATGGTAAGTAGTTCACCATCTTTGAAGAGGTCCGTCAGTTTCACATTTGACCGAGCAATTTCGGTGGGTATGCTATTCTGTAGGGCCTGTGGTGCTAGATGAAAAATGTCCTCTATTGTAAGGACCGGGGAAGGGAGTGGGGAGCACAAGGGTGATTTCTGCAGGGCATACCAAGCATTCAAAGTGGCTTTCATAATCGGTGTGATATCAGGGTGGGGGGGCATTGGTGATATGCGTCCCAGAAGAGCCGCTCTGAACGGGAGTCCCAGAATTGATGCCTCCATAGGGACCCACGATTTATGCTTGGGGGTCGTCAACCAGTCAACTACTCTAGTGAGCAGGATAGCTCTACCATTAAGTTCGGGGTCCGGCAAAGCTATTCCTCCCCTCTCTCTCGGGTATGAAAGGGATTTATAAGACATTCTGGCCTTCTACTTACTCCATATAAAGGACCGGAACATGGACTTAAGTTTAGAGTAGTATGTGGAAGGGACGGGGATTGGTAAAGTTTGTTGGAGGTAAGTAAGTTTAGGGATAATAAGTGACATTAATAGGTTTTTCCTTCTGAACCATGAGAGTGTGGGAGTATCAAGGGACGTTAGGTCTTCTGCTAGTTTATTTTGAAGAGGGATATAGTTCAGATTAAAGAGTTGACTGGGATCCATATTCATTTTTATACCTAAATAGGTCAAGACAGGGGAGGACCAGTTGAATGGCGAATCCGCTTCCAAACGTGACTTCGAGGACTTACCAAGTCCCGTAGCAATAATAAGTGATTTATTATGATTCACTTTGAAGTTGGAGAGTGATCCATACGTCTCCAGATGGCTATAGATTTTGGGAAGAGCTATTGCAGGATTAGCTATTATCAGTAACAGATCGTCCGCGAAGGCGGCTATTTTGTGTTGTTGGTCCCCCAACTTAATTCCCAGGATGTCGGAGTCTTTCCGAATGGTCTGTAGAAGGGGTTCTAAAGCAAGAACAAACAAGAGGGGGGATAGGGGGCAGCCCTATCGGGTTCCATTACAGATTTTAAAAGACTTAGATAAGGTATCGTTGACCCTAATTGAGGCCGAGGCATGCTGGTACATTGCTTTAATTGCTGCTATAAAGGGGAAGGGGAGATTACGAGATTGCAGCGCCGCATACATGAAGGGCCAATTAACTCGGTCAAATGCCTTCTCAGCATCTGTGCTGAGAAGGACCAGAGGAAGGCCTTTCCTCTTGACATAATGTATAATATTTAGAACACGGACCGTGTTATCTTTCCCTTCTCTGTTTTTCACGAAACCCACTTGATCTCTATGTATCAGTGCAGGGAGAAACTGTGATAACCTATTCGCAAGCATCTTTGCCAACAGTTTTAAATCAATATTAAGAAGAGAAATGGGTCTGTAGTTAGGACAAAGAGAATGATCTTTACCCTCCTTGGGAATTAGAGTGATGTGAGCTCTAGTCATATCCGTTGATAGTGGAGTACCTTGTAATGCATTATTGTATATTGGGATAAGGTGCGGGATTAGAATTTCATGGAAAGCGATGTAATAGGGTATCGGGAATCCATCCGGGCCAGGGCTTTTTCCCTTCAGGGAGCTTTTAATAGCTTGTAGGAGTTCGTCTGATGTGAATGGAGAGGCTAAGTGAATTTTATCCTGTTCCGAGAGAGAGGGGAGGAACAGGTCACTGAGATATGAAGTTAGTGATGGAGGGACAACCGTATCACCCGAGGAGTATTGCGACTAATTAATATTGTAGAGAGATTCATAATAGTCTCTAAATAGGGAAGCAATCTTACTTGTTTCGAAGGTTAAAGAACCCTCTGGGGTCCTCAGTTTATGTATATAATTATTTAGCTTCCTACGTTTAAGTCTGGACATCATGTATCTTGAAGCTTTATTTCCGTGAGCAAATATTTTATACTGGGAGTGCAAATACAGTTTAGCAGAAGCTATATTCAATAGATTTTTGATGGCAGCCCTGCTTGCAGAGAGTTCCAGTAAATGTGATTCCAGTTGGGATTTTTTATGGGCACTTTCCAGCTGACTGACTTTCTCATAAAGGGTGTCTAGCTGTTTTTGTCTTTCTTTTTTGAGGTGAGCCCCCAAACTAATACAGTGGCCCCTTATGAAAGCCTTGTGGGTGTCCCAAACTATTTGTGGCGATACTTCAGGGGTACAGTTTATCTTAAAAAATTCTTCAAGAAGGCCTTTCAGTTTAAGTTTAGTGGACGGTATGCCAGTGAGCTGTTCGTTAAATCGCCAGTGACTAGAGGGTTTATGGTTAGGGGGTGAGTTCATGTGCAAATATATGGGAGCGTGGTCCGAAAGAATTATGGATCCTATATCAGTTCTGGCACAAAGGTGTAAATGTTCTTTTGAGATAAATAAGTAGTCTAGACGTTGATACGATCTGTGAAGTGAAGAGTAGAAAGTGTAGTCTCTAGATTCTGGATGTATGGTACGCCAGACATCTATTAAATGGGCTTTGGCTAGAGATCTCAATAGGGAACGAATACCTCTCTGAGATTGGGCTGATTTGTGTGAGGAAGAGTCAATAAAAGGGTTTAATACCAGGTTCAAGTCTCCCCCAACTACTGTTATGCCATCTCTAAAAGAATCTACTTTTAATAAGATTGATTTTAGCCAGGGGATCTGGCGGCTATTTGGAGCGTAGATATTTACAAAGGTGTATAAGTGTTGGCCTATTTTCCCTTTGATCATAATGTAACGTCCCTCAGGGTCACATAGCTGGGCATCAAGGATAAAAGGCAGCTTACTCTGAAAGCCTATGCTGACACCTTTAGAATTTGATTTGGGGGAACCACAGTGAAACCAAGTAGGGTAATAAGAGAAGGATAGGTTGGGGAAGTGCTGAGATTTGAAATGGGTTTCTTGTAAGAAAATTACGTTCGCCTTGCCTCTCCTTAACACCCCAAAAATCTGGCTCCGCTTGGAAGGCGAGTTGCAACCCTTAACATTATAAGAGGCAATGCTAATAGCCATTATGGGGGTGACGAGGAGAGGCAGAGCAACGCGAATGATCCCCGTTCGCACGTTCAGGGAATATGAGACGTTCAGCGTACTTAGCTTTTGAGTGAGTCGTATGAACCAAGAGACGTTGTCTCATAAATGCAGAGGCTCGCCACGGATGGATGCAGCACCGGATACTGAAAAACCTGTTTAGAACAAAAAAGAACAAATAGAAATTGAACAAAAAAAGAACTATCTGGATCATTCTAAGTTAGTCTTGAATGCCTAATCGGGTGGGGGGGGGGGGGAAGTGGCGAATGCCATTTATAGACCCGACTCTCCACTATAGACATCGGCTTAGCCCGAGAATTACATCCAATAGACAATGAGATAAAAAAAGGCCTAGGTATGATGTGTTTATAGTACCCAGGACCAATTCTCCCATTAGATAGAGCATAACCCCTGCGTGGATGAGTTATTGCGTTGATAAAGCGCTAGTTACACCTGGGTTCCTCCCTATCACAGAGATAATGAGACTATAGGCCTAGGGCCGCTGAACAGTATGTGGTCACTAATAGTGGCGTATTTGTAGGTATAGGGCCGCTGGATACAGATATAAAATGACTTGGGCTATGCGAATATAAATGGGAGTGAACCACAGGACCCGCAACACAACTGCATATAGGGAGGTAAGTACAGATGCACTGCGGCGCCAGGTTAGCCACCAAGAATGTCTCAATACTAATTTAGTGACGTTTCGTCACAGAATAGTGACTGCGCAGCCATAACCTTATTAATGGAAATGTTGAAGAATCTTAATCTAACTAAAACGAAACTAAAAGCCTAAGCTGCCGAGTATATATAGGGCAAGACAAAAGAAATCAGGAGGGGTACAATTCTGTGCTGCCAGCTACACACTGAATCCTCGCATAAATAAAAAGCACGGAGACAATGTGCAGCCGGGAGCACCTTTAATTCCCGATGGGAGACCCAGCAAGTCTCCAGCAGCGGTAACTCTGGTGCCTAACGGTAAGTTCATCATAGTTTGAATATAAATGTGTGGCTGCAGAGACCCTGCAAGACAGGGGCATGCGCGGTGCGGATGGATGTATCCCTACACTTTCAGGATGTACCCTGAGTCATCGCATGCAAGCGAGAGTCCAGAGACAGAACACAGCCGAGAGCGCCATCAGAAACCACTAGTTACAGGTAAGATCTACATTGCTCTAAGAGTAGCGTCAGTATATGATTTCTTAAAATAACATACACATGATCGTAGGGCCGCTGGGTGCAAATACTAGATATCGTGGTCCATGCAAATAATTATAGGAGCGGACTGCTGACTAGATGCTGGCTCCCATTTACAGGAATAATCGGCACTCTGGCCCATAGAGCCGAGGGTACCGCCCAGAATCTTGAAGTGTTGTCCGGAATGACATGCGCATAATCATACAGTGACTGGATGCGAAAGTAAAATAAAATAAAATGAAACATGCTGGGCTATGCGAATAAATGCGAAAGTGTACCACCGGCCTCGCACTGGATCGTCGCATACCCATCTAAGCACAGAGGCACTGCGAGGTCGGGGGCAACACTGATTATCTCTGACTGCTATCCATAATACCCTGTTTTGAAAACCATATTTCTAGCTGAATTCACTGCTGTGCTAATCATAACAACTACACATTAAAACATCGCATTCTTAAGAAAGGACAGAGGAAATGTACAGCTGGGAGCACCATCAGATACTGTTGAGAATGTATAGGGGGGGATAGAGGAGAGTGTAGAATTACATATCGTATTGAAGGGAGTAAGTGGAGAGGAAAAAAAGGAAGAGACATAAGACGAGGGTATTGCCCCATATACTCAGCATGTGGAGCGGGGAGGTAGAAAAAATGTTCAGTTCACTTTCTTATGCTTCAAGCCACATCTGTAGGGATACGTCTTGGGTGAGGGGTTGGTTCCTCTTCTTTTCCTTCTGTCTTTGGGCTTTAGGTGTGCCTCTCAATTCAAAGGGTAGGATCCTGGGGAGCTCCGGTAATAGTGCAAGATCTTGTTCTGCGTCCCAGTCCTCGATTTCTATGGGAGGAATGTCCAGGATATCAAATGCAGGTCCCAAGTCTTGGTGAGATTTGATAGAGATTCTCCTGCCTTGGAACGAGAAGGCTAATCCGAAAGGAAATTGCCAGCGGTAAATAATCTTATGGTTCCTGAGCCAATCTGTAAGTGGTTTAAGGGACCTCCTTTTCTGTAGGGTCATGGGGGCCAGATCTTGATATATGCTTATAGGCACCCCGTTGTGTTTCACACCATTCGGCGCCCTTGCTGTATTGATTACAGCCTCCTTATCTTGGAAATGTAGAAAGCGGCAAATAATATCTCGAGGGGGCTCATTGCTTTTAGGTTTTGGGCGCAGGGCCCTGTGAGCCCATTCAATGATAATTGATGCAGATCTTTCTGGGCCCAGAAGACCAGCGCATATCTCCTTAACAATTTCGGCAGAGTCCTGTGGGGATTCTGTTTCAGGGACCCCTCTAAAACGGAGGTTGTTCCTTCTCCCCCGATTTTCCTGGTCTTCCAGAGCGTTGAATATGTTGTTGAGATGTGTCTGGCAGTTTTGTAGGCTTTTGGTAGTGGCCATCTGGTAGTCCAGGATTGCGCCCTGATTAGATTCAAGGGCCTCCACTCTGCCGCCCACGTGCCTGACGTCTTGTCTGAGGGAGGACAGCTCGCTCACCAGAGGCTCCATCGCTCTTTGCAGGGCTGAGTCCAGGTATTTTCTGGAAATCGGAAGATGTTTACGGTGTCCCTGATCCTCCGCATCGCTGCCATCAGCTAGGAGCTCTGAATCGCTCTCCTCAGTTTCTTTGTGGGGATCCGGCACCATCTTTGCTTCTCTTGCCGCGCATACTGCCGCCGCCTTTTTTACAAATTTGTCCATGTCCCCGCAGTTTGAGGTCTGCTTGTGCGATAGGGACGAGTCCCCCAATCTTCGCTGTCCAATTTTACCCATGTTCTGAGCTAAAATGCTTAAGTTAGCTGCTGAGGAGTCGGGTCTGAGTTGCAGAGCTCAGGCACGCACGTCCATTCCTGTCCGGCGCTAGCTCCGCCCCCCATTTATTAACATTATAATAACATTTGAACAGAACATTAACTTTTATAAACTTTATTTAACTTTTTGAACAGAACATTAACTTTTTTGCTTACTAGTGATTTTTTTTGTTTGTTTGTTTTACCTTTTTTATAGGACTCTCCTTCCCCATGGGACAATGTGCCAAGCGCAAATCGCCCAGAGATGTGGCGAAGTACATTATGCTCTTTGTCCCAGGTGAAAGGAGAGGTGTGCAGCAGCTCTGTGTGAATGGGCCCTAATAGCCCTGTGTGCCTGTCCTGTGAGATGCAATCCTTATGCTAAGTGTACCTGTGTGTGGTACTTCCGGAAACACTCCCCTAAGCATAGGGCAGGGTGGTCAGGTCAGTCAGGACAGAAATAGAGGGTGTCACGCCTTATTCCACTCCTGCTACAGACACAACATCTTTTTCGGGGTGACGCTTGGGTTGAGGTACCAGAAACGACATTGGGGAAATGTTGCTCGCGTAGACGGCTCACTACACTGGTGGATGGGGCCATGGAACCTCCTGGATACCGGAGGTTCTTGATGATCTCTTCCTGAAATTTGAGGAAGGATCTTGTTCTCCCAGCCTTACTGTAGAGAACAAAACTATTATATGCAGCCAATTGAATCAAATATACAGACACCTTCTTATACAAGCGTCTGGTGCAGCGGGACACTAAATCAGGAGAGAGATAGTGTGTGGACTCTCATTGCAGTCCTCGGTGACCATGTGGCGCCGGAGGTGGTGTGGAGTGTGCCCGGCGTGCATGCTGGTAGCTGCTTTCCCTGGATATAATGGAGGCCATTTTGGCACCGAAAATGACAGAAATTCAGGCGGATCCAGCATGTAAGTGGAACCTGCACTTTCTGAATTATATGATAGCCGCTATGGCACATAACAGGTATATTTAGTGTTAGGAACCCGTCTAACTAGAGATTGCCTTGACGTTCGGCAGACGGGCTCAAATAATTTTGTACAAAATGATTTGCCAAGTATCTCTAACTTATTAGTTCAGCATTTGATATGATGATGCAATTTTGTACTTTATTTGGTATGCAGTGAGCTGTTGCATTGCTTCTTTTGTTTAACAGAAATAGAGGATGTCACGCCTTATTCCACTCCTGCTACAGACACAACATCTTTTTCGGGGTGATGCTTGGGTTAAGGTACCAGAAACGACATTGGGGAAATGTCGCTCGCGTAGACGGCTCACTACACTGGTGGATGGGGCCATGGAACCTCCTGGATACCGGAGGTTCTTGATGATCTCTTCCTGAAATTTAGGAAGGATCTTGTTCTCCCAGCCTTACTGTAGAGAACAAAACTATTATATGCAGCCAATTGAATCAAATATACAGACACCTTCTTATACAAGCATCTGGTGCGGCGGGGCACTAAATAAGGAGCCAACATCTGGTCATTGAAGTCCACCCCTCCCATGAGCGAATTATAGTCGTGGACCGAGAGGGGCTTTTCAAGGACACTGGTTGCTCGTTCAATTTGTATTGTTGTGTCTGCGTGAATGGAGGAGAGCATGTAAATGTCACGCTTGTCTCTCCATTTCACCGCAAGCAGTTCTTCATTACACAAGGCAGCCCTCTCCCCCCTTGTAAGATGGGTGGTAATGAGCCGTTGGGGGAAGCCCCGGCGACTAGGTCGCTCGGTGCCACAGCAGCCAATCTGTTCTAGGAACAAATGCCTGAAGAGGGGCACACTTGTGTAAAAATTGTCCACATAAAGATGGTACCCCTTGCCAAATAAGGGTAACACCAAGTCCCAGACTTTCTCCCCACTGCTCCCCAGGTAGTCAGGGCAACCGACCGTCTCCAGGGTCTGATCTTTACCCTCATAGATCCGAAATTTGTGTTTATATCCTGTGGCCCTTTCACAGAGCTTATGCAATTTGACCCCATACCGGGCGCACTTGCTTGGGATGTATTGTTTGAAGCCAAGGCGCCCGGTAAAATGTATAAGGGACTCCTCTACGCAGATGTTTTGCTCAGGCGTATACAAATCTGAAAATTTGGTTTTAACCCCTTAAGGACTCAGCCCTATTTCACCTTAAGGACTTGCCCATTTTTTTACAAATCTGACCAGTGTCACTTTAAGTGCTGATAACTTTAAAACGCTTTGACTTACCCAGGTCGTTCTGAGATGTTTTTTTCGTCACATATTGTACTTCATGACACTACTAAAATTGGGTCAAAAAAGTAATTTTTTTGCATAAAAAATACCATATTTACCCAAAAATTTGAAAAATTAGCAAATTTCTAAGTTTCAGTTTCTCTACTTCTGTAATACATAGTAATACCCCCAAAAATTGTGATGACTTTACATTCCCCATATGTCTACTTCATGTTTGTAGCATTTTGGGAATTTTTTTTTTTTTTTGGGGATGTTACAAGACTTAGAGGTTTAGAAGCAAATTTTGAATTTTTTCAGACATCTTCAAAATCCCACTTTTTATGGACCAGTTCAGGTTTGAAGTCACTTTGTGAGGCTTACATAATAGAAACCACCCCATTCTAGGAACTACACCCCTCAAGGTTTTCAAAACTGTTTTTTTTACAAACTTTGTTAACCATTTAGATCTTCCACAAGACTTCATGGCAAATGGACATAAATTTTGATTTTTGAAAAATTTTTCCAATATAATAAATTTTTTCCTGGAAAAAAACAAGGGTTAACTGCCGAACAAAACTCAAAATGTGTTGCCCTGATTCTTTAGTTTGCAGAAACACCCCATATGTGGTTGTAAACTACTGTTTGGCCAAACGGGAGGACATAGAAAGAGGGGAGCACCATATGGGTTTTGCAAGGCAGATTTTGCAGGACTGGTTTTGTTTATACCATGTCCCATTTGAAGCCCCCTGTTGCACCCCTAAAATAGAAATTTCTAAAAAGTTACTCCATATAAGAAAGTACACCCCTCAAGGTATTCAAAACTGGGTTTACATATTTTGTTAACCCTTTAGGTGTTCCATAATAGTTAATGGCAGATGGAGAAACATTTTAGAAATTTCTATTTTTTTGAAAATTTTCCAATATAATCATTTTTTTCCAAGAATAAAACAAGGGTTAACTGCCAAACAAAACTCAATATGGGTTGCCCTGATTCTGCAGTTTGCAGAAATACCCCATATGTGGTCGTAAACTACTGTTTGGACAAACGGGAGGATATAGAAGGAGGGGAACACCATATTGGTTTTGCAAGGCAGATTTTGCAGGACTGGTTTTGTTTATACCATGTCCCTTTTGAAGCCCCCTGTTGCACCCCTAGAATAGAAATTTCAAAAAAGTGACTCCATCTAAGAAAGTACACCCCTCAAGGTATTCAAAACTGGGTTTAAAAACTTTGTTAACCCTTTAGGTGTTCCACAAAAGTTAATGGCAGATAGAACACCTAAAGGGTTAACATAGTTTGTAAAGTAACTTTTGAATACCTTGAGGGGTGTAGTTTATTAGGGGTCACTTTTTTGGAGTTTCTAGTCTAGGCTACATCAGGGGGGGCTTCTAATGCAACATGGTGTCAAAAAAAACTGTCCATCAAAATCTGCCTTCCAGAAACCATATGGCGTTCCCTTCATTCTATGCCCTGCCGTGCGGCTATATAGCCATTTACGACCACATATGGGGTGTTTAAGCATACTACAGAATCAGGGCAATAAATATTTAGTTTTGTTTGGCTGTTAACCCTTGCTTTATTACCGGAAAAAGGATTCAAATGGAAATTTTGCCCAAAAATGGGTGTTTTGGCAATCGATAACGCAGAGACCCGGATAATCGGGGCACGTGTCGCACTGAGTGGTTGTGTCCTTCCATATCCCCCTCCTGCGACACACTCTGCACTTTTTTGGGGTTCATCCCTTCTTTCCAGTATGGGGGACCACACCTGGAAAGTGTTGGCCAGGGACGATCCAGGCGCCTCCAGTTCCCGAGGTACTCCGGCCTGCTCTTTCCCGGTCCGAAAAGATCAGGGACTTGAGGACTGCCTCATAGAACTCGAGGAATGTCCCTGTGCTGCCAGCGCTTCGGGATAGTACAAAAGAGTTGTACATGGCAACCTGTACCAAGTAGACTGCAACTTTTTTGTACCATGCCTGGGTTTTGCGCATGGCATTATATGGCTTGAGGACTTGATCAGAGAGATCAACTTCTCCCATATACCGATTGTAGTTGACGATACAATCGGGCTTGAGGACCATTGCCGCGGTACCTCGCACAGAGACGGGGGTGGTGCTGTTACCATGGATTGTGGACAGCATAAGGACATCCCTCTTGTCCTTATACCTGACCAGCAACTGGTTTCCACTGATAAGGGCACGGGTCTCACCCCTGGGGATAGGTACCTGGAGGGGGTAGGCAGGGAGGCCGCGTTGATTTTTCCACACAGTCCCACAAGCGAACGTGGATCTGGCGGCAAGGGACCTGAACAAGGGAATGCTGGTATACAAGTTATCCACGTACAAGTGGTAACCGTTATCCAGCAGTGGGTACATAAGGTCCCACACGAGTTTCCCGCTAACACCCAGAGTGGGGGGACATTCTGGGGGTTGAATACAGGATTCTCGCCCCTCATACACATGAAATTTGTAAGTGTACCCTGAGGTACTCTCACAAATTTTGTATAGCTTCACGCCATACCTCGCCCACTTTGTGGGAATGTATTGGCGGAACCTGAGTCTCCCCTTGAACGCAACGAGAGACTCATCAACCGCGGCGGCTTCCAGGTACATAGGCCTCCATGAATTTGGCCCCAAAGTGATCGATGACCGGCCCTATCTTATACAGACGGTCATAGGCAGGATCACCTCTGGGGGGGGGGACATGCTGCATTATTGGAATAATGCAGACATTTACGGATAGCCTCAAACCGGGGACGTGTCATGACCATACTGTACAGTGGGGTCTGGTATAGGACGTCCCCACTCCAGGATTGCCTGACACTGGGTTTTTGCACTAGACCCATATGCAGCACGAGGCCCCAAAATCTCCTCATCTCGGCTGCACTGACCGGGTCTAGCCCAAAAAAATTGTCTGCTCCACCATCAGATTCACCAGTGGGTTACTGAAAAAAATTAAATAAAAATCAACTCTAGGGGCTCTACGGGCCTGTCTGTGCGGTGGCTGCGATGGGGGAACTACTGCACGTGCCACCGTACCAGCTTCAACTGCCCTTCTGGTGCTCGCCACTTAACCATGTTCTACGGAAGTGCTGGTACTAGGTCCAGGATGGGCTGTACTGCTGGTGTATGCCTCACCACGTAATCCGACAGTGCCAGCCCCACTCTGCTGCCCTTGAAGCGGATCCTGCGCAACCTGTGGTCTAGCAACACGGGCCGGGTACGCCTGGTGGTATCAGGGACCTCAACCTCCTCGTCCGAACTTTGGGTCAGACTTCCACTGCTTTCTACAGGTTCATATTCTGACCCGCTGGATTTGTCACATGAGGGTTCCCATTCCTCATCCGACTGGGTCAGAAGCCTGTAGGCCTCTTCAGAAGAATACCCCTTATTTGGCATTTGGATTACTAAATTTAGGGGGTATTCCCTGAGACTACCCAAGAAAAAAAGCAAGCCTGTCTTACAAATGGGAGGCTAGCGAAGTAAGGAGGCCGCCGCGATTGATAAAAAATATTAAAACTGATTTTTTTTTTATCGCCACAGCGAAGTGATTGTGCAGTGATCAAAAAAAATGGGTGAACTCACATGTGTGCGACCGATCGGGCCTGATCGGGCAAACACTGCGTTTTGGGTGGAGGGTGAGCTAAGGTGACACTAATACTATTATAGATCTGACTGTGATCAGTTCTGATCACTTACAGTACAAGAGAATGCCAAGAGTGTGCAAAGCAGTAATCAAAGCAAAAGGTGGCTACTTTGAAGAACCTAGAATATGACATATTTTCAGTTGTTTCACACTTTTTTGTTATGTATATAATTCCACATGTGTTAATTCATAGTTTTGATGCCTTCAGTGTGAATCTACAATTTTCATAGTCATGAAAATAAAGAAAACTATTTGAATGAGGAGGTGTGTCCAAACTTTTGGTCTGTACTGTAATTGAAGAACATTTTAGGGTTATTTTGCTCTCTTTTGGAAAAATAATCTCTAGTCTGGCTGCTTTTATTTGTTTTTTACATATTCAATTTTTTTCCTTATAGTTTTCAAGTGGTTCCTCTCAACCCTCCTGTTTTAGTGATTTAAATGCTTTTTTTTTTTATCACTTATTGCTTTCTTTACAGTTCTATTTATCCACATAGTTTTTTTTTTCTCTCACAATGAGATTTTAGGATGATTTTAAAAATATACAATTTTGTGGCTGTATTGTTCTTTTTTTGAGGACTTTGTCCCAGTTAGTTAGGCCTATGGCCTCTCTTAGTTGGCTAAATTTAGCTCTTTTGAAGTTTGGTATTTTTGTTCCTACCTGAAGAAACACTCTTTTGAATGACCATTGGAAGGTTATTACTTTATGGTCACTTTTTCAGAGGTGTCCCCTAACCTGCATATCTGTTGTTCTGTCAGGTCTATTGGTTAATACTAAGTCCAGTATGGCTGTCCCTGTAGTTGGCTCCTGAACCAGTTGGGAAATGTAATTGTCTTTGATTATTGCCAAGAACCTGTTTCCTTTATGAGATATACTGGTTTCAGTTTCCGAGTCTATATCTGTGTAGTTGAAGTCCCCCATGATAATGACCTCATTATAATATGCCGCCTTGTTTATCTTGTTTAGTAGCAGATTTTCTGTGGTGGTTTATAATAAACTCCTATTAGTATTTTATTATTGTTTTTGCCTCCATGTATTTCTACCCACAGTGACTCCACATGTTCATGTCCCTTACTTATATCTTCTCTGACTATGAGCTTTAGACAGGACTTTACATAAAGGCAAACACCTCCCCCTTTACGGGTTTGGTGATCCTTTCTAATCAGACTGTAACCCTTTACATTAACTTCCCAGTTAAAGCTATCATTCAGCCATATCTCAGTTATTCCCACAATGTCACAGTCTTTCTCACACATCACTAATTTCAGTTCCCCAGCTTTATTAGTCAGGCTTTTGGTATTAGTATACATGCAATTAAGAGGTTTATGTATGATTTTTACCCTACACCTTTCCTTCCGAACTGTTCTAGTCCCTCCTTCCATTCCTCCCCCAGTCCCATTACCTCGCCCCCGGTCTCTATCTGCATCTTCCCATCCTATAATGTAATTACCCTCCCCCAGTCCCTAGTTTAAAAACTCCTCCAACCTTCTAGGCATCTTCTCCCCCAACACAGCTGTCCCTTCCCCATTAAGGTGCAGCCCATCCCTACGATAGAGCCTGTAGCTGACAGAGAAATCAGGCCAGTTCTCCAGGAACCCAAACCCCTCCTTCCTACACCAGTTCTTGAGCCACTAGCTAACTTCCCTAATCTCCTGCTGCCTTTCTTGTGTGGCTCATAGTAGAGGCAGTATTTCAGAAAACACTACCTTTAAGGTCCTTGCCCTAAGCTTGTGACCTAAATCCCTAAAACAATTTTTAAGGATGCTCCACCTACCTCTAACTTTGTCGTTGGTTCCGATATGGACCATGACTGCTGGATCTTCTCCAGCCCTTCCTAGTAATCTGTCAACCTGATCCGCGATGTGTCGAACTTGAGCACCAGGAAGACAACAAACCGTTCGACGATCCCGGTCTTTGTGACAGATCGCTCTATCTGTACCCCTAATAATTGAGTCCCCCACTACCAGCACCTGTCTGGCCTGCCCTTCTCTCCTGTTCCCTTGCTTACTGGAGCCAACATTCCCCTGACTGGCAGAGGAAGTGTCCGGCTTCAGCATTGCTCTCCCTAAACTGAAATCCACCTCATCTGCCAACCTTGCAAACTTGTTGGGGTGTGTGAGATAAGGGCTAGCCTCCCTGGCACTCTTCCCTCCACTCCGCTTTCTAACTGTTATTCAGCTACCTACCTCACTTTCCTGAGCCTCCTCACTACCACCCTCCTCCACATTTACCCCACAGAGTTCTTGCTTAGTGAGCAGCAAACTCTTTTTCAAATTGTCAACGCTTCTCAGTGTTGAAACTCACCTGGTTAGATACACAATTTGCGATTCCACACGGGCAATTTGCTGACATTTTAAACAAAGATATGCACCCTCAAATGGCTGTTTCCGGACTGCATACATTAGCTACTGTAAGATGTGCACTGGACAGTGCTGTCAATAATAGAACACATACTAAATGAGGATTACACAAGAAAAGAGAAAAAATACGATACAGTGCAGTAATAAGAAACTGACTTTGAAACACACACTTGAAATCAAGCACGAGAATGCTTACAAACTTGCGTTGTTTGTCTGCTTGTATAAGTGCAGCTCTCAAACCAGACAGCTTTTTTTTCCTCTGAATTCAAAGTATTAGTCACAATGTTCCACTAATCAGTGACGGATCTGTTATAGTATGGTCAGTAATGTGCACTGCGTGTTCATACATGTTGGGAATATTGATTAATAAAATGTGCTGTTAATTTCTAATGTTTAGTGTGGAACTTATTTAATAGACATCACTCACCACAGCGCAGAGTGGAATTTAGTAGCTATAAATACATTGCATAATTACAGATATTTTTATAAATTCTTATTCCAAAGGATGTTGTTGCAGATGACCCCTGTGGTGGCGTTGTAGGAAAATTGAGCCAGGTTTCTCCAAAGATGTCAGTTGTTATAACTAACCAGATGAATCTTTCAAACCACAAACTCTTATTAATCTGGGTCCTGAGAAGTCTGGAAATGCACGACTTTTCTGCTTGCTTCCTTCAGATCATGTTACTTGCAGTGTCATCAGACTCCCAATTACCTTTAAGAGTCCCTCAGTTGAGAATTAGACAATATATATATATATATATATATATATATATAGGAGATGGGGTACATCATGTCGGTCTTCTATGCAGGCAAGAAGTATTGTCTGATCTAGAAGAAGCTGTAAGAACAAAGATCTCTGCACCAAAGGAGATCAGAGAAGATGTTAGATATTGGGAGATCATTTTTTTTTTTTTGGGAGATCATTTTTAACTCTAGGATATACATATTATTGTGACACATTCTAGTGACATATCTACTTGAATCCCGACACACTGATAAATTATCAATAGCCATTTAGAAGGGATTCTCTATTATTATACATTATTGAGGTAAAAGTGAATGAGGGCTTTAAGAACATATTTGAATATGTGAAGGACATACTGCTCCACATACATAGCAATTGGCTATTTAATACAATTAATTAGGTTGAATATAAGATGGACCCTACAGGTACTTTTCCCTTTAGTCTTTGTATTCCCTAGTTTTGTACTAAGTTCTCCACACAAAGTCATGGCTACATTTTGAAGTAATAATATGTATACTGGAGAGAGCTTCTGGCTGTTCCCATGACATTTTATATTTGGCTTTTCCTCCAATTCCAAATGGGTCTGCAGTTTCTGAAGTTCTTTTAGAATTTATATAGCAGATGTTGATGAGATCCCTTAAGAATTATTGTACAGAGAATGCCAACAGCGAATGAAAATGAAAGGTCTGTGGTGCTGTAGATTAAGAAAAATCTACTAAATTCAAAGCTGTGATGAATAAAGTAGTTCTCTTATTAACATAGGTTAATTATGGCTAATATTTTGAAGCAGACAACTATGATAACATACAATATTGAGTTTCCCAGGCTTAAATTTCTCCCATGCATCTGAGTGCATATTCTGAATCTTGACAAACTTAACTGGAAACATCCAAATAATTAAAAACCTACAATAGTTTATTTACATAACTGTGTACACTCCTTTGGAATCTTTTTACATAATCACAATACATTTTGCAACCAGGAAAATGGTATACAAAATCTATTATGTTGGCATTGGATGTACAATGAAACACATAAACTTCTATGAGAAGTTATTAATTGGAAAATTCAGTATCTTATTAAAATAGTTAAAATCTTACATTGCATTCAGGCTTTATACTGTAATATTCTTCAAATTCAATTGGCATGTGTAGACTAGTATGAACAGAGTATTAAGTTTAGAGGTTTTTTTTCATGATTAATGTAAAAATTTTAAATCGGACGTCATATAGTACATGACAATATCTTCCTAAGAATGCTAGAACCAGCCCTGCACTGGAAAAAAAAAAAACTATCCCAATTATTAACCTACATTTAGCCACTTACCTTAATTGAAACCTCCACTCTTACACAGCAAAAGAGTAACAATGTTTAAACTTTAAACTTTCAGGCTCCATATCTCACCATCCACTATAGCTTCGAACGTGAGACTACCATCATTTTAGAGACAATCGTCTTGGCTATCCCATACATAAATTGGACTTGCAAATATTTAGCAGATGATTAGTTATGCCGATTCTTGTCATGTAACTGCATTGTTACTATTCTGCTCCTAAAATTCCAAAATACATTTTTTATTATTTTATTAGCATTTTGAAAATCCACCTTTGGCTTTCAACACTTCAACAGCCTGAATCTAGGCATTCTCTTCATCAGATTCAAGCATGTTTTGACCAAAATCTGTTCCCAGGTCTCTTCTACACATCCCCAAAGTTGGTGCATATTGGTCGACTCACATGGGTATAAATACAGCTTTTTCATCAACTCTTGGCTGAACCACTTCTTCATCAATCTCAACATATGCTTCAGGTCATTGTCCTGCTAAAACACTATGTCGTCCTTTTCATACCCATAGTACTTAAGTGTATGAAATAACTTTAAAACAACCCCATTTAATCAGGCTTCCTCCACCAAACTTGACAGCTCCTTCAATTTCTCGACCCTTTAACCCCCTTTTACCTTGTTTCTTTAAGACCCATTTAAACCCATCAGAGGCCTGTCTATTGACTTTCATCCCATTGCTCCAAATCACCTGTTTCCAATCTTCTATTCTGCACTGTTCGTACTGTTTTGCAAACCTGAGCCAATGCTTCTTATGACGATATTGCATGGACATCTGTGATTTCACTATTATGATGCATGTTGCACCAGAACTGAAATACCTTGTCATAAGCCAACTTGTTGAGTGATATTTTGCCTGGATGTCTATGTCAAGGAACCATGAACCAGACGTACAACAAGAGATACGTGGAAATAAGAAGGCTTTATTGCAAATCAAGCTGTAAGCAAAAGTCCAAACGGATGGCTAAACCGGAGCAGGGTCTTGCGAAGCCAGAGGTCAGGAGCCAGAAGGGTAGTCAGACGAAGCCAGGATCAGGAACCAGAAGGGTAGTCAGACGAAGCCAGGATCAGGAACCAGCGGGGTAGTCAGACGAGGCCAGGATTAGGAACCAGAAGCAGCAGCAGTCTTAGAAGCATGTGCACACAGGAGGACCAAGCAAGGAACTGAAGCCACAGACCTCCTATATATATGAGCTAGGCATCCAGCTCCTCCCAGTGGGAAGGAGAAGCCGCAGGGTGGGAGGCTACAAGAAACCCAGAAACCAAGATGGCCGCCAGCACATGTCAAACGAAGGAGAACAGCAGAAGGTAAGACCATGACAGTACCTCCCCCTCAAGGGCCCCTCCTCCGCGGAGTAAGGAACGGTTTCTGAGGGAAGCGTGCGTGGAAGGCTCGGAGCAAGGCAGGAGCATGGACATCTGTGGAGGGAACCCAGGAACGCTCCTCTGGACCATAACCACGCCAATGGACCAAAAACTGCAACCGACCGCGGACCAGGCGTGAGTCCAGGATATTGCTCACCTCATACTCCTCACGATTGCCCACTTGGACCGGACGAGGCCGAGGAACCGAGGAAGTGAAACGATTACACACCAATGGCTTCAACAGGGAGACATGAAACACGTTGGAGATCCGCACTGCCAGGAGGAAGCGCAAGGGCATAGGCTACCGGGTTTACCCTGCGAAGCACTCGGAAGGGACCAACAAAGCGAGGCGCCAGCTTGGGAGTGGGCACTCGAAGGTTGAGGTTGCGGGTGGACAACCATACACGGTCTCCGACCTGGTAGGAAGGAGCGGGCGCTCGTCTGCGATCAGCCTGGAGTCTCTGGCGCTGCGCAGAGACCTCAAGGGACCTCTGGATCTGTACCCAAGAAGCACGTAGGACGGAAAGGTGATCCTCCACAGCCGGAATATCCTGGGGAGAGAATACCTCCGGTAACACGGCAGGTTGGAACCCATAATTGGCCATGAAGGGAGACGTCCCAGAGGAAGAGTTCACCGCCGTGTTCCTGGCAAACTCAGCCCAAGGCAGGAGGTCAACCCAATTGTCTTGGTGATCGGAGACATAGCAACGAAGGAATTGCTCCAAGGCCTGATTGGATCATTCTGCGGCCCCATTGGACTGAGGGTGGTAGGCCGAGGAGAAAGAGAGATGAATCCCCAACTGGGAGCAAAAGGCGCGCCAGAACCTGGACACAAACTGACTCCCCCGATCCGACACAATCTCCTTGGGCAAACCGTGCAACCGGAAGACCTCCCTGGCGAAAATCGTGGCCAACTCTTGTGCAGAGGGTAACTTCTTGAGAGGAACACAGTGGCACATTTTGGAAAACCGATCCACAATCATGAGAATGACCGTATGGCCTCGGGATGCAGGGAGGTCCACAATGAAATCCATCCCCAGGTGTGACCATGGGCGCTCCCCGGTGGCTATGGGTTGCAAAAGACCCAACGGAAGGTGCCGAGGGGACTTACTCTGGGCACAAACGGAGCATGCCGCTACATATGCGGCGATGTCGGAACGTAGAGAAGGCCACCAGAACAGACGTGAAACAGCCCAGGACAGCTGATTCTTTCCAGGATGCCCCGCGGCCTTGGAGTTATGGTAGGTTCGCAACAACCGAGTGCGCAACTCCTCAGGCACAAAACATCTGCCGTTGGGTCTCCCAGAGGGAGCACCAGATTGAGCCGCCAAAATCTGCTCACCCAGGGGAGAGGTCAGGCTGGTGCGAATGGCGGCCAGGATCTGATTCGGAGGTATGACCGAGGTCGGAATCGACTCCTCCCCGGACAGCTCGGAGTACTGCCGTGATAAGGCATCCGCTCTGATGTTCTTGGAACCGGGTAGGTAGGAGACCACGTAATTAAAACGTGACAAGAACAGAGCCCATCTGGCCTGACGTGGTGTCAATCTCTTGGCCTCAGAAAGGTAGGTCAGATTCTTGTGGTCCGTCAGGATGAGAACCGGAACCACCGAACCCTCGAGCAAGTGCCTCCATTCTTTAAGGGCCTGCACGATGGCCAATAACTCCCTGTCACCAATCTGATAGCTGCACTCCGCGGAAGACAGTTTCCGGGAGTAAAACCCACAAGGAAGCAGAGGACCCTCTGGTGTTCTACGCTGAGACAGAAGGGCGCCTACTCCCGTCTCAGACGCGTCCACCTCGAGGACAAAGGGCAACCCAGGGTTGGGATGCGACAGAATCAGAGCCGACACAAAGGCGGACTTTAGAGCCTCAAAAGCTCGGATGGCCTCGAGCGGCCAGACCTGGAAATTACTGCCCTTCCTGGTCAGATCCGTGAGAGGCTTGGCTAGCATAGAAAAGTCCCTGATGAACTTCCGATAATAATTGGAGAAGCCCAAAAAGCGCTGCAGGGCACGAAGACCACTGGGCTGGGGCCACTGTAAGACAGCCGAAACCTTCTCAGGATCCATGGAGAACCCCTCAGCGGAAATGATGTAACCTAAGAAGGTTACCTGGGATCGGTGAAATTCGCATTTCTCAAGCTTACCGAACAGCCTGTTCTCTCGTAACCGTTGCAACACTCGTCTGACATCCATAATGTGGGCCTCCATGGATTCAGAATATACCAAGATGTCATCCAAATAGACCACCACACACTGCTGCAACAGGTCACGGAAAACATTGTTGATGAATTCCTGGAAGACTGCGGGCGCATTGCACAACCCAAAGGGCATAACCAAGGATTCATAATGACCGGTCCTGGTGTTAAACGCGGTCTTCCACTCATCGCCCGCCTTGATCCTTACCAGGTTATATGCCGCCCTCAGGTCGAGTTTGGTAAAGACCGTGGCCCCTTTGAGGCGATCGAACAGCTCGGAAATCAAGGGTATCGGGTAAGCGTTCTTGATCGTGATGCGATTGAGACCCCTGTAATCGATGCAAGGCCTCAACTCACCGCCCTTCTTTTTCACAAAGAAAAATCCAGCCCCTGCCGGGGACGAGGATTTGCGGATGTGTCCGCGTGAAAGCGCCTCCCTCACGTACTCCTCCATGGCCTCATTCTCCGCTACCGACAGTGGATAGACCTTGCCACGAGGAGGAACGGCACCAGATTGTAACTCTATGGCACAATCGTATGGGCGGTGCGGAGGTAGGGCAACCGCGCGCACCTTATCGAATACATCCCGGTACTCTTCGTATTCAGGAGGCAACAGAGAGTCCGAGGAAGTACACAGCAACTTGACAGGCCCATGGATGCAACTAGCCCCACACTGCGGTGACCACGAGAGGATCTCGGCCGATCTCCAATCGAAAGTCGGATTATGCTTCTGGAGCCAGGGGTACCCCAAGACCACCGAGTAGTGTGGAGACGAAATAACCTGGAGACAGACCGACTCTCTGTGAACGGCACCAATGGCTATCCCCACTGGAAGGGTCTCATGAGTCACGTGTGGCGGCAGAAGGGGTCTGCCGTCTATCGCCTCAAGGGCCAGTGGGGAACCTCGAGGCTGCAGAGGAATGGAATTGGCGGCAGCGAACACACTATCAATGAACAAACCACCAGCACCAGAGTCCACCAACGCCTGGGTCGTCACCGAGCCCCCGACCCAGGAGAGGACAACAGTGATCAGTGGTTTGTCAACACGGGAAACCGGGGACGAGGAGACTCCACCCAAGATCTGCCCCCGACAGGATCTCAGGTGCGAGCGTTTCCCGGACGGTTCGGACATGCCAACCGAAAATGCCCACCGAGACCACAGTACATGCATCGGCCCTCGCGTCTCCGGAGTACCCTCTCCCCCTCGGACAGGCGAGCAAACCCCAGCTGCATGGGTTCACCCCCAGACAAGTACATCCCCAGGAGGCGTGGGAGGAGAGGGAGGCACGGGTGGGACAGCAAATGTAGGCGCCAATCTGTTAGAAGACCTCCGCAGGCTCTCCTTAAAGGAAGGTCTCTCCCTGAGTCTGGTGTCAATCAAAATCAGGAAAGAAATAAGAGACTCGAGCTCCACTGGTAGGTCCTTAGCTGCAACCTCATCCTTCAAGGCATCCGAGAGACCATGAGAGAAAGCAGCGACCAGAGCCTCATTATTCCAGCCCACCTCTGCTGCCAGGGTACAAAACTCAATGGCGTATTCAGCTACGGATCGTGAACCCTGTCTGATGGACATAAGGAGCTTCGCAGCAGAGGCAGCACGAGCCGGCACATCGAATACCTTCCGAAGAGAAGCAACAAAACCGGAAAACTCGGCAACCACCGGATTGTTGTTCTCCCATAAAGGGCTGGCCCAGGCCAAGGCCTTGTCCGAGAGCAGCGAGATCAAGAAGCCCACCTTTGATCTCTCAGTAGGAAAGGCATGTGGCAGCAACTCGAAATAAATGCCCACCTGGTTAAGGAAACCTCGGCACTGAGTTGGCTCTCCCCCAAAGCGCTGTGGAAGGGGGGCAGAACCGGTCATACCCCGAGACACCGCAGGCGCAGCAACAGGTGTCGGGGTAGACTCTGGTGCAACAACCGGAGCGGCAGTAGGAGCGGGCCCAGGAGCGACAACCGACCCATCGGCAACGGAAGCGAAATGAGCCGTGCGTTCAAGCAGGGTTTGCAACGCCACAGCGAAGCGACCCAACAGGTGATCCTGCTGATCAAGTCTGGCAACCAGCGTGGGTAGCGAGGATGACCCTGTACCGTCAGAATTCATGGCTTGGTCCTAATGTCAAGGAACCATGAACCAGGCGTACAACAAGAGATACGTGGAAATAAGAAGGCTTTATTGCAAATCAAGCTGTAAGCAAAAGTCCAAACGGATGGCTAAACCGGAGCAGGGTCTTGCGAAGCCAGAGGTCAGGAGCCAGAAGGGTAGTCAGACGAAGCCAGGATCAGGAACCAGAAGGGTAGTCAGACGAAGCCAGGATCAGGAACCAGCTGGGTAGTCAGACGAGGCCAGGATTAGGAACCAGAAGCAGCAGCAGTCTTAGAAGCATGTGCACACAGGAGGACCAAGCAAGGAACTGAAGCCACAGACCTCCTATATATATGAGCTAGGCATCCAGCTCCTCCCAGTGGGAAGGAGAAGCCGCAGGGTGGGAGGCTACAAGAAACCCAGAAACCAAGATGGCCGCCAGCACATGTCAAACGAAGGAGAACAGCAGAAGGTAAGACCATGACAGTCTACCTCTTGGCTTTGGAATATATGGACTTAATTTTGTATTTTTCCATCTGGCATGACACTCACATGATGCAGTTGGCAATCTTCTTGGCCGAGACACTACTATCAATAACCTGGATGATGCTGTTTCTCTTTTCTTGGGAAATCTTCTTCATAGTTACCCCTGAATTTGAACCAGTGAACTTTCACTTGGGAATCAACCCAATCACACACTGAGGTATTAGGGAATGTGAGGACAGGTTGCAGTCTGTAGTATAGAAGAACAAAAAGATTGTTCCACCACCAGGAGCAAAACAGCAACAATGCAGTTGCATGAGTAGAATCTACATAACTATTCATAAGTAGAGTTGAGCGGACACCTAGATGTTCGGGTTCGAGAAGTTCGGCCGAACTTCCTGCAAATGTTCGGGTTCGGGATCCGAACCCGATCCGAACTTCGTCCCGAACACCATTGAAGTCAATGGGGACCCGAACTTTTCGGCACTAAAAAGGCTGTAAAACAGCCCAGGAAAGGGCTAGAGGGCTGCAAAAGGCAGCAACATGTAGGTAAATCCCATGCAAACAAATGTGGATAGGGAAATGAATTAAAATTAAAATAAAAAAAATAAAAATTAACCAATATCAATTGGAGAGAGGTCCCATAGCAGAGAATCTGGCTTCACGTCACCCACCACTGGAACAGTCCATTCTCAGATATTTAGGCCCCAGCACCCAGGCAGAGGAGAGAGGTCCCGTAAAAGAGAATCTGGCTTCATGTCAGCAGAGAATCAGTCTGCATGTCATAGCAGAGAATCAGGCTTCACGTCAGCCACAACTGCAACAGTCCATTGTCATATATTTAGGCCCCGCACCCAGGCAGAGGAGAGAGGTCCCGTAACAGAGGATCTGGCTTCATGTCAGCAGAGAATCAGTCTGCATGTCATAGCAGAGAATCAGGCTTCACGTCAGCCACCACTGCAACAGTCCATTGGCATATATTTAGGCCCAGCACCCAGGCAGAGGAGAGAGATCCCGTAACAGAGAATCTGTCTTCATGTCAGCAGAGAATCAGTCTGCATGTCATAGCAGAAAATCAGGCTTCACGTCACCCAACATTGGAACAGTCCATTGGCATATATTTAGGCCCAGGCACCCAGGCAGAGGAGAGAGGTCCAGTAACAGACAATCTGTCTTCATGTTAGCAGAGAATCAGTTTGCATGTCATAGCAGAGAATCAGGCTTCACGTCAGCCACCACTGCAACAGTCCATTGTCATATATTTAGGCCCAGCACCCAGGCAGAGGAGAGAGGTCCCGTAACAGAGAATATGTCTTCATGTCAGCAGAGAATCAGTCTGCATGTCATAGCAGAGAATCAGGCTTCACGTCAGCCACCACTGCAACAGTCCATTGTCAGATATTTAGGCCCAGCACCCAGGCAGAGGAGAGAGGTCCCATAACAGAGAATCTGTCTTCATGTCAGCGTATCAGGTGGTGGTGCAGTTAGCTGTGGCGTGTTGACAAAACTTTTCCACATCTCTGCCATGCTAACCCTGCCCTCAGAGGAGCTGGCCGTGACACAGCTGAGTTGGCGACCTCTTGCTCCTCCTCTGCCTTCGCCTTAGGCTTCCACTTGTTCCCCTGTGACATTTGGGAATACTCTCAGTAGCGTGTCTACCAACGTGCGCTTATACTCGCGCATCTTCCTATCACGCTCCAGTGCAGGAAGTAAGGTGGGCACATTGTCTTTATACCGTGGTTACAGCAGGGTGGCAACCCATTAGTCCGCACACGTTAAAATGTGGGCAACTCTGCTGTCGTTGCGCAGGCACTGCAGCATGTAGTCGCTCATGTGTGCCAGGCTGCCCAGAGGTAAGGACAAGCTTTCCTCTGTGGGAGGCGTATCGTCATCGTCCAGCGTTTTCCCCCAGCCACACACCAGTGATGGGCCCGAGCTGCGTTGGGTGCCACCCCGCTGTGACCATGCTTCATCCTCATCTTCCTCCACCTCCTCCTCATCCTCGTCCTCCTCGTCCTCCAGTAGTGGGCCCTGGCTGGCCACATTTGTACCTGGCCTCTGCTGTTGCAAAAAAACTCACTCTGAGTCACTTTGAAGAGACTGGCCTGAAAGTGCTAAAAATGACCCCTCTTCCTCCTCCTCCTCCTCCTGGGCCACCTCCTCTTCCATCATCGCCCTAAGTGTTTTCTCAAGGAGACATAGAAGTGGTATTGTAATGCTGATAATGGCGTCATCGCCACTGGCCATGTTGGTGCAGCGCAACAGGGCACACAGGTCTCGCATGGAGGCCCAGTCATTGGTGGTGAAGTGGTGCTATTCCGCAGTGCGACTGACCCGTGCGTGCTGCAGCTGAAACTCCACTATGGCCTGCTGCTGCTCGCACAGTCTGTCCAGCATGTGCAAGGTGGAGTTCCACCTGGTGGGCACGTCGCATATGAGGCGGTGAGCGGGAAGGCCGAAGTTACACTGTAGCACAGAAAGGCGAGCAGCGGCAGGATGTGAACGCCGGAAGCGTGAACAGACGGCCCGCACTTTATGCAGCAGCTCTGACATGTCGGGGTAGTTGTGAATGAACTTCTGCACCACCAAATTCAGCACATGCGCCAGGCAATGGATGTGCGTCAAAGTCCCAGAGCTGCAACGAGATTTCGCCCATTATCGCACACCACCAGGCCGGGCTTGAGGCTTACCGGCAGCAACCACTCGTCGGTCTGTTGTTCTATACCCCGCCACAACTCCTGTGCGGTGTGGGGCCTGTCCCCCAAACATATGAGTTTCAGAATGGCCTGCTGACGTTTACCCCGGGCTGTGCTGAAGTTGGTGGTGAAGGTGTGTGGCTGACTGGATAAGCAGGTGGAAGAAGAGGAGAAGGAAGCCGAGAAGGAGAAGGTGGCAACAGGAGGCAAAGAATGTTGCCCTGCGATCCTTGGCGGCAGAAGGACGTGCGCCAAACAGCTCTCCGCCTGGGGCCCAGCTGTCACTACATTTACCCAGTGTGCAGTTAGAGAGATATAGCGTCCCTGGCCGTGCTTACTGGTCCACGTATCTGTGGTTAGGTGGACCTTGCTACAGATGGCGTTGCGCAGTGCACACTTGATTTTATCGGATACTTGGTTGTGCAGGGAAGGCACGGCTCTCTTGGAGAAGTAGTGGCGGCTGGGAACAACATACTGTGGGACAGCAAGCGACATGAGCTGTTTGAAGCTGTCTGTGTCCATCAGCCTAAATTACAGCATTTCATAGGCCAGTAGTTTAGAAATGCTGGCATTCAGGGCCAGGGATCGAGGGTGGCTAGGTGGGACTTTACGCTTTCTCTCAAATGTTTGTGAGATGGAGAGCTGAACGCTGCCGTGTGACATGGTTGAGATGCTTGGTGACGGAGGTGGTGTTGGTGGTACATCCCCTGTTTGCTGGGCGGCAGGTGCCAACGTTCCTCCAGAGGTGGAGGAAGAGGCCGAGGTGGCAGCAGCAGAAGAGGTAGCAGGGGAGCCTGAGTAACTTCCTTGTTTTTAAGGTGTTTACTCCACTGCAGTTCATGCTTTGCATGTAGGTGCCTGGTCATGCAGGTTGTGCTAAGGTTCAGAACGTTAATGCCTCGCTTCAGGCTCTGATGGCACAGCGTGCAAACCACTCGGGTCTTGTCATCAGCACATTGTTTGAAGAAGTGCCATGCCAGGGAACTCCTTGAAGCTGCCTTTGGAGTGCTCGGTCCCAGATGGCGGCGGTCAGTAGCAGGCGGAGTCTCTTGGCGGCGGGTGTTCTGCTTTTGCCCACTGCTCCCTCTTTTGCTACGCTGTTGGCTCGGTCTCACCACTGCCTCTTCCTCCGAACTGTGAAAGTCAGTGGCACGACCTTCATTCCATGTGGGGTCTAGGACCTCATCATCCCCTGCATCGTCTTCCACCCAGTCTTCCTCCCTGACCTCCTGTTCAGTCTGCACACTGCAGAAAGACGCAGTAGTTGGCACCTGTGTTTCGTCATCATCAGAGACTTGCTGAGGTGGTATTCCCATGTCCTCATCATCAGGAAACATAAGTGGTTGTGCGTCAGTGCATTCTATGTCTTCCACCGCTGGGGAAGGGCTAGGTGGATGCCCTTGGGAAACCCTGCCAGCAGAGTCTTCAAACAGCATAAGAGACTGCTGCATAACTTGAGGCTCAGACAGTTTCCCTGATATGCATGGGGGTGATGTGACAGACGGTGGGGTTGGCTTTCAGGCGCCATCTGTGCGCTTTCTGCAGAAGACTGGGTGGGAGATAATGTGAATGTGCTGGATCCACTGTCGGCCACCCAATTGACTAATGCCTGTACCTGCTAAGGCCTTACCATCCTTAGAACGGCATTGGGCCCCACCATATATCGCTGTAAATTCTGGCGGCTACTGGGACCTGAGGTAGTTGGTACACTAGGACGTGTGGATGTGGCAGAACGGCCACGTCCTCTCCCAGCACCAAAGGGTCCACTAACACCACCACGACCATGTCCACGTCCGCGTCCCTTACTAGATGTTTTCCTCATTGTTATCGTTCACCACAACAACAAAAATATTATTTGGCCCAATGTATTGAATTCAAATTCAGGCCTTTTTTTACAGACACCTAACACTATCTGGCTATCTATTTAGGTACCGTATTACACTAATACAGGCACAGCAGTAACCACAGATTTAGCTGACTATGAAATTAAGGCCTAGCATTTAGGCGCTGGGTGACAGGTATACGCTTTACGGACAGAATTAGACTGGGATATGCACAGTAGCGTGTGTGTGAAGTTATTGAGAATGACCCTATCAGCACCTTGATTCTGATATACCCTTTTAGGGATGTATTTAAAGTAGGCCTGATACAGCAGAAACCACTAAATTAGGAAATTGCTAAATTGGGAATTGTATTTCAACCCAGAACAAAAACTGTGCTTTGCCGGACACTAAATAACTTGCCCAGCCACAACAGTACAGCAGTAACGACAGATTTAGCAGGATATAAATTTGAGGCCTTGTATTTAGGCGCTGGGTGACAGGTATACATTTTACGGACAGAATTAGACTGGGATATGCACAGTAGCGTGTGTGTGAAGTTATTGAGAATGACCCTATCAGCACCTTGATTCTGATATACCCTTTTAGGGATGTATTTAAAGTAGGCCTGATACAGCAGAAACCACAAAATTTGGAAATTGCTAAATTGGGAATTGTATTTCAACCCAGAACAAAAAATGTGCTTTGACGGACACTAAATAACTTGCCCAGCCACAACAGTACAGCAGTAACGACAGATTTAGCAGGATATAAATTTGAGGCCTAGTATTTAGGCGCTGGGTGACAGGTATAGGTTTACTGACAGGATTAGACTTGGCAATGCACAGTAGCGTGTGTGTGAAGCTATTCAGAATGACCCTATGTGCACCTTGAATCTGATATACCCTTTTAGGGACGTATTTAAAGTAGGCCTGGTACAGCAGAAACCACTAAATTAGGAAATTGATAAATTGGGAATTGTATTTCTTTTTTTTTTTTTTTTTAAGAAATTTTTATTTTCATATTCATAAAATATACAATGTAAGCAATACACTAGTGAGGGTGCATGGATACATACATAGTATACAGATCATAACAACAACGGTGTAACAGTCGGTATCAGACATATGGCCACTGGGTAAGGCTTTGGTAATAAGAATGAACATTGATAATTCAATAGATACAAGTACTTGAACACAGCAAATAGTACTAGAGATAGAGTGACACAGCAAGGTTTATAACCTTTATTATACTCATGGTTTCTCGAAAATGGGGAGATGAAAAGTCGCGCAAGCCCATGTGGGGAGCTAACTACAATCAGGATTTTCCTAGAGTAAGTCCCTATAAATTCTATTTAGGGGGTATAATTTTTACTGGGTAATAAACAATAGACAGGTATACGGCTCAAATCTTAAAACTCAGTTCTCAAGCCTCAATCCAACATGTCACACCTGGTAGTATCTAACTCATGTCACCATGTAGGCATAAAGAGGGCAGAGGGAAAGCGAGACGAACTTACAGGGCCAGCTAGGGTTTATGTCTTGATAAACCTATACTTTGACCAAGGGGCCCATCTTTTGATAAATGACAGATGATTTCGAGCTTCCCATGATGCCATTTCTTCAAATCGATATAATTGGTCGACTTTTAGTCTCCACTGTTCTACCGTAGGTACATTAGATTGTAGCCAGTATTTGGGAATCAGAAGGCGTGCAGCCATTATTAGTTGTTTAAAGAGAGGAGAAGGAGAGGGAACGGGGTCCCATAGTAAGAAAGTAGAGCTCCATAGGGGGATGGGCTAATTGCTGTAGAGCAGATGGAATTAGATATCTGGAAGACATCGGACCACCATTTTTTTATTGGGGAACAGAGACACCAGATATGGAGAAAAGAGCCTTCTTCCTCTTGGCATCGCCAACACAATTTTGAGGAAGATGAGGAGTAGCGAGAGGATTTGACCGGAGTGATATACCACTGAGACAGAATTTTGTACCCGTTCTCCTGAATCCGTGTGCACCTGGAAGACTTATGGGGCGTCTCTAAAAGTGCAGGTAGGTGTGAAAGAATTGGGAATTGTATTTCAACCCAGAACAAAAACTGTGCTTTGACAGACACTAAATAACTTGCCCAGCCACAACAGTACAGCAGTAATGACAGATTTAGCAGGATATAAATTTGAGGCCTAGTATTTAGGCGCTGGGTGACAGGTATAAGTTTTACGGACAGAATTAGACTGGGATATGCACAGTAGCGTGTGTGTGAAGTTATTGAGAATGACCCTATCAGCACCTTGATTCTGATATACCCTTTTAGGGATGTATTTAACCTCTTAAGGACATAGGGCGTACAGGTACGCCCTTGTGCCCTGGTACTTAAGGACACAGGGCGTACATGTACGCCCTGTGCATTTTCGATCACCGCCGCACGGCGGGCGGTGATCGGAACCCCGTGCCTGCTCAAATCATTGAGCAGGCACTTGGAGCAAATGCGCCGGGGGGTCCGGTGACCCCCCCATGTATGCGATCGCAGAAAACCGCAGGTCAATTCAGACCTGCGGTTTTCTGCGTTTCCGGGTTATTCGGGTCTTTGAAGTCCCGATAACCCGGAACAGGATGGTGATGGTGGTGTGATTTCACCCCACCAATCACCATCCAGCGATCCTGAGTGGTGATGGTGACATCACCACTCAGGATCGCTTTCTGATTGGTCTGTGGGCGGTCCGGCGGCAGATTCAAAAGAGGCAGGCGCTCCTCTCCTCCTCCTTTTGTGTTCCGGAGCCGGAGGAGAGAGGAGCTGCCTGCACGTGTCTGCCACCGCTGCCTGCACCCCGATCTGTGCCCCCCAGGACCCGATCTGTGCCCCCCAGGACCCGATCTGTGCCCCCCAGGACCCCATCAGGTACATAGGGACAGCTAGGGAAAGTTTGGTTTAGGCAGGGAAAAAAAAGGGAAAGTTAGTTTTTGAACTTTGATTGCATCACCCTAAGTTAGGGTGTCTGGGGTCCACAGCACAGCTGTGTGACCCTAGACCCCCCAGGGGTGCTGCCACTTGCCCCCCCCCCTGCCCCCCCCCCCCACCTTTTTTGGGGTGCATTTTTTTTTTTTCGTGTACGCTGACTGTGGCCGGCACTTAGTGTCCGGCCACTGTTAGCGCATCGCACACCCCACCGCTGATCAACTTCGGACGGTTGATCAGCGGTTTTGAATTTTTTTCCCCACATTTTTTGCCCTTTTTTTTAGTTAGTTTATTTTATTTTTTTTCTGTTAGTTTTAGGGTGAGTTCGTGAACACCCGTGCCCCCACACACACGCACACAAAATAAAGAGTTACACACACGCACATATACACGCAGACACACACTCCCCTATGGCCCGCCGGACGTTCTCGGCCGAGGAGGCATACGCCCAGATTGCCTCTGACTCCGAGAGTCCCAGTGAGGATGAGGATGACCCCACATTCCTGTTGTCATCCGCATCCTCCTCATCATCTAGCGATGATGATGAGCCCCCAAGGCGGCGGAGACGCCGCCAGGCGGAGCAAGGGGACCGCCATGTTAGGGACCCTGTGGCCCACACTAGTACGAGCAGCTCTGGGGCTCGTACTGGTTTCCCGGCCCACCAGTTAAATCCACCGGAGCCCCCTGCCGGTGAACTTGTCTGGTGTAGCCCAGAGCGATACGAGCCTGTGATTCCTGATTTTGTAGGCCAATCAGGAATCCAGATTTCCACAGTGGGCTACACTGAATATGACTTTTTTTGTCATTTTTTCAGTGACCCACTGGTAAATCTGATGGTGGAGCAGACGAATCTGTACGCCCAACAGTTCGTCGCTCAACACCCGGGCTCCTTTTTGGCCAGGCCCGGTGGCTGGACGCCGGTCAGTGCAGCCGAAATGAGGACATTTTGGGGCCTCGTGCTGCATATGGGCCTGGTCAAAAAACCCAGTGTCAGGCTGTACTGGAGTGGGGACGTCCTATACCAGGCCCCACTTTACAGTACAGCCATGACACGCTCCCGGTTTGAGGCCATCCGGAAATGTCTGCATTATTCCGATAATGCAGCATGTCCCCCCCGAGGTGATCCTGCCCATGACCGTCTGTACAAGATACGGCCGGTCATCGATCACTTTGGGGCCAAATTCATGGAGGCCTATGTACCTGGAAGAGAGGTCGCGGTTGATGAGTCTCTCATTGCGTTCAAGGGGAGACTCATTTTCCGCCAGTATGTGCCCTCCAAGCGGGCGAGGTATGGCGTGAAGCTATACAAAATTTGTGAGAGTACCTCAGGGTACACTTACAAATTTCGTGTGTACGAGGGGCGAGATTCCCGGATTCAACCCCCAGAATGTCCCCCCACTCTGGGTGTTACCGGGAAACTTGTGTGGGACCTTATGTACCCACTGCTGGATAAGGGTTACCACCTTTACGTGGATAACTTTTATACCAGTATCCCCTTGTTCCAGTCCCTTGCCGCCAGATCCACGTCCGCTTGTGGGACCGTGCGGAAAAATCAACGCGGCCTCCCTGCCCACCCCCTCCAGGTACCTATCCCCAGGGGTGAGACCCGTGCCCTTACCACTGGAAACCTGTTGCTGGTCAGGTATAAGGACAAGAGGGATGTCCTTATGCTGTCCACAATTCATGGTAACGGCATCACCCCTGTCCCTGTGCGAGGTACCGCGGCAACGGTCCTCAAGCCCGATTGTATCGTCGCTTACAATCGGTATATGGGAGGAGTTGATCTCTCTGATCAAGTCCTCAAGCCATATAACGCCATGCGCAAAACCCGGGCATGGTACAAAAAAGTTGCGGTCTACTTGGTGCAGGTTGCCATGTACAACTCTTTTGTACTATCCCGAAGCGCTGGCAGCACAGGGACATTCCTCCAGTTCTATGAGGCAGTCCTCAAGGCCCTGATCTTTTCGGACCGGGAAAGAGCAGGCCGGAGTACCTCGGGAACTGTAGGTGCCCGGATCGTCCCTGGCCAACACTTTCCAGGTGTGGTCCCCCATACTGGAAAGAAGGGACGAACCCAAAAAAAGTGCAGAGTGTGTCGCAGGAGGGGGATACGGAAGGACACAACTACTCAGTGCGACACTTGCCCCGATCATCCGGGCCTCTGCATTGACGGTTGCTTCAGGGAGTATCACACTTCCATGGAGTACTAAATTTATATCCCAATTTAGCACTGACATCGGATAAAAAAAACTGGTTCTCAGACTTGAGACACCCAAAAAAAACTAAAATAATTTATTAAAAGTAGACATATTAGGTATCGCCGCGTTGGTAATAATCTCCTCTATAAAACTACCCCATGACCTAACCCCCCAGATTAACACGGTCAAGGAAAAAAAAAAAAAAAAAGGTGCAAAAAAAGGTTTTTTTTTGTCACCTTACATAATAAAAAGTTTAATAGCAAGCGATCAAAAAGTCATATAGCCCCCCAAAAAGTGCCAATAAAGCCGTCCACTCATCCCACAAAAAATGAGCCCCCACATGAGATAATTGGATAATTTTTTTTTTTACAAAAATGACCCTTAGACTTTAGAGATACCCCCAAAAAAATTTAATCAAAAAAGATAATATAGTCTAAAACCAAAATAATTGTAAAAAAAGTTGACTTATCAGGTATTGCCGCGTCCGTAAGAATCTCCTCTATAAAAATACCCCATGACCCAACCCCCCAGATTAACACGGTCAAAAAAAAAAAAAAATAGGTGCAAAAAAATAATTTTTTTGTCACCTTACATAACAAAAAGTTTAATAGCAAGCGATAAAAAAGTCATATAGCCCCCAAAATAGTGCCAATAAAACCGTCCGCTCATCCCGCAAAAAATGAGTCCCCACATGAGATAATTGGATAAAAAAAAAAAAAAAATGACCCTTAGACTTTAGAGATACCCAAAAAAAGATTTGTATCAAAAAAGATAATATAGTCAAAAACCTAAATAATTGTAAAAAAAAAGTAGACTTATTAGGTATTGCCGCGTCCGTAAAAATCTCCTCTATAAAAATATCCCATTACCTAACCCCCCAGATTAACACAGTAAAAAAAAAAAAAAAAAAAACAGTGCCAAAACCGCTATTTTTGGCACTTTTCCATTTCAATCAGTTTTTTCCGGTAATAAAACAAGGGTTAACAACCAAACAAAACTTAATATTTATTACCCTGATACTGCAGTTCACAGAAACACCACATTTGTGGTCGTAAACTGCTGTATCAGTAAAAGGGAGGCCGCAAAAGGAAAGGACCGACATGGTTTCTGGAAGGCCGATTTTGATGGCCTTTTTTATTGACACCATGTCCCTTTTGAAGCCCCCCTGATGTACCCTAGAGTAAAAACTCCCCAAAACTGACCCCATCTAAGAAACTACACCCCTCAAGGTATTCAAAACTGATTATACAAACTTCATTAACCCTTTAGGTGTTCCTCAACAGTTAATGGCAAATGGAGATGAAATTTCAGAATTTCAATTTTTGGTAACCTTGCGTCACAAAAATGTAATATAGAGCAACCAAAAATCATATTTACCCTAAAAATAGTCCCCAAAAAAATGCCACCTTATCCCGTAGTTTCCAAAATGGGGTCACTTTTAGGGAGTTTCTACTCTAGGGGTGCATCAGGGGGCTTCAAATGGGACATGGTGTAAATAAACCAGTCCATAAAAATCAGCCCTCCAAAAACCAAACGGCGCACCTTTCCCTCTACGCCCCGCTGTGTGGCCGTACAGTAGTTTACGGCCACATATTGGGTGTTTCTGTAAACGGCAGAGTCAGGGCAATAAAGATACAGTCTTGTTTGGCTGTTAACCCTTGATTTGTTAGTGGAAAAAATGGGTTAAAATGGAAAATTAGACAAAAAAATGAAATTTGCTAATTTCATCCCCATTTGCCAATAACTCTTGCGCAACACCTAAAGGGTTAACGACGTATGTAAAATCAGTTTTGAATACCTTGAGGGGTGTAGTTTCTTAGATGGGGTCACTTTTAGGGAGTTTCTACTCTAGGGGTGCATCAGGGGGCTTCAAATGGGACATGGTGTAAATAAACCAGTCCATAAAAATCAGCCCGCCAAAAACCAAACGGCGCACCTTTCCCTCTACGCCCCGCTGTGTGGCCGTACAGTAGTTTACGGCCACATATTGGGTGTTTCTGTAAACGGCAGAGTCAGGGCAATAAAGATACAGTCTTGTTTGGCTGTTAACCCTTGATTTGTTAGTGGAAAAAATGGGTTAAAATGGAAAATTAGACAAAAAAATGAAATTTGCTAATTTCATCCCCATTTGCCAATAACTCTTGCGCAACACCTAAAGGGTTAACGACGTATGTAAAATCAGTTTTGAATACCTTGAGGGGTGTAGTTTCTTAGATGGGGTCACTTTTAGGGAGTTTCTACTCTAGGGGTGCATCAGGGGTCTTCAAATGGGACATGGTGTAAATAAACCAGTCCATAAAAATCAGCCCGCCAAAAACCAAACGGCGCACCTTTCCCTCTACGCCCCGCTGTGTGGCCGTACAGTAGTTTACGGCCACATATTGGGTGTTTCTGTAAACGGCAGAGTCAGGGCAATAAAGATACAGTCTTGTTTGGCTGTTAACCCTTGATTTGTTAGTGGAAAAAATGGGTTAAAATGGAAAATTAGACAAAAAAATGAAATTTGCAAATTTCATCCCAATTTGCCAATAACTCTTGCGCAACACCTAAAGGGTTAACGACGAATGTAAAATCAGTTTTGAATACCTTGAGGGGTGTAGTTTCTTAGATGGGGTCACTTTTAGGGAGTTTCTACTCTAGGGGTGCATCAGGGGTCTTCAAATGGGACATGGTGTAAATAAACCAGTCCATAAAAATCAGCCCGCCAAAAACCAAACGGCGCACCTTTCCCTCTACGCCCCGCTGTGTGGCCGTACAGTAGTTTACGGCCACATATTGGGTGTTTCTGTAAACGGCAGAGTCAGGGCAATAAAGATACAGTCTTGTTTGGCTGTTAACCCTTGATTTGTTAGTGGAAAAAATGGGTTAAAATGGAAAATTAGACAAAAAAATGAAATTTGCAAATTTCATCCCCATTTGCCAATAACTCTTGCGCAACACCTAAAGGGTTAACGACGAATGTAAAATCAGTTTTGAATACCTTGAGGGGTGTAGTTTCTTAGATGGGGTCACTTTTAGGGAGTTTCTACTCTAGGGGTGCATCAGGGGGCTTCAAATGGGACATGGTGTAAATAAACCAGTCCATAAAAATCAGCCCTCCAAAAACCAAACGGCGCACCTTTCCCTCTACGCCCCGCTGTGTGGCCGTACAGTAGTTTACGGCCACATATTGGGTGTTTCTATAAACGGCAGAGTCAGGGCAATAAAGATACAGTCTTGTTTGGCTGTTAACCCTTGATTTGTTAGTGGAAAAAATGGGTTAAAATGGAAAATTAGACAAAAAAAAGAAATTCTCAAATTTCATCCCCATTTGCCAATAACTCTTGTGCAACACCTAAAGGGTTAACGACGTATGTAAAATCAGTTTTGAATACCTTGAGGGGTGTAGTTTCTTAGATGGGGTCATTTTTGGGTGGTTTCTATTATGTAAGCCTCGCAAAGTGACTTCAGACCTGAACTGGTCCCTAAAAATGTCGTTTTTGTAAATTGCTGAAAAATTTCAAGATTTGCTTCTAAACTTCTAAGCCTTATAACATCCCCAAAAAATAAAATATCATTCCCAAAACAATTCAAACATAAAGTAGATATATGGGGAATGTAAAGTCATCACAATTTTTGGGGGTATTACTATGTATTACAGAAGTAGAGAAACTGAAACTTTGAAATTTGCTAATTTTTCCAAAAATTTGTTAAATTAGGTATTTTTTGGTGCAAAATAAAATATTTTTTTGACTTAATTTCACCAGTGTCATGAAGTACAATATGTGACGAAAAAACAATCTCAGAACGGCCTGGATAAGTCAAAGCGTTTTAAAGTTATCAGCACTTAAAGTGACACTGGTCAGATTTGCAAAAAATGGCCTGGTCCTAAGGTGTAAAAAGGCTGTGTCCTTAAGGGGTTAAAGTAGGCCTGATACAGCAGAAACCACTAAATTTGGAAATTGCTAAATTTGGAATTGTATTTCAACCCAGAACAAAAAATGTGCTTTGACGGACACTAAATAACTTTCCCAGCTACAACAGTACAGCAGTAACGACAGATTTAGCTGGATATAAACTTGAGGCCTAGTATTTAGGCGCTGGGTGACAGGTATACGTTTACTGACAGAATTAGACTGGGATATGGCCAAAAGATAACCACACTATTGATGGTTAAATGCACTTGGTGTGACAGCTTGACCAACCACACTACTTGGTGACAGGCAGCTTGCCCCTGATGTAGTATATGGTCAAAAAATAAACAGACTATTGCTGGTTAAATGCACTTGGTGTGACAGCTTGACCAACCACACTACTGAGGGTTAAATGCACTTGGTGACAGGCGCAGCTTGCCCCTGATGTAGTATATGGCCAAAAAATAAACAGACTATTGCTGGTTAAATGCACTTGGTGTGACAGCTTGACCAACCACACTACTGAGGGTTAAATGCACTTGGTGACAGGCGCAGCTTGCCCCTGATGTAGTATATGGCCAAAAAATAAACAGACTATTGCTGGTTAAATGCACTTGGTGTGACAGCTTCACCCTGATGTAGGATTTAGCCAAAAAATAACCACACCATTGAGGGTTAAATGCACTTGGTGACAGCTTGCCCCTGATGTAGTATATGGCCAAAAAATAAACAGACTATTGCTGGTTAAATGCACTTGGTGTGACAGCTTCACCCTGATGTAGGATTTAGCCAAAAAAACAACCACACCATTGAGGGTTAAATGCACTTGGTGACAGGCGCAGCTTGTCCCTGATGTAGTATATGGCCAGAAAATAAACAGACTAATGCTGGTTAAATGCACTTGCTGTGACAGCTTCACCCTGATGTAGGCTTTAGCCAAAAAACAACCACACCATTGAGGGTTAAATGCACTTGGTGACAGGCGCAGTTGGCCCCTGATGTAGTATATGGCCAAAAAATAAACAGACTATTGCTGGTTAAATGCACTTGGTGTGACAGCTTCACCCTGATGTAGGCTTTAGCCAAAAAACAACCACACCATTGAGGGTTAAATGCACTTGGTGGCAGCTTGTGCTGGCGCAACACAAGACACAAAATGGCCGCCGATCACCCCAGAAAAAAAGTGACTGAAAAACGCTCTGGGCAGCCTAAAAACAGTGAGCAATTCAATAGCAGCAGTTCAATCATCCACAACTGCAGATCGATCAATGGATAGAGTCTTTTGGAGAAGTTAATCAGCCTAATCTCGCCCTACTGTCGCAGCTGCAACCTCTCCCTACGCTAATCAGAGCAGAGTGACGGGCGGCGCTATGTGACTCCAGCTTAAATAGAGCCTGGGTCACATGGTGCTCTGGCCAATCACAGCCATGCCAATAGTAGGCATGGCTGTGACGGCCTCTTGGGGCAAGTAGTATGACGCTTGTTGATTGGCTGCTTTGCAGCCTTTCAAAAAGCACCAAGAAAGCGACGAACACCGAACCCGAACCCAGACTATTACGAAAATGTCCGGGTTCGGGTCCGTGTCACGGACACCCCAAAATACGCTCATCCCTATTCATAAGCTAAATAGTTGCAAGTCCAATTTACGTATGAGATAGCCAACATAATTTTCTATAAAATGATGGTAGTTTCACATTCGAAGCAGTAGTGGATGGTGAGAGATGGAGCCTTAAAGTCAAAAGTTCTAAACATTATTACTAGAGATGAGTAAATCAAAGCTGATGAAGTTTAATTTGATCCGAATTTCAGGAAAAATTAGGTTAACAAACGTAAATATCCTCGCGCTTCATGGTAATGCTTCGCCAAGGAAGTCAGGGAAGGCGGGATCACCTAGACTAACATGCATGCAGCCAATCAGCAGCCAGCCGTGTGGTGTCACAGCCCTATAAATACGGTGGCCATCTTAGATTCAGACATTTTCCAGTTTGCTGAGTGAAGGAACAGACGAGAGAAAGCGCTAGGGACAGCAATTGGAAAAACCTCAATGTAAACCCCCCCCCTCCTGAAAAAACGATTTATAAATGCAGGGAAAAGATAGGTAGCAATCATTTCACAGCATCTGAGTAAAGGGAGAGAAGTCAGAAGGCGATAAGGACAGTGCTAGAAAAGCGATTTACAAGTGCAGGGAAAGATTATTTGGGGATCCAAATAGCTATTATACAGTTATGTCATTCCAGAAATGTGTTTTTTTTTATTGAAGTGCAAGTGCTATGTTGAACAGCCTTTAGTGGCCTATTTTAGTACAAAAAGAAAACATTATATGCACTTCACTGTTGCAGTTATCTGTGGCGAAAGCGTTTAGTGGCCTATTTCAGTACAGAAAGAAAAATATATATGCATTTCACTTCAGCAGTTATATGTGGCGAAAGTGTTTAGTGGCCAATTTCAGTACAGAAAGAAAAATATATACGCATTTCACTTCAGCAGTTATATGTGGTGAAAGTGTTTAGTGGCCTATTTCAGTACAGAAAGAAAAATATATACGCACTACAATGTTGCAGTTATTTGTGGCAAAAGCGTTTAGTGGCCTATTTCAGTACAGAAAAAAAAAAAAAAATATATATATATATATATATATATATACGCACTTCACTATTGCAGTTATTTGTGGTAAAAGTGTTTAGTGGCCTATTTCAGGACAAAAAGAAAAATATATTCTCAGTTCACTTCAGCAGTTATATGTTTTGAAGCATTTAGTCTTCTATTTGGGTAAAAAAAAAAAAATATATATATACAGACGTGGACAAAATTGTTGGTACCCTTTGGTCAATGAAAGAAAAAGTCACAATGGTCACAGAAATAACTTTAATCTGACAAAAGTAATAATAAATTAAAATTCTATAAATGTTAACCAATGAAAGTCAGACATTGTTTTTCAACCATGCTTCAACAGAATTATGTAAAAAAATAAACTCATGAAACAGGCATGGACAAAAATGATGGTACCCCTAGAAAACACAGAACATAATGTGACCAAAGGGACATGTTAATTCAAGGTGTGTCCACTAATTAGCATCACAGGTGTCTACAACCTTGTAATCAGCCATTGGGCCTATATATATGGCTCCAGGTAATCACTGTGTTGTTTGGTGATATGGTGTGTACCACACTCGACATGGACCAGAGGAAGCAAAGGAAAGAGCTGTCTCAAGAGATCAGAAAGAAAATTATAGACAAGCATGTTAAAGGTAAAGGCTATAAGACCATCTCCAAGCAACTAGATGTTCCTGTGAGTACAGTTGCACATATTATTCATAAGTTTAAGATCCATGGGACTGTAGCCAACCTCCCTGGACGTGGCCGCAGGAGGAAAATTGATGACAAATCTAAGAGACGGATAATCCGAATGGTAACAAAAGAGCCTAGAAAGACTTCTAAAGAGATTCAAGGTGAACTTCATGCTCAAGGAACATCAGTGTCAGATCGCACCATCCGTCATTGTTTGAGCCAAAGTGGACTACATGGGAGACGACCAAGGAGGACACCATTGTTGAAAACGAATCATAAAAAAGCAAGACTGGAATATGCCAAACTACATGTTGACAAGCCACAAAGCTTCTGGGAGAATGTCCTGTGGACAGATGAGACAAAAATCGAAGTTTTTGCCAAGGCACATCAGCTGTATGTTCACAGACGAAAAAATGAAGCATATCAAGAAAAGAACACTGTCCCTACTGTGAAACATGGAGGAGGCTCTGTTATGTTCTGGGGCTGCTTTGCTGCGTCTGGCACAGGGTGTCTTGAATCTGTGCAGGGTACAATGAAATCTCAAGACTATCAAGGAATTCTAGAGAGAAATGTACTAGCCAGTGTCAGAAAGCTTGGTCTCAGTCGCAGGTCATGGGTCTTGCAACAGGACAATGACCCAAAACACACCGCTAAAAACACCCAAGAATGGCTAAGAGGAAAAAATTGGACTATTCTAAAGTGGCCTTCTATGAGCCCTGACCTCAATCCTATTGAGCATCTTTGGAAGGAGCTGAAACATGCAGTCTGGAAAAGGCACCCTTCAAACCGGACACAACTGGAGCAGTTTGCTCATGAGGAGTGGGCCAAAATACCTGCTGAGAGGTGCAGATGTCTCATTGACAGTTACAGGAAGCGTTTGATTGCAGTGATTGCCTCAAAAGGTTGCGCAACAAAATATTAAGTTAGGGGTACCATCATTTTTGTCCATGCCTGTTTCATGAGTTTATTTTTTTACATAATTCTGTTGAAGCATGGTTGAAAAACAATGTCTGACTTTCATTGGTTAACATTTATAGAATTTTAATTTATTATTACTTTTGTCAGATTAAAGTTATTTCTGTGACCATTGTGACTTTTTCTTTCATTGACCAAAGGGTACCAACAATTTTGTCCACGTCTGTATATATATATATATATACGTATTTCACTGTTGCAGTTATATGTGGTGAAAGCGTTTAGTGGCCTATTTCAGTACAGAAAGAAAAATATGTACACGCTTCACTGTTGCAGTTATTTGTGGTGAAAGCGTTTAGTGGCCTATTTCAGTACAAAAATAAAAATATATTCTCAATTCACTTCTGCAGTAATATGTGTTGAAAGCGATTGGTGGCCTATTTCAGTACAGAAAGAAAAAAATCTATGCTCTTCACTAAGGGCAGATTTGGACCAGTTAATGCGTAGGCCAGAGAAATCCCCAAATTGATCGATCAACTCTATCGCCCGTGGTAGGGACGAGTCTATATTGTCCATGAATAGAATGAGATCGTCGGCATACAACTCTAGTCTGTCCTCCCTACCTCCCAGTGACACCCCCTTAAAGATAGTATCTTGGCGTATTCTAATGGCTAGATGTTCAATCGCCACCGCAGATAGCAATGAGGAAAGGGGACATCCTTGCCGGGTACCCCGGTGTAAAAGGAATGTGGGGGACAAGGACCCATTAATCATAATATTAGCGGTAGGACGGTGATAGAGCACTTTAATCCATCTGATAAAAATGGGGCCAAAGCCAAAACTTTCTAGGGTATGCAACAGAAATTCCCATTCAATGGAATCGAATGCCTTGGCCGTATATAAGGATGCCAAGGCCCAGTCAACCACATTGAAGATCCGCTGGTCTACTGGGCAGCCAAACTGGATTTGTTGCCGCAACTAGCATAGTTTTCTCTGGTAAAGCTGTCCTGCCTGGCCAGTAGTATGGCAACAGAGCGGGTGTTTAGTGTGGCAGGGGCCATAGTTACCCCAAGGAGAACTCGCCTGTCCACCCAAAGTGTGGAAAGACTGACCTTTGAAGATGAATCAGGCGTGGATCAGCCACCACCCACCAATGCCTGATACATCTGATTAGATCATCCGTGCCGCCTCACCCAAACCATGAAAAAGAGACTGGTTTCTTCTGGATACCTGCCTCAGCTACTACTCTGATGCTGCCACCTGCCTGATGCAACACATCTGATGCCAAGTGCTCCTTCTTTCACCCACCTTCATCAGTGGGTACTGGTATTGCAACCCACCATCCCACTCTGTAATCGGGTCACTTTGTGGTCCCCTAATGCTGCTGCTGCCATCTCCACACTGTCACCTTCACACTCTGTGGTATCCTGGTGCTGCTGCTGCCATATCCACACTATGTCTCCTTGCCACTCCGTGGTATCCTGATGCTGCTGCTGCCATCTCCACACTATGTCACCTTGCCACTCTATGGTATCCTTCTGGTTCTCCTGCTGCCGCCGCCTCCAGGCTCTGTCATTGTGCCACTCAGAGGCCTTACGCTGCTGCATCTGCCACCTCCAGACTCTGTCATTATGCAGAGAGGTGGATTAGAGAAATGGCTTAATATATGGGACCGCTGGTAGTTCTGATATGATTGTATGTGGAATATATTTATTTACTTATTAATATATAATTATTTTTTTTTCTCTTCTCTCTCCCCTTCTCCCCATTTCTTTCCAAGGGGGGGTTGGTGGGGGGGGGGGGGGGGAGACGCATCACAGGGTGGGGGGGTAATGAGGTCAAGGGAAAAACTGGTGATAATTTATAATAAGAATGAATTTTCTTTTTGTGTACTCGTTTTGTATAGTAATAAAGATGTTAAATAAAAAAAAAGTGCACAACATAGACAGTGACATACCAGATGCATTATTCGAATTAGCGATCTCAAAACATTATTTTTTTCAATGCAAAATATCGGCAATATAATTTTCACATATGCAAATGTACTATACAGTACCCAAATGCACTATAAAGAAAGTATATTGGTATATAACACCCCACTTCCATCTGTTTTTTTGGGGGACAACTGGTATATCACGCCAGTAGAACCGCACACAACTGCCGCACAATACAAATGCACTATAATATACTTTCTAACATAGAAAGTATATTATAACATTGTACAAGGAAGGCAACCCATTAGAATATTCATAAAGATAAAACGTAACCTTTAATAATGTTACTATGAGGGTCCATTCACACGTCCGTAAGTGTTTTGCAGATCCGCAAAACACAGACACCGGCAATGTGCATTCCGCATTGCCGGCACTATAATAGAAAATGCCTAATCTTGTCTGCAATTGCGGATGCGGACAGAACATTCTGGCCCCATTGAAAATGAATGGGTCTGCACCTGTTCCACAAAATTGCGAAACGTATGTGGACCCATTTTGCGGACGTGTGAATGGAAAAGATATCCCTCAAAATGAAAATAAATGAAATTATTAAAGTTAATCAATAAGCATAGATGTGGTAGGCAATAACAAGTGCTCGGTGGCACTAAATCAGGTGCTCGGCAGCACCAAATAAGAAACCATATGTCCTACCACAATTCGGGGGGTTCCAGTGCACATCCATGAATCCCGGAGGGAAAGCAAAAAACATCTATCCCTGGGCTAGATGATGATGGTGGTATTGAAGGACAGGGTGGGCAAAGAACTGTCCCTGATATTGCCCTACAGGGGGGTGCTATTCTGGCCCTGATAGCCTAACCACAGACCACCCGCTCTGATAAGAGCGACCTCGTCCGGAGCCTTACCCTATATAAAAATAACCCTAGTAAGCCCCTAGCCCCTAGGCCCCTGACTTCAAGGTGATCACTATATAGATCTATGTGTTTTTGACTCATTATAAAAGTATATTATAAGTATATTGTACCCCTCTGTGTATCACACTTATCAATAGCACACCTATACCAGTCCTTAAAAAGACTTTTGTGGCCCTATTAGCTAGCGTTTGGTGTCCCTGCTCCACAAAGCAACCTCTCCCTACACTGGCAAAACACTGAATGTAAAATGGCCGCTAGATCAGGTTTATTTATAAGGTAGGGGGTATGTCCATGTGCTGAAACGTCTCAATTGGCTGTCCTGTACCCCCTGATGGATGTGTCATGGGTCAAAGTTCTTCACAATGTAAAAGAATATGGTGGGCGTGAATATCTCTATATGTTCGCATATTAGGCGAATCGTGAACGTGCAAAGTTCGCCGCAAAACGACCGCTGGGCAAACCGCAAGGCCATCTCTAGTACAGAGATTCAAACATTGGAAAAATCTAGGATTGATTCAAGAGATACTGTTTCTAATACAAAGTCCTTCTATTATAAAAAAAAATATATATATTCCTTACACAACTATAAAAAGAAAAAATGGTTCAGGCGGGGGGGGGAAGCATACTAACCAGAAAAAAAGTACACAATATGGCAACCCGCCCTCAAAAGAAATAACATAATGTGTATCAGAATCTAATGATATTATTAATGCTGTGAATTTGTCTGAGATTGTACTAACCAAATATCTACATGAAGTTCTGACTTTGGGTTTAAACTTTCTCTCCCATCCACTGATTTTGATATGTTCTCCACCTTGATTGATATTAAGAAATTTAACGGTAAAAATACATTTTTCTGAGATGGAGAGCAACTCGGACACAGAGGATCCCCCTTTACCACAAAATAAGGATAATAATATGTATTCAGGTCTGTCTTTCAGAGAACAAACATCTCTCATTATTTTAAATGAACTGCAGTCAGATCCTGACAATGGAGCTCTGGATTTTGTGACGCAAAAATGTTGCGTTGCTAACCCACAGTTCTACCCCAAAAAATAGCATACTGTGGGTATGGATTTCTTTCAAGAGGTGATGGAGAAAGAATTGTCCTTTATTAATGAACATATGGACAGTATATATAGGCATAATAATTTGACTAAACAACATAGGATAGCCCTCAGTGAACTGAAAGACACCCACAGTATTGCGATTAAAATGGCTGACAAAGGCGGAGCGGTGGTGGTTCTTGATAGAAATGTGTATGAAAGTCAGATGATGGATATTGTTATGGACTCTTCCACATACAAAAGGTTAGCATCAAATCCTATTGAATTGTACAGAAAAGAATATCCTGATATAATATGGTTTAGAGGTAGGGATTTGGGTTATTTCTCACATAAAGAATATTCCTATTTGGATGTGGAGACGCCCATCACACCTATTATCCATGCCTTACCAAAAATCCATAAAGGAATGAACCCACCACCGCTCCGCCCAATAGTGTCAGGAATTGGCTCACTGACCGAAATATTAGGTCAGTGGTTAGACTCCATTTTGCAACCTTTAGTAAAACGAATCCTGACTTATATAAAGGACAATGTAGATGTATTAAGAAGCTTCGTTGATAAAATATGGTGTCCTGAATTACAATTGGCTTACTGCGGATGTTGTAAGTCTTTACCCCTCGATTCCACATCACATTGCTCTCCTGGCATTAGAATTCCATCTACATAAATATAGTCATCATGACCATGAATATATAGAATATATACTGGAAGTTACACAATTTTTGTTGGTGCACAATTATTTCTGTTTTAAGGTTTTGTATTAAAAGTACAGGGAGTTTCTATGCGGGCAAAATTTTCCCCATCCCTAGTAAACATCAACATGTCTTACTGGTAAGAACGCTATTTTTTTTACTGCAGACAATCCTTATTTGGAAGAGATCGAGTGGTATGGCAGGTACATCGACGATCTGCTCATATCGACGATCTGCTCATTGTTTGGGCTAGCGATGCATCTGCCATACTCTCATTTCAAGTCTATCCTAATGATAACCCCTACAGTCTCCACTTTGTGTGTTCACACAATGCGGTTACTATTGACTCCTTGGACCTAACTTTAACAGGCATAAAAGGTGAGGTGGTTCAAACAAAAACATATTGCAAACCAACAACGGGTAACACAATTCTCAGGGCAGACAGCCACCACCCCATACACATGATAAAGGCCATACCTGTTGGCAAATTCATTTTCGCAAGACGTAATTGCAGTGATGATACATTGTTTCAAAATGAGGGCAAAGTCATCACTACACGTCTTTTATCTCGGTATTACCCGATATGGATGATTCAAGGGGCACAGGGAATAGCACAAAGAAAAGTACGTAGGGATCTGTTATTTGGAAATAATATTTCCAATGACAGATCTAAAAATAAACAACGGCCAACTCTGGTTCTTACATACAGTAACCAGTTCCATCAAATCCAAGACTCTATTTCAAAATGCATTCCTTTGTTGTTCGAGGATCATATGCAATACAAACTATTGAGGGATGGACACAGGGTGGTCTCAAGACGACCTCCGTCTCTTGCGACTTCCCTGTCTCCCTCTCCTTTCACCTCCTCACCTAAATCAAAATGCAAACAGACCTGGTTAAAATATACAGGATTCACACGGTGCAGCAGTCATCCTTGCAGAGCCTGCGGTTATGTTGTCCCGCGGAAGGCTTTCCGAGACTCTGCTGACACTAACCATTTTCCTATCAGGTCATATATTAATTGTAATTCTACCGGAGTGGTTTATGTGATTGAGTGTGTGGAATGCATATATGTGGGCTGTACAATTCGGAAATTTAAATCTAGATTATTGGAGCATTTGAACTATATCACAAATAGCGCATATCTGAATATTTTGAATGCCGCCAAACATTTTACCTCCCACAACAGAAGCCTGCACACCTTTTCTGCTTATGCAATAGAAGGTGTTTTTCTCCAGCAAAAAGGAGGGAATTTAAAAAGATTAACCCTACAAAGAGAAGCTAAACACCAGACACCCTACAGGTTTAAATCTAAGGAAAGAATTAATGTATATTTATTAAAAAGAAAGTAACTATTTAACCTGTACAAGTTGGAGCCATATATGTTTGTTTATAACTGCATGTATATATGATGTTGATTTGCAATAGATCCAAGTTCAGACACTGCATTTTTTTCTCTGGTTCAGTATCTGAACACAGGGAATGAACATATGTTGACACAGTGCCTGTGAAATTTTTCACCAAATCCAAGCAAAACCACATTGTGTTTTCTTTTAATATGTACTAGATTCTTTTTTGTATTGGAAGCAAAAACAGATGGCTATTCTACCTACAGTTAATCCACTTCATTATCTACACCTAAACTTAACCCCCCCCCCAGCAATTGGGGGAGGGACAATCACAAAGTTTATAAGTAAGTGGAATATCTGAGGTAGCACGCCAGAAATGAGTAAGAACATTCACTTGTTTGAAACGTGTTGATGTTGTATTGTCCATTACTGAAAATAAAGAAACCATCACTCAGAGATTGCGGGTGCTGGAAAATCTATCATCATTTTACAAAATACTTAATATTTCAACCTTTGCTGCATCTATTATTGTTAAAACAAGCTTTAAATACTTCAATAATTTTATTTTTATTTAGGGCATTAAAAATTGCAGCCTTTTCTGCATCTGTCATTGTGAGATACACACGTAAGATACTGTTGTTCTATACTGTTACAAAAAAAATAAAAATTTTGACCAAGATCCCAAATTTTAGAAATATGAGGAGAGCGTCAAAAAGGGACATGGCCCCGGTCATGGTGCTGCTGGTAGAACTCCTTCTACAGGGCTGTACGTGGTCGATCTGTGCCAGCTACACACACAAGTGAAAAACCTTCCTCAGGTGCGAGTAGGCGACAGAACCTTCAGCGGTATTTGGTCGGGCCTAATGCGGCTCTATGAATGGTGAGGCCAGAACAAGTACAGGCGATAGTAGATTGGGTTGCTGACAGTGCCTCCAGTTCCTTTACATTTTCTCCTACCCAGTCTCCTGCTAAAAGATCAGAGTTGGCACCTGCAGCCCATGTCCATCAGTCTTTCACCTCACCCCCTTGCAAATCAGCGAAGAAGTCTGAGCCCCAAGTCATGCAGCAGTCTCTTCTGCTTTTTGATGACTCTGTTAGCAGGGTTTCCCAGGGCCATCCACCTAGCCTTGCCCCAGAAGTGGAAGAAATTGAGTGCACCAATGCCAAACTACTTATGTTTCAAGATGAGTACATGGGAGGACCATCGCAGCACATCCCAGATGATGATGAAACACAGGTGCCAACTGCTGTGGCTTTCGAAAGTGTGCAGACCGACAAGGAGGGCAGGGGTGAAGACTGTGTGGACGGTGATGTGGAGGACGATAAGGTCCTCGACCTCACATGAAATCAAGGTCATGCGAGTGACCTGTGTAGTTCGGAGGAAGAAGCGGTGGTCGTACAGAGCCACCAGCACAGCAGAAGAGGGAGCAGAGTGCAAAAGTGGAGCGGCCATCTTCTAGACAGTACGTCTGCTACTGCCCACGGAAGCAAGGGACTGAGCACACCAAAGCCAGCTCCAAAGAGTTCCCTGTCATGGCAGTTCTTCAGACAATGTGCTGTTGACAAGACACGAGTGGCTTGCACGCTGTGCAATCAGAGCTTGAAGTGAGGCATAACCATTCTCAACCTGAGCACAACCTGCATGACCAGACATCTAAGTGAAAAGCACGAGCTGCAGTGGAGTAGACACCTCAAAAACCAAGAAAGGTTTCTGGCTCCTCCTGCTTCCTCTTCTGCTGCAGTCTAGGCCTCTTCATCAACTCTGGAGTGACAGTGCCACCTGCCACCCCGCAAACAGAGGATCTGCCAGCAACACCACCACCTGGGTCACCAAGCATCTCCACAATGTCCCATGGAGGCGGGATTTCATGTGAGGTCGAGGACCTTATCGTCCTCCACATCACCGTCCACACAGTCTTCACCCCTGCCCTCCTTGTCGGTCTGCACACTTTCGAAAGCCACAGCAGCTGGCACCTGTATTTCCTCATCATCTGGGATGTGCTGCGATGGTCCTCCCATGTACTCATCTTGAAACATAAGTAGTTTGGCATTGGTGCACTCAATTTCTTCCACTTCTGGGGCAAGGCTAGGTGGATGGCCCTGGGAAACCCTGCTAACAGAGTCATCAAAAAGCAGAAGAGACTGCTGCATGACTCTTTATCTCCCAAACACTGGAACGGAAAATGAAGTACCCCCTTACCCACCCGCGATCCCTGGCCTTGAATGCCAACATTTCAAAATTACTGTCCTTTGAAATGCTGTTATTCCGTCTGGTGGAATATGGCAGTGGCTGTCCCACAGTACGTCATGCCAAGCCTACACTACTTTTCCAGGCGTGCCATCCCTTCCCTGCACAACCAAGTGGGGGAAAAAAATCAGGTGTGCACTGCGCAACGCAATCTGTGTCAAGATGCACCTGACTACGGATACGCAAACCAGTAAGCTCGGTGCAAGGTGCTTCAGTTTGTCTCCTGTTGCTCCCTCCTCCTCCTCTGCTTCCTCATTCTCTACCGACTCTTTATTCGGTCAGCGTAACACCTTCGCCACCAACTTCAGCACAGCCAGGGGTAAATGACAGCAGGCAGTTTTAAAACGTATCTGTTTGGTGGACAAACCCCACACCACGCAGGAGCTGTGGACGGGCCTTGAACAACAGTCCGATGAGTGGTTGATGCCAGTGAGCCTCAAGCACGGACTAGTGGTGTACGATAATGGGTAAAATCTCGTAGACGCTCTGGGACTACCCGGTTTGACGCACATCCCTTGCCTGGCCCATGTACTGAATTTGGTGGTGCAAAGATTCCTTAAAAATTACCCCGATATGTCAGAGCTGCTGCATAAAGTGCGAGCCGTCTGTGCGTGCTTTTGGCATTCTCACCCTGCTGCTGCTCGCCTGTCAGCGCTGCAGCGTAACTTCGGCCTTCCCGCTCACCGCCTCATATGCGACGTGCCCACAAGGTGGAACTCCACCTGGCACATGCTGGCCAGACTGTGCGAGCAGCAGCAGGCGATAGTGGAGTTTCAGCTGCAGCACGCACGGGTGAGTCGCTCTGCGGAACAGCACCACTTCACCACCAATGACTGGGCTTCCATGCGAGACCTGTGTTCCTTGTTGCACTGTTTCGAGTACTCCACCAACATGGCCAGTGCCGATAACACAGTTCTCAGCGTTACTATCCCTTTTCTATGCCTCCTTGAGAAAACGCTGCTGGTGATGATGGAAGAGGATATGGCCAGGAGGAGGAGAAGGAAGAGGGATCATTTCATAGGGGTCATTCACAAGTGGAGGATGATGAGGTGGAGGATGAGAAGATGGAAGAGGAGGAACCATGTACACAGCAGGGTGGCACCCAGACCAGTTCATGGCCATCACTGGTGCGTGGCTTGGGGTAAACAGAGGACACAGACGATATACCTCCCACAGAGGACAGCTTTTTGTTGCCTCTGGGCAGCATGGCACACATGAGCAATTACATGCTGCAGTGTCTCCGCAACAACCGCCGAGTTGCCCACATTCTAACTTGTGCTGATTACTGGGTGGCCACGCTGCTGGATTTCCGTTACAAGGACAACGTACCGTCCTTAATTCCCTCACTGGAGCATGATCGTAAGATGCGCCAGTACAAGCGCACACAGGTAGACGTGCTGCTGGTGGCATTCCCACCTGACAGCAGGGGCACAGTGGAAGCATGAGGTGAAGGCAGAGGAGGAGGAAGAGGTCGCTAATGCAGCTGGGGCACCGCCAGCACCTCAGAAGGCAGGGTTAGCATGGCCGAAATGTGGAAAAGCTTTGTCAGCACGCTACAACAACCAGCATCACGAGCTGATATGGAACGTCTTAGCCGGAGGCAGCATTTCACCAACATGGTGGAGCAGTATGTGGGCACATTCCTACACGTACTAAATGATGGGTCTGCCCCCTTCAACTTCTCGGTCTCCAAATTAGACACATGGCCTGGGCTTGCCCTTTTTGCCTTGGAGGTGCTGGCCTGCCCTGCAGCCAGTGTATTATCTGAATGTGTGTTTAGCATGGCAGGGGCCGTTATCACAGACAAGCGCAGCCGCCTGTCCACAGCCAATGTGGACAAGCTCACATTTATTAAAATGAACCAGGCATTGATCACACAGGACTTGTCCGTACCTTGTGCAGAATAGACATGTATACCAGTCTTAACCAGCCATTGTTATACTACAGCGCAATTGCTCATTTTTGTATTTTGGATATTTAACACTCTTTTGGAGTCTACCCTAATAAAAATAATAAAAATTACAACCAAAAAACAGTGTTGGCTACTTTGTCCTCCTCCCCAGCTGCTTCTACCTACACTGCTACGTCCACCGCCTCCTCAAACTCCTACTCCATATGGACCTCCACCTCATAAATCAAGTATTTTTGTATTTGTACTTATTTTATGTCAGTTCATAATTTGTCTGTTAAATTAAAATTTCTAAAATTCGTCTTTACTTCTGCTTTAATAACTTGTCCCACATTTCCGCTTCATCCCATTGCACCCATTGACCTCCCTTGGATGAGGTCTCCCTTTCTCACACTCCCTCTCCGACGCGGAACACTAATTCACTGATAACCGTGATCAACATGGTAGGCTCAGAAAAGAACATTGAAAGTTGATAGAGAAGATATACAAATGGATCATGGATGTCACAGGGATGTGCGATCAGGCAGAAGTTATCTAGAGTCAACAAAGTGGCAGCAGGGCCACTCCTGGCTAATGTTTTCAAATCCAAAATAGCCTAGTGACATTCCCTATAATTTTTTATTAATCATTCCAATAACGGGGCATCTTAAGAGTCCTGTATTGTTATTTATCGACACTAACTCCCCGAGTCGGGAGTAGGTAATTGCTGTGCGCCCCCTTCTTAACTTGGAAGCTTATGCTTCAATACTTTGTCCCACATTTATGCTCGATTACATTTTATTTCATCCATTGACCTCCCTTGGATGTGGTATCCCTTTCTCCGGCTCCATCTCCGGCCTGGAACCCTGATTACCCGCCACCCGTGATCACTATAGTAGGCGCATAAAAGAACATCAAAAGTTGATAGAGACGATATCCAATTAGATCGTGGACATCACGGGGACGTGCAACATGGTGGAGCAGTATATGTGCACGTCTACACGTACTGAATGACGAGTCTGCCCCCTTCAACTTCTGGGTCTCAAATTGGGCACATGGCCTGAGCTTGCCCTTTATGCCTTGGAGGTGCTGGCCTGCCCTGCAGCCAGTGTATTGTCTGAACGTGTGTTTAGCATGATTGGAGGGGGTTATCACAGGTTATATTTCCGAATGTTTTGGGGTGTACTGTAATATTTTTTTTTTTTATATAAATTTCAAACCAAAAAGCAGTGTAGGCTACCTCCTCCTCCACTGCTGCTTCCACCTACACCACCACATCCACCTCTTCCTCAACCTCATACTCCATATGGACCTCATTCTCCTAGATGAAGATAATTATTTTTTATTTTTACGTATTTTATGTTATTTAAAGTCATTTCCCTATCCACTTGCCATGCTCTGAACCACATTTTGATGCCTTTTGCATCCCTCTAGCCCTTTCCACACCATTTTTACAGCCATTTTAGTGCTCAAAAGTTTGCGTCGAACCCGTCGAACCCGAAGATCCAGGTGTCCGCTCAACTCTACTCATAAGGCAATGTGAATGGAAAAATTAAAAAGTTAGGACTATGGGAAGGTGGGTATTGAAAACAAAAATGCAAAAATGGAAAACCCCTTAAGGGGTTAAAGGGGTTGTCTCACTTCAGCAAATAGCAATTATTATGGATAAAGCTGATATAAGTCACTTACTAATGTATTGCAATTTGTTCATTTTGATTCCTTTGCTGGCTGGGTTTATTTATCTATCACATTATACACTACTCCTTTCCATGGTTATGACCAACCTGCAATCCAGGAATGGTGGACGTGCATGCACACTATAGGAAAAACCGCTGGGTGGCTGGTAATAGTGGTGCTTTTTCCTATAACGTTTAAGCATGGCCACTGCTGATGGATTGTAGCGTGGTCATAACCATGGAAACTAATGCATTATGTGATGGAAAAATTAATCCAGCCAGTAAATGAAGCAATATGGATAATAACAATACATTAGTACGTGTCTTGTATTACCTTTCTCTACATAATAAATGCTATTTGCTGAAGTGAGACAAACCCTTTAATTATGACCAAATTTGTAACACCATTTACAGGAAATGCAAGGAACCTCCAACTATTCTTCCAATGTGCTATGCCAGACTTTATCATAGTGGAACTGGCAAAGGCAAAAGCAATGATGTGTGCCCCTGCAGTCCCACAGTGGACTCCATACACCAGTACACCGGGGATGTGTCAGCGGTGTACTATTGTATGGACTCTAAAGCACTATAGACACCGAAACTTCAGGTTCCTATTTCTAAATAAAATAGGGGGAAAAATAAAGTATATTACAAAAATTATTATATGCCATTTAGAATATTTTTTTATAAATTTATTTAGAAGCTTAGGTACACTGTAATATAATATTTAATCTGAAATTAACAAAAATATTAATCCTGCAAGTAGATGTTTAGATACTGCAGTTAAATAAAACTTCTCTCATTTGCCACTGCCTGGGAACATATGCTAGAACGCTATACGATATTTTCCCATAGAATCTGAGATAAGCTTTCATTAGCATTAAAAACAAGTGAAAACAGACACGTCATGCTTGTGATTTAAATCTGTTCATTTCCTGGTCATGAAAGTGATTGGTAATTTGACAGCTACCTCCATATTTCCACTCTTGCTCAGCACATCTGCCCTGATGAACACACCTCAATCACCAGACTGACATTGCATGTAACAAGAGCCTTCTTTAAGCAGATTGGCTTTCTAATAGATGATCTCCTTATTTTTTTTTTCAATGTGTATAACAAGATGAAGCAGATGGCTACATTGCCTTCTCTCTTAAGGAAAAAAAAAATAATAAGTATCTTTGTGGCGTTTAGCTTCAAGTAATTCAATACTGTCTGAATAGAAGATTACTCTGTAACCTAAGGACTTGAAACAGACCGAGCAGATGTACTGTACTAAGGCTACCACCCAAGGAACATATTGCAATCATTTACTTTCTATGATGGCAGTATTTGTATAGCTGTTCTTTATTTTGCTTCTTGAGCTCACCTTGCTTCATTGTTGCATTTCTTGCTCATGGGGATGTTGATTTTCAACTTTTATTACCCATCTGAACGTGTGCCTTAGTTCTTGATATGCAAACAGTGCAATGCTACTATGTCTATAGCAACTATTCAAATGAAAAATTATTCTTCAAAACTTTTATTTCACTTTAACACCTCGGATGCCAGAGGAAATATACAGTATTAATAATTGTATTACTCATATGGTGAAATCCAATTATATTTCTAATTACTGATCTTTTGTGAATATTAACTGAATCCTTAAAAAAAAACAAAAAACAGATGAGCGTTCATTTTCTGAATGACACTTTTTCTTTTTTAATGTATTCATTCCTTCTTTTCAGGATTTTTTTATGGCTGTATGTGTTATATTTTCACAATTTTTAAGTATTGTTCTATTGAACAGGAGCTTTTTATTATATTTTAATTATGTGATTAGCTTTTATTGGTATGCATGAATAAATCTCAATCTTTTCAGATTTTAAAGACACAAACATAATATTCTCCTACATGATGAAAAAAGGCATGGACATCTTCTGTGTTGATTTACAATAAGGTTTATGATGCTTTTTCCATTATGTAACATTTATGCATATCTGGAACATTTGTTACTGCAGGTCCCATTAAATTCATTGAGTTGTGTTTATTACATTAAAACAGAATAAACTGCATTATTATGAGCTGAGTGTGCGTGTTATAAAATTGGATTTTGTTTGGCATTTTATAGCTCTGCAGTTACATCTAGGGGTATAAAATAACCATACTGGTTTTGTTCATAATACTTACTTTTATATAAATACAGTTTCTGCATTTCCAAATAGAATACAATTATGGAGACATAGCATGTCATATAAAGCTGCTATGGGAATTCCTAACAGCAGAAGGATATTATCACTATGGAAGAAGCTTGTTTTTAAGGACGCTCTAGAGAACACTCTGGTCGCATTTATAAAATCTGAAAAATTGGCCTTGTTGTTCATTGCAATCAATCAGAAATAGCTTTAATTCCATAAAGTGATTCTAAGAAAGATGCCTGAGAAGAAGAAATAGTTTTAACAAAAATCTTTACTCCCGTGTCAAATTCCAAGTAGCTCCAGTGGCTGTGGTGATGACATTGCATAGATATTTCACATGACCACTGCAGCCAATCATTGGTCTCAGAAGTACAGCTTTCAAGTATGACATGCAAAGCAGAGGCCAGTGATTGGCTGCAGTGATCACTTGAGTAATACACTGCTTTAAGGCAACTTTCTCAAAACCCCAGACAAACTCCTTTAAACTGCCCGTACCAACAATGAAGCTGCTTTGAACGAGTTTGCTACTGGCAAATGTTAACCTCAAAAAATTAAGGTAAAATCCCTCTATAATATAGATAACAGGGGTGATTACCGATCAAAAACAGAGTATCACCATTTTCCAGGCAATATTTATCTTGATCCCATCTATATAAAGGTGCAGCCATCCTTATAGAACATTATTTTCCAGAAAACATCTGAAAAAAGTGCTACAACAAGAGCATTCTATTATTTAAAAAAAATGCCACACTTTTTCTCATATATACAGTACCTTGCAAAAATATTCACCCCCCCCCCCCCTTGACTTTTTTTTGTATTTTGGTGCCTCACAACCTGGAATTAACATGGATTGTTTGATGATTTGCATCATTTAATTTAGAGAACATGCCCACAACTTTGAAGATGTAAATAACATAATAGCAGAAAAAGTCAATGTGCATAACTATTCACCCCCCTAAAGTCAATACTTTGTAGAGCCACCTTTTGTGGCAATCACAGCTCCGAGTCGCTTTGGATAAGTCTCTATGAGCTTGCCACATCTTACCACTGGGATTTTTACCCATTCCTCCTTGCAAAACTGCTCCAGCATCTTCAAGTTAGATGTTTTGCGCTTGTGAACAGAAATCTTTAAGTCTGACCACAGACTTTCTATTGGATTGAGATCTGGGCTTTGTCTAGGCCATTCCAACACATTTACATATTTCCCCTTAAACCACTCAAGTGTTGCTTTAGCAGTGTGTTTGGGGTCATTGTCCTGCTAGAAGGTGAACCTCCGTTCTAGAGTGGTGCAGGTTTTGCTCAAGAATATGCCTGTATTTAGTACCATCCATCTTTCTCTCAACTCTGACCAGTTTTCCAGTCCTGGCTGCTGAATAACATCCCCACAGCATGATGCTGCCACCACCATGTTTCACTGTGGGGATGGTGTTCTTTGGGTGATGTGATGTGTTGGGTGTGCGCCAGACATAGCATTTTCTTTGATGGCCGAAAAGTTTAATTTTAGTCTCATCTTCCTCCATACATTTTGGGAGTCTCCCACATGCCATTTTAGCAAACTCCCAACATGCCTTTTTGTTTTTAGCTGAAAGTAATGGCTTTCTTCTGGGCACTCTGACATATAGCCCAACTCTATGGAGCGTACGGCTTATTGTCATCCTATATACAGATACTCCAGTCTCTGCTGTGGAACTCTGCAGCTCCTCCAGGGTTACCTTAGGTCCTTGTGCTGTCTCTCTGATTAATGCCCTCCTTGCCCGGTCCATGAGTTTTAGTGGATGGCTGTCTCTTGGCAGGTTTGCTGTTGTGCCATGTTCTTTCCATTTGGTTATAATAGATTTCATGTTGCTCCTGGGGATCATCAAAGATTTGGATATTGTTTTAATAACCTAACCCTGACTTATACTTCTCAACAACATTGTCCCTTACTTGTTTGGAGAGTTCCTTGGTCTTCATGGCAGTGTTTGGTTAGTGATGCCTTTTGCTTAGGTGTTGCAGCCTCTGGGGCCTTTCAAAAAAGGCGTGTATATGTCATAACAGATCATGTGGCACTTAGACTGCACACAAGTGGACACCATTTCACTAATTATTTGACTTCTGAAGGTAATTGGTTGCACCAGAGCTTTTTATGGGCTTCCTAACAAAGGGGGTGAATACATACGCACATGCCAATTTTTTGTTTTCTATTTCTGAACAATAGTTTTGTTTATATATCTTTCTCATTTCACTTCACCAACTTAGACTATTGATCCATCACATAAAATTCAGATTAACAAAACATTGAACTTAACGCTTTAATGTAACAAAATCCCCCAAAAAGTCAAGGGGGGTGATTCCTTTTGCAAGGCACTGCATATACCTTGCGTCCTCAAATGACATACATGACATGATTAAAATGCACTGGTATTTAATGTACACTTTATTTGTGGAGATGTATTTTTAATAATTTTTCCAATAAAGCATCAAGATTATAATTTCCTGTGCTGGACATTTACCTTTGTTTCTTGAGAAAAAAAACAACCCTGCAAAAAATGGCTGCATTTAAAATTTACCTTACACTTACATGCAACATCTGGAGCTGGCGATTTTTGAAGATCATGCCAAAAAAACACCAGCCACCAAAGACCGCAATACCCCTCAAAATACAAAACAAAAAACAAAATGTGGGGTCATTCTGAATGGCTTTATATTGAATTTGCTGGAATTTTCTGTGACTTATTTCCATCTTTTTTTGTCCAAATCATTGGGAGTCAATAACTCAGAAAACAGCAAAACAAGTTATAGGAGGACATGAAAAAGACATTACAGAAATAATAATTTCTCTAGGAAGTCTATCAGCATAGGCATGAATGCATAGAATCACTATGCTGATTATGCGTATCTCATGGCTTCTCTGACTTTGTCTTTGGGGGTAATGGGTAAAGATTTTTAATACCGTAAACTGACAAGTAATTAATCAATTAGATTTAGCGGAGATAATTTGTGACTCTAAGATTTAACCGTAGGCTCTGGAATTTGATGTGGCATATGGGAAAGGTAAACATTTGCACAAGTCACAATATAATGCCATTGACAAATATATGCCAATAATTACTTGAGGCAAACTGTACCTATGCTGTTCACTTTGGTACTATAGCTTGTTCTATTTTAGAAATAACAATATATCATTTGCAAGTGCAACCTACTTTTAGCTATTCATGCATTTTATTGTGCAGTATACAGACTACAAATCCTTCAGCCATAACATGTAAACTGGCTAATATTTAGTAGGATCCCCCTGGTACCAGCAAATCAACTCTCACCTTTGAAGGCACAAGAGACTTTTGAAAGCATTATGTAGTAATTGTCTTGAAGACACTTTCAGCAGACCTTTTAAAATATGAGGTGGGACTGTGGGACCTCTATAGTTCAGACTTTGTTTTCTATCTTTAAAATATTTCTGCACATTTTTTGCAAGGTCCATGCATTATCATGCAAAAAAAAAAAGGCACTACCACAGCATTTGGTCTGCAACAATGTTTTGATAGATGGTATATAACAAAGTCACCTCCACATCAATGCTAAGTCCAAAGTTTCTCAACAGACCACTGGGACAGAGTCAAGCTGGTGCAGGCAGGATAATGCTTTGGTATAGTGCATCCTGGTGCCATTTCTTCACCATGTAACCAACACACCTACACTAAGAGGTCCACATGATGTAAAAGCAAAAATGATATACCAGACCAAGCCCCTTTCTTTCATTGTTCTTACAAAGGATAGGTTTTTATCAAATGTGTCTTTCAATTTCTTTACATCCCATGGCCACTTGCTCATATAGTACATGTTTGTTACTGCCCAATGCCATCTATCTGGTACCAAAAAGTAAATTACCTGTGCTGGTTCCAAGCGAATGTGAGCCCTTGGGTGAAAGATTGAAAGTGGTTCTCTACCTGTTCAACAGTCTGACTTACAAGCATAGAGCATGCTTACTAAGATTTAACCTACTAAGCATAAAAATCCCTGGCAAGACTTGTTCCATTATTGGATATTACAGTAACTTCCACACTACAAATTTTATATACATATTATTGTTTTACTACATTGTGATCCAGTTATCATCAAATGTTCAAATGTGCCCAAAAACAAACAAACCACAAAACAAGGAATACATTTAAAGGGAGTCTTTCACCTAAAATGACCATTATACACCACAAACATGATGATATCCATTACATTCCCCATATTATAATCTTACCTTTCATATTGCTGTCCGTCGCCTATTCGCTCTTAAAAACACTTTTATTCCATATGCTAATCAGGTTTTGAAGGTGCCCAGGGGCGGCGTTTATGCGGCCGGTGCCCAGGCTCCACGGCGCTGTTCAAATCAAACCCCTCCCCTTTCATCCCTCTGGCCTGCCCTCGGTTCTTTAGATACCATCCTCCAGTCAATGACAAATCCGGCGCCTGCGCCTGCGCACTCCATTACTCACTAGGGCAGAGGCAGCAGAGCGTTTAATGCGCATGCGCCGGCCCGTACATCCCGATCTAGCCGGCGGAAGTAAACTGCCAAAATATCGGGATGTACGGGCCGGCGCATGCGCATTAAACGCTCTGCTGCCTCTGCCCTAGTGAGTAATGGAGTGCGCAGGCGCCGGCGCCGGATTTGTCATTGACTGGAGGATGGTATCTGAAGAACCGAGGGCGGGCCAGAGGGGTGAAAGGGGAGGGGTTTGATTTGAACAGCGCCGTGGAGCCTGGGCACCGGCCGCATAAACGCCGCCCCTGGGCACCTTCAGAACCTGATTAGCATATGGAATAAAAGTGTTTTTAAGAGCGAATAGGCGACGGACAGCAATATGAAAGGTAAGATTATAATATGGGGAATGTAATGGATATCATCATGTTTGTGGTGTATAATGGTCATTTTAGGTGAAAGACTCCCTTTAAATTATTTTCAAAAATAAAAAACAAAGGTTTATTAACAATCCGTCATATCAATACTACAATTTGTATATAACTTGCACATTCAGAATTTTTTATTAAGAAAAAATGGTTTAAGGTTTCCCATATTTTAGTAGAATAATGACATGTACACACCACAGACTGTATTTTAGAGAAATAAGTCTGGAAGTTTTAGCAGCTTAAGTAGTTGAACAACTAAAGCATTTTGCCTCAAGTTTACTAATACATCTTTTTACTGACATAAATAAAGATGGTTTAACCCTTAGGATACCTGAGTTTTTTTTTTTTTTTCGTTGTTTCGTTTTCATTTTTCTTCCCTATTTTCCGTGAGCCGTAACTTTTTTATATTTCCAGTCACATAGCTGTATTAGGCCTTATTTTTTGCGGGACAAGTTCTACTTTCTAATGCCATTAATTATGGCATGATATCTAGTGGGAAGCGGGAAAAAAAATCCATATGGGGTGGAATTGGGAAAAAAAATGCAATCCCTCCACTGTTTTACAGGATTTGTTCACAGCAAAACTGACCCATGCCCTTCATTCTCTGTGTCAGTACGATTACAACAATACCCCATATGTATAGGTGTTTTATGTGTAAAAATTAATTTAAACTTTGAGAATTCTTTTTTTTTTTGCATCGCCATATTCTGAGGCGCATACCTTTTTTATACTTATGTCTACTGAGCTGTTTAGAGGCTAATTTTTTGCGGGACAATTCATAGTTTTTATTTATACCATTTTTAAGTGTGCATGACTTTTGGATCACATTTTATAAAAAAATTTGGGGTAAGAGAAGCAATGAAAAATGGCAAATTGGCCATTTTGATCCTTTTTTCCATTATGCCATTTGCCGTATTGGATTTTTTTTTAGATTGTAATATTATGGGCATTTTCGGTCATGGCAATACCCAGGATGATTATATGTATTGTTATTTAGTTTTTTTTATTATTATACGGAAAGGGGGGTGATTCAAAATTTTATATTTTTTAATTTTCTATATATTTTTAACCTTTTTTCAATCATCATTTTAAGGTTTGATTTTTTCACTTTGACCTATAAAGGATTTAAAAAAATGACAGAATTGCAGAATTGTAGCATTAATGTTCTGATTTTTTTCATAGAGGCTCAGAGCATTCAGGGCATGCACTGAACTCCCAATTGACCGCACGGGGCTACATCTAAAGCATTTAATTACCATGATCGGCATTATTGCCGATTGCCGTAATTAGCCGTAATTAGCCACAGGTCTCAGCATACAGAAATAGCCAGCCAGCCTTTTTAAAACAGCATATCCAGAAGAGTAACATAAAGCAGTGACGAGTTTGCCTGCCACAGTTAATGCTAAAGCATGCTGGAACCAGGACAAAGGCTGTAACCCATTTGGAGAAATGTTTATGCAAAGTAAAGCTGTTATTGAACTTCATCACAAGGTCTGGACTATTTCTTTCATCCCCCCAATTCAACTACCTCTTATTTCCTGCTTCAGAAGACAACGCCAGGGGTCCAGCGTATCCAGGTAGGAGCACCGTGACACAACATTATTTTAAGGGACATTGTAGGCCACCCTATACCACTCGGCCCTCCCTACAACTGGGTACCACCAATTACAAACACCATTTCTTAAAGGGACTCGTCCCGTTGTTGCTTCATTGCAACTGGCGTTGCAAACATTTCTTAACAGGACCCGTTGCCGCTGTTGGACGTTACATATACTTCTCTCATTTAATCTATTTCTGTCCCGTTTTGCAACCCAAAAAAATGATGTAAGAAAAAAAGAATTTGTTAGTGTCGCAGGAGATTGACCATTTTTCTCTTTCCTTCTTCAGAGAGCTCCTTTATGTACATACTCATAGTGGTGCATTGGCTGGTACTTTACCTCTGTATGCCCATGATTTCATACTCTTGCTGCATCAGATACCAGATATCAGATCAGATAAGATATGTACAGTACAGACCAAAAGTTTGGACACACCTTCTCATTCAAAGAGTTGTCTTTATTTTCATGACTATGAAAATTGTAGATTCACACTGAAGGCATCAAAACTATGAATTAACACATGTGGAATTATATACATAACAAAAAAGTGTGAAACAACTGAAAATATGTCATATTCTAGGTTCTTCAAAGTAGCCACCTTTTGCTTTAAATACTGCTTTGCACACTCTTGGCATTCTCTTGATGAGCTTCAAGAGGTAGTCACCTGAAATGGTTTTCACTTCACAGCCCTGTCAGGTTTAATAAGTGGGATTTCTTGCCTTATAAATGAGGTTGGGACCATCAGTTGCGTTGTGGAGAAGTCAGGTGGATCCACAGCTGATAGTCCTACTGAATAGACTGTTAGAATTTGTATTATGGCAAGAAAAAAGCAGCTAAGTAAAGAAAAACGAGTGGAAAAATTGGGAAAACTTTTAAAGTGTCCCCAAGTGCAGTCACAAAAACCATCAAGCGCTACAAAGAAATTGGCTCACATTGCGGACCGCCCCAGGAAAGTTAGACCAAGAGTCACCTCTGCTGTAGAGGATAAGTACATCCAAGTCACCAGCCTCAGAAATCGCAGGTTAACAGCAGCTCAGATTAGAGACCAGGTCAATGCCACACAGAGTTCTAGCAGTAGACACATCTCTAGAACAACTGTTAAGAGGAGACTGTGTGAATCAGGCCTTCATGGTAGAATATCTGCTAGGAAACCACTGCTAAGGACAGGAAACAAGCAGAAGAGACTTGTTTGGGCTAAAGAACACAAGAAATGTACATTAAACCAGTGGAAATCTTTGCTTTGGTCTGATAAGTCCAAATTTGAGAACTTTGGTTCCAACCACCATGTCTTTGTGCGACGCAGAAAAGGTGAATGGATGGACTCTACATGCCTGGTTCCCACCATAAAGCATGGAGGAGGAGGTGTGATGGTGTGGGTGTGCTTTGCTGGTGACACTGCTGGGGATTTATTCAAAATTGAAGGCATACTGAACCAGCATGGCTACCACAGCATCTTGCAGCGGCATGCTATTCCATCCGGTTTGCATTTAGTTGTACCATCATTTATTTTTCTCCAGGCTGTGTAAGGGCTATTTGACCATGAAGGAGAGTGATAGGGTGCTGCGCCAGATGACCTGGCCTCCACAGTCACCGGACCTAAACCCAATCGAGGTGGTTTGGGGTGAGCTGGACCGCAGAGTGAAGGCAAAAGGGCCAACAAGTGCTAAGCATCTCTGGGAACCCCTTTAACCATTTCAACCCCACTAGCTGAAACCCCCTTCATGACCAGGCCACTTTTTACACTTCTGCACTACACTACTTTCACCGTTTATCGCTCGGTCATGCAACTTACCACCCAAATGAATTTTACCTTCTTTTCTTCTCACTAATAGAGATTTCATTTGGTGGTATTTTATTGCTGCTGACATTTTTACTTTTTTTGTTATTAATCAAAATGTAACGATTTTTTTGCAAAAAAATGACATTTTTCACTTTCAGCTGTAAAATTTTGCAAAAAAAAAACGACATCCATATATAAATTTTTCGCCAAATTTATTGTTTTACATGTCTTTGATAAAAAAAAATGTTTGGGCAAAAAAAAATGGTTTGGGTAAAAGTTATAGCGTTCACACACATGGTACAAAAATGTGAATTTCCGCTTTTTGAAACAGCTCTGACTTTCTGAGCACCTGTCTTGATTCCTGAGGTTCTACAATGCCCAAACAGTAGAAAAACCCCACAAATGACCCCATTTCGGAAAGTAGACACTCTAAGGTATTCGCTGATGGGCATAGTGAGTTCATAGAACTTTTTATTTTTTGTCACAAGTTAGCGGAAAATGATGATTTTTTATTTTTTTTTCCTTACAAAGTCTCATATTCCACTAACTTGCGACAAAAAATTTAAAATTCTAGGAACTCGCCATGCCCCTCACGGAATACCTTGGGGGGTCTTCTTTCCAAAATGGGGTCACTTCTGGCGTAGTTATACTGCCCTGCCAATTTAGGGGCCCATATGTGTGAGAAGTACTTTGCAATCAAAATCTGTAAAAAATGACCGGTGAAATCCGAAAGGTGCAATTTGGAATGTGGGTCCCTTTGCCCACCTAGGCTGCAAAAAAGTGTCACACATCTGGCATCGCCGTACTCAGGAGAAGTTGGGGAATGTGTTTTGGGGTGTCATTTTACATATAACCATGCTGGGTGAGAGAAATATCTTGGCAAAAGAAAACTTTTCCCATTTTTTTATACAAAGTTGGCATTTGACCCAGATATTTTTCTCACCCAGCATGGGTATATGTAAAATGACACCCCAAAACACATTCCCCAACTTCTCCTGAGTACGGCGATACCAGATGTGTGACACTTTTTTGCAGCCAAGGTGGGCAAAGGGGCACATATTCTAAAGAGCACCTTTCGGATTTTGCAGGCCATTTTTTACACATTTTGATTGCAAAGTACTTCTCACACATTTGGGCCCCTAAATTGCCAGGGCAGTATAACTACCCCACAAGTGACCCCATTTTGGAAAGAAGACACCCCAAGGTATTCCATGAGGGGCATGGCGAGTTCCTAGAATTTTTACTTTTTTGTCACAAGTTAGCGGAAAATAATGATTTTTTTTTTCCTTACAAAGTCTCATATTCCACTAACTTGCGACAAAAAATAAAAAATTCTAGGAACTCGCCGTGCCCCTCACGGAATACCTTGGGGTGTCTTCTTTCCAAAATGGGGTCACTTGTGGCGTAGTTATACTGCCCTGGCAATTTAGGGGCCCAAATGTGTGAGAAGTACTTTGCAATCAAAATGTGTACAAAATGGCCTGCGAAATCCGAAAGGTGCACTTTGGAATATGTGCCCCTTTGCCCACCTTTGCTGCAAAAAAATGTCACACATCTGGTATCGCTGTACTCAGGAGAAGTTGGGGAATGTGTTTTGGGGTGTCATTTTACATATACCCATGCTGGGTGAGAGAAATATCTTGGCAAAAGACAACTTTTCCCATTTTTTTATACAAAGTTGGCATTTGACCAAGATATTTATCTCACCCAGCATGGGTATATGTAAAATGACACCACAAAACACATTCCCCAGCTTCTCCTGAGTACGGCGATACCAGATGTGTGACACTTTTGCGCATCTAGGCTGCAAAAGTGCCCAAATTCCTTTTAGGAGGGCATTTTTAGACATTTGGATCCCAGACTTCTTCTCACGCTTTTGGGCCCCTAAAAAGCCAGGGCAGTATAAATACCCCACATGTGACCCCACTTTGGAAAGAAGACACCCCAAGTTATTCAATGAGGGGCATGGCGAGTTCATAGAAATGTATTTTTTTGGCAAAGGTTAGCGGAAATTGATTTATTTTATTTTTTTCTCACAAAGTCTCACTTTCTGCTAACTTAGGACAAAAATGGAAATCTTTCATGGACTCAATATGCCCCTCAGCGAATACCTTGGGGTGTCTTCTTTCCAAAATGGGGTCAGTTGTGGGGTGTTTGTACTGCCCTGGCATTTGAGGGTCTCCGCAATCATTACATGTGTGGCCAGCATTAGGAGTTTCTGCTATTCTCCTTATATTGAGCATACAGGTAATGAGATTTTTTTTTCCGTTCAGCCTCTGGGCTGAAAGAAAAAAATTAACGGCACAGATTTCTTCATTCGCATCGATCAATGTGGATGAAAAAATCTCTGCCCAAAAAAAAAAAGGAGGGGAAAGGCGTCTGCCAGGACATAGGAGCTCCGCCCAACATCCATACCCACTAGTATGCCTCGGCAAACGTATCTGCTACTGCAGAGTAGAAATCTCGTCTTGCAGCGCCGCATACACCGACTTGCGTGTAATCTGACAGCAGCGCAATGCTTCTGTCAGAATGCACATCAGTGCTGCAGCTAGTCGATCGGTTGGTCCAACTGGAAGGTAAAAAAAGAAAAAAACAGGCCGCAACGCAATAATTTTGGAACAGAACATATAAACTTTAACTTTTTGAACTAAACATTAACCTTTTTGCTTACTGGTGTTTTTTTTTGTTTTTTTTTTGCCTTTATAGAACAAACCTCTCCTTCCCCATGGGTCAATGTGCAAAGCGCAAATCGCCCAAAGATGTGGCGAAGTGCGTTATGCACTTTGTCCCAGGTGAAAGGAGACGTTTGCAGCAGCTGTGTGAGTGAATGGGCCCTAATAGCCCTGTGTGCCTGTCCTGGTGAGATGATCCCTATGCTAGGTGTACCTGTGTTTAAACAAAAAGGATCAGTGCTTTCTTCAAGATTTCTGCAAGCCAGCTTGTTTCAGAGATTGCTAAACACCCTACAGACAAAAAACATCATACAAGGTTTTTTCTTCTGTTTACTTTTCTCATTAGTGTCCCTTTTATGGTGGTAACACACGGTTGATGCCTTTGTCCGATTTGTGAGTAGAGTGACAGAATCATTGCTCAATTTAACCAAACACATAAGTGGTGAAATTGGATGAGATTGACTGTTTATCTCTTCTGTCTAGAGTCCAGCGCACACACAGACTGATAACAGTCATTACCTGACCGCATTCTTACCATACCTGATAGCGATCCTATCATTCCAGCCTCTGTGTTATTTTTGGGGCCACAAACTCTTTTAGTTGGCAAACATTTATTTCAGTATGACAGTAAGAAAATTAATTCAAGGATCACGAGTTTGATGTTAAAAAGAATCGTTTCAATGGGTTATCCAAAATTCAAATAAAAAAACAGTAAAAAAAAAGTCTAGAGGTTTTAATAATGATTTTCAAGTAAAGAAAGAAAAATAAATCATATAGAGAATTAGTAGGAATGCTTGGCAATAATACGGTTTTAACACTAATTGACCAGTGTAAATGGACCTTAATGGTGACCTTTCAGATAATGTAAAGTAATACATTAGACAATAGGAACAGTTTCTGTCAGATGTCAGGGCTTGCTTGTCTACAAGGCCTCTTACATCATTTTGAAATGGCTGATGTTTGGCATCTCTTCACAGAATGATAAGGAATGTTTTTTTGTTTTATTTTTACCAAAATCATTAGTATCACATAAAATATTAATATAAGAGATTCATGTAGGACACTAGAAAGTCAGAGAATTAAAAAATGATGTTCATCTCTTACCAAATGGCCTCATATTTATAGCTACAACTGTGTGCTGTGCAGCTCTGTACTTGCAAATTTTAAAACCATCAAATTTAGATAAAACAATGATTTTAAAGGGATTTCTTTCTCTGCATGTGGTTCATTATACATTTGCCTTTCTGTTTCTGGGAGTTTTATTATGAGAGTAGTAATAAAGTTAGTAATCCATTTTGATCAGGCAGCAAGTCGTACTTGAAATATTATAAGTTAGAAAACATGAAAGTAGATGCCAAGCTGGAATTAGATTCATCTGACACATTTATTTCAAATTTAACTGTCATTTCAGATACATTTTAAGAATACTGTAAGGTGTTGGTGTGTACTCTATATGAGGAATAAGACTATTTCTGACCATTATATGACTTGTATCTGGCATTTCTTAAAAGTATTTTTCCTCTGCAATCTGCAATCTGTAATTGTCATTTTTTTGGGACTAGTGGGGGAAGACTAGTTGCTGATTATGTCGGCCAAAACACTATAGCACACCCTCAGAAACAGCAGCAGTAATGGAGGACACTACAGAGCAGAACTAAGCAGCTTAGATAGAAATCCAGAAGTTATGACCATGCTAGCGCCCGGAGGGTTACGCTGTTATCTGATCAGTGGTGGTCAGCACATTACAATTTTGCTTGTCTATAGCTAACCTATGCTCTTGATGAATCACTCTGTGTATTTGAGCGTATACAAATGTTGAGCAGTTAGCACATACATATGTTAGCTGGTTGTGTACATGCAAGGGAATTCACAGAGGGTATAATTTTACCCACAGACACCCTACCTGCCAACATGATTAGTATATAGGAGGGTCTCTAAGTCTTTGAGCAGCAAATCTCCAATTCATGTACCCTTTTACATCTTAGAGGATCCAGACTGGGATAGACTATCCTTGCTTATCTGGCATGACTACTTCTGGTGGTTACACCAAGTATACAGTTTGTCTGTTATATGCCTCCTCTACCCTGATACTGTCACTTTGTGAATAAATGCTATATAGGCAGGAAGTAAGTTTAGATATCAGGGGCATCTTGTGACACCCCTGGTGTTTTATATCTTATGCCGGATATAGTTTCTTGTAGGGAAGACGGCTCATTTTTTAAAGTTGATATCAACCCCTTCCCAACTGCTGCTGTACATGTACAGCTGAAGTTGGGTCTTTAAAGATGATGCATGCTCACTAACACAGCATGCACTCAGGATAATAATGCAGATTACAGACATTTAACCTCTCAGATGCTGTGGTCAAATGTGAACACAGCATCTCAGACAGATTTGCCCAGGAATGCTGCATTCCCATGGCCTGAAGGGCTCCCCTGCAAAACTATTTGAGGAGCCATTCATAGTCTCTCTAAAAAAAACTTTACAGTTTTAGTTTCCATGGAGCCCTGCAGGTGGTAAGAAAACATAGTGAGTCCTCAATGAACTGCAATGGTACTTCATTGTAATGTAAGAGAGAAGCAATCTAATTATTGCTTCAGAATAGTCACCTAGGGTGACATAAAAAAAATAGTAAAAGTATAAAAAATATAAAAGTTCAGATCACCACCTTTCCCCATAATTAAAATAAGATTAAATAAACAATAAACATAGGCATCACCACATCCCAAAATGCCTGATCTATTAAAATATAAACATAGCTATAACAAAAAAAATCTAAATGGTCGATTCACCATTTTTTTTTTTGCTACATCACTTAATCCCAAAATAATTGAATAAAAAAGTCACACATACTCCAAAATGGTATCAATACAAAACTACAGATCACACTGTAAAAATGAGCCCTCACACAGCTCTATAGATGTAACTATAAAAATGTTATGGCCATCAGAATATGGTTATGAAAACAAAAGAATTGCAAAAGCCATAATACTGTTGCAGAATTGCATTTATCCACCCCATTGGGTGTTTTCCAGTTTTCCACTCCATTCCATGCAATATTTAATGGTGCCATTACAAAAGTAGTACTTGGCCCACAAAAAAATAAGCCCTCACATGGCTACCTCAATGGGAAAATAAATTTAAAAAAAGTTTGGATCTGGCAAGCAGGGAGTAAAAGGCCTCTCCTTAACTTCGGTGCATTCAGCGCCAGTTCTAAATGTAAGACAGCTTTTGAGCAGTCTTACATTTAGACCTTTTTCTATGTCTAAAAAAGGCATAGAAAATGGTGAATGAGATAGGCCTGGCGGCCCATCCCCTTCCCCACCTTTGCCACGCCCAGAATTTTAGACCTGGTGTTAATGGGGCGATTGTCGCAGATAGGCATATTTCATTTCAGTTAATTTTTTGTGATGAGCGGCAGGGGCAATATTCAAATTTGCAATTTTTTTCTTGGTTGCTAGGGATGTTGTTAAGCTGTGACAAAGCCTTCACATTGGCCCACAAGCTAGAAGAAGGGAGGGATGATCTCCTGATGTGTACTGTGTTAAAAATAAAAAATAAAACTATATTCAAATTTACAAATATATAGCGCTATATTCTAAATATTCGCGAATTCTCGAAGTGCCGATATTTGCGATTAAAATTTGCTATTTAAATATTCACGCTTAATACTATTAATTTTGATATTTCTTCATTGCTTACCCACTCTGGTTCTCCGGGTCCCAGGGGCGCAGACCTCCTCCCTGCTTCCTCTCCACTGGGGTAACTCTGTCCTTCTAAGCTGCCTGCTTGCCATCTAAGCCTCTCTTGATCAGACCATAGAGTGTACACATGAACTCTCCCCAGCTTTAAAGGTCTAGCACATGCACCCTAATCTTCACCATCAAATGGCTGGCTACCTTGTGGTACTTAAGGCACCTTCTCTTGTGGGAAGGTGGCTAAACAATAGGTTCTCGTTTGCTAGTGACAAAGATGTGCTGTATTACATTTGTCTGTGTACCAACTTCTCTCTGTTTTCTGAATACTTACCCTTCACTGTCTGACCTGATCTGTCCACCCACGAGACTTACCTGGCGTCTCTGGATCGCCAACCCGCATGCGCTGAAAAACTTAGTGCCCACACTAGTGCGGGGAGAGAGTGCAGATACCAGCAGCAGCACAAGCCATATAAGAAAATAGCACATATGTATAAACTGCTTTACAACCAACTGACAACCTTGGTTCAACTGAGATTCTAGTATGCAGATATTAACCCTTTACAAATCTGACATGCGTCACTTTATGCAGTAATAGCTTTGTTACGCTATTACTTATCCAAGCCATTTTGAGATTGTTTTCTCGTGACACATTGTACTTCATGACAGTCATAAATTTGAGTCAATATATGTCACCTTTATTTATGAAAAAATCCCAATTTTACCCAAAAATTAAAAAAATTAGCAATTTTCAAAATTTCAATTTCTCTGCTTCTAAAACAGAAAGTGATACCTCATAAAATATTTATTACATAACATTCCCCATATGTCTACTTTATGTTGGCATCATTTTGGAAATGTTATTTTATTTTTTTAGGACGTTACAAGTAGGGATGAGCGAACCCGAACTGTATTGTTCGGGTTCGTACCGAATTTTGTGGTGTCCGTGACACGGACCCGAACCCGGACATTTTCGTAAAAGTCCGGGTTCGGGTTCGGTGTTCGTCGCTTTCTTGGCGCTTTTTGAAAGGCTGCAAAGCAGCCAATCAACAAGCGTCATACTACTTGCCCCAAGAGGCCGTCACAGCCATGCCTACTATTGGCATGGCTGTGATTGGCCAGAGCACCATGTGATCCAGCCTCTATTTAAGCTGGAGTCACATAGCGCCGCCCGTCACTCTGCTCTGATTAGCGTAGGGAGAGGTTGCAGCTGCGACAGTAGGGCGAGATTAGGCTGATTAACTCCTCCAAAAGACTCCATCCATTGATCGATCTGCAGCTGTGGATGATTGAACTGCTGCTATTGAATTGCTCACTGTTTTTCGGCTGCCCAGAGCATTTTTCAGTCACTTTTTTCTGGGGTGATCGGCGGCCATTTTGTGTCTTGTGTTGCGCCAGCACAAGCTGCCACCAAGTGCATTTAACCCTCAATGGTGTGGTTGTTTTTTGGCTAAAGCCTACATCAGGGTGAAGCTGTCACACCAAGTGCATTTAACCAGCAATAGTCTGTTTATTTTTTGGCCATATACTACATCAGGGGCAAGCTGCGCCTGTCACCAAGTGCATTTAACCCTCAGTAGTGTGGTTGGTCAAGCTGTCACACCAAGTGCATTTAACCAGCAATACTCTGTTTATTTTTTGGCCATATACTACATCAGGGGCAAGCTGTCACCAAGTGCATTTAACCCTCAATGGTGTGGTTGTTTTTTGGCTAAATCCTACATCAGGGTGAAGCTGTCACACCAAGTCCATTTAACCAGCAATAGTCTGTTTATTTTTTGGCCATATACTACATCAGAGGCAAGCTGCGCCTGTCACCAAGTGCATTTAACCCTCAGTAGTGTGGTTGGTCAAGCTGTCACACCAAGTGCATTTAACCAGCAATAGTCTGTTTATTTTTTGGCCATATACTACATTAGGGGCAAGCTGCGCCTGTCACCAAGTGCATTTAACCCTCAGTAGTGTGGTTGGTCAAGCTGTCACACCAAGTGCATTTAACCAGCAATAGTCTGTTTATTTTTTGGCCATATACTACATCAGGGGCAAGCTGCGCCTGTCACCAAGTGCATTTAACCCTCAGTAGCGTGGTTGGTCAAGCTGTCACACCAAGTGCATTTAAGCAGCAATAGTCTGTTTATTTTTTGGCCATATACTACATCAGGGGCAAGCTGCGCCTGTCACCAAGTGCATTTAACCCTCAGTAGTGTGGTTGGTCAAGCTGTCACACCAAGTGCATATAACCAGCAATAGTTTGTTAATTTTTTGGCCATATACTACATCAGGGGCAAGCTGCGCCTGACACCAAGTGCATTTAACCATCAATAGTGTGGTTATTTTTTGGCCATATCCCAGTGTAATTCTGTCAGTAAACGTATACCTGTCACCCAGCGCCTAAATACTAGGCCTCAAGTTTATATCCAGCTAAATCTGTCGTTACTGCTGTACTGTTGTTGCTGGGCAAGTTATTTAGTGTCCGTTAAAGCACATTTTTTGTTCTGGGTTGAAATACAATTCCCAATTTAGCAATTTCCTAATTTAGTGGTTTCTGCTGTATCAGGCCTACTTTAAATTTATCCCTAAAAGGGTATATAATATTCAAGGTGCTGATAGGGTCATTCTGAATAACTTCACACACACGCTACTGTGCATTTCCAAGTCTAATTCTGTCAGTAAACCTATACCTGTCACCCAGCGCCTAAATACTAGGCCTCAAATTTATATCCAGCTAAATCTGTCGTTACTGCTGTACTGTTGTGGCTGGGCAAGTTATTTAGTGTCCGTCAAAGCACAGTTTTTGTTCTGGGTTGAAATACAATTCCCAATTTAGCAATTTCCTAATTTAGTGGTTTCTGCTGTATCAGGCCTACTTTAAATTTATCCCTAAAAGGGTATATAATATTCAAGGTGCTGATAGGGTCATTCTGAATAACTTCACACACACGCTACTGTGCATTTCCAAGTCTAATTCTGTCAGTAAACCTATACCTGTCACCCAGCGCCTAAATACTAGGCCTCAAATTTATATCCTGCTAAATCTGTCGTTACTGCTGTACTGTTGTGGCTGGGCAAGTTATTTAGTGTCCGTCAAAGCATATTTTTTTTTCTGGGTTGAAATACAATTCCCAATTTAGCAATTTCCTAATTTAGTGGTTTCTGCTGTATCAGGCCTACTTTAAATACATCCCTAAAAGGGTATATCAGAATCAAGGTGCTGATAGGGTCATTCTCAATAACTTCACACACACGCTACTGTGCATATCCCAGTCTAATTCTGTCCGTAAAACGTATACCTGTCACCCAGTGCCTAAATACTAGGCCTCAAATTCATAGTCAGCTAAATCTGTGGTTACTGCTGTACCTGTATTAGTGTAATACGGTACCTAAATAGATAGCCAGATAGTGTTAGGTGTCTGTAAAAAAAGGCCTGAATTTGAATTCAATACATTGGGCCAAATAATATTTTTGTTGTTGTGGTGAACGATAACAATGAGGAAAACATCTAGTAAGGGACGCGGACGTGGACATGGTCGTGGTGGTGTTAGTGGACCCTCTGGTGCTGGGAGAGGACGTGGCCATTCTGCCACATCCACACGTCCTAGTGTACCAACTACCTCAGGTCCCAGTAGCCGCCAGAATTTACAGCGATATATGGTGGGGCCTAATGCCGTTCTAAGGATGGTAAGGCCTGAACAGGTACAGGGATTAGTCAATTGGGTGGCCGACAGTGGATCCAGCACGTTCACATTATCTCCCACCCAGTCTTCTGCAGAAAGCGCACAGATGACGCCTGAAAACCAACCCCATCAGTCTGTCACATCACCCCCATGCATATCAGGGAAACTGTCTGAGCCTCAAGTTATGCAGCAGTTTCTTATGCTGTTTGAAGACTCTACTGGCAGGGTTTCCCAAGGGCATCCACCTAGCCCTTCCCCTGCGGTGCAAGACATAGAATACACTGACGCACAACCACTTATGTTTCCTGATGATGAGGACATGGGAATACCACCTCAGCATGTCTCTGATGATGATGAAACACAGGTGCCAACTGCTGCGTCTTTCTGCAGTGTGCAGACTGAACAGGAGATCAGGGATCAAGACTGGGTGGAAGACGATGCAGGGGACGATGAGGTACTAGACCCCACATGGAATGAAGGTTGTGCCACTGACTTTCACAGTTCTGAGGAAGAGGCAGTGGTGAGACCGAGCCAACAGCGTAGCAAAAGAGGGAGCAGTGGGAAAAAGCAGAACACCCGCCGCCAAGAGACTCCGCCTGCTACTGACCGCCGCCATCTGGGACCGAGCACCCCAAAGGCAGCTTCAAGGAGTTCCCTGGCATGGCACTTCTTCAAACAATGTGCTGACGACAAGACCCGAGTGGTTTGCATGCTGTGCCATCAGAGCCTGAAGCGAGGCATTAACGTTCTGAACCTTAGCACAACCTGCATGACCAGGCACCTGCATGCAAAGCATGAACTGCAGTGGAGTAAACACCTTAAAACAAGGTAGTCACTCAGGCTCCCCCTGCTACCTCTTCTGCTGCTGCCGCCTCGGCCTCTTCTGCTACTGCCGCCTCGGCCTCTTCTGCTGCTGCCGCATCGGCCTCTTCCTCCGCCTCTGGAGGAACGTTGGCACCTGCCGCCCAGCAAACAGGGGATGTACCACCAACACCACCACCACCTCCGTCACCAAGCATCTCAACCATGTCACACAGCAGCGTTCAGCTCTCCATCTCACAAACATTTGAGAGAAATCGTAAATTCCCACCTAGCCACCCTCGATCCCTGGCCCTGAATGCCAGCATTTCTAAACTACTGGCCTATGAAATGCTGTCATTTAGGCTGGTGGACACAGACAGCTTCAAACAGCTCATGTCGCTTGCTGTCCCACAGTATGTTGTTCCCAGCCGGCACTACTTCTCCAAGAGAGCCGTGCCTTCCCTGCACAACCAAGTATCCGATAAAATCAAGTGTGCACTGCGCAACGCCATCTGTAGCAAGGTCCACCTAACCACAGATACGTGGACCAGTAAGCACGGCCAGGGACGCTATATCTCCCTAACTGCACACTGGGTAAATGTAGTGGCAGCTGGTCCCCAGGTGGAGAGCTGTTTGGTGCACGTCCTTCCGCCGCCAAGGATCGCAGGGCAACATTCTTTGCCTCCTGTTGCCGCCTCCTCCTTCTCGGCTTCCTCCTCCTCTTCTTCCACCTGCTCATCCAGTCAGCCACACACCTTCACCACCAACTTCAGCACAGCCCGGGGTAAACGTCAGCAGGCCATTCTGAAACTCATATGTTTGGGGGACAGGCCCCACACCGCACAGGAGTTGTATAGAACAACAGACCGACGAGTGGTTGCTGCCGGTGAGCCTCAAGCACGGCCTGGTGGTGTGCGATAATGGACGAAATCTCGTTGCAGCTCTGGGACTAGCCGGTTTGACGCACATCCCTTGCCTGGCGCATGTGCTGAATTTGGTGAAGAAGTTCATTCACAACTACCCCGACATGTCAGAGCTGCTGCATAAAGTGCGGGCCGTCTGTTCGCGCTTCCGGCGTTCACATCCTGCCGCTGCTCGCCTGTCTACGCTACAGCGTAACTTCGGCCTTCCCGCTCACCGCCTCATATGCGATGGACAGACTGTGCAAGCAGCAGCAGGCCATAGTGGAGTTTCAGCTGCAGCACACACGGGTCAGTCGTACTGCGGAACAGCACCACTTCACCACCAATGATTGGGACTCCATGCGAGACCTGTGTGCCCTGTTGCGCTGTTTCGAGTACTCCACCAACATGGCCAGTGGCGATGATGCCGTTATCAGCGTTACAATACCACTTCTATGTCTCCTTGAGAAAACACTTAGGGCGATGATGGAAGAGGAGGTGGCCCAGGAGGAGGAGGAGGAGGAGGAAGAGGGGTCATTTTTAGCACTTTCAGGCCAGTCTCTTCGAAGTGACTCAGAGGGAGGTTTTTTGCAACAGCAGAGGCCAGGTACAAATGTGGCCAGCCAGGGCCCACTACTGGAGGACGAGGATGAGGAGGAGGTGGAGGAGGATGAGGATGAAGCATGGTCACAGCGGGGTGGCACCCAACGCAGCTCGGGCCCATCACTGGTGCGTGGCTGGGGGGAAAGGCAGGACGATGATGATACGCCTCCCACAGAGGACAGCTTGTCCTTACCCCTGGGCAGCCTGGCACACATGAGCGACTACATGCTGCTTTGCCTGCGCAACGACAGCAGAGTTGCCCACATTTTAACGTGTGCGGACTACTGGGTTGCCACCCTGCTGGATCCACGGTACAAAGACAATGTGCCCACCTTACTTCCTGCACTGGAGCGTGATAGAAAGATGCGCGAGTACAAGCGCACGTTGGTAGACGCGCTACTGAGAGCATTCCAAAATGTCACTGGGGAACAAGTGGAAGCCCAAGGTCAAGGCAGAGGAGGAGCAAGAGGTCGCTAAGGCAGCTGTGTCACGGCCAGCTCCTCTGAGGGCAGGGTTAGCATGGCAGAGATGTGGAAAAGTTTTGTCAACACGCCACAGCTAACTGCACCACCACCTGATACGCAACGTGTTAGCAGGAAGCAACATTTCACTAACATGGTGGAACAGTACGTGTGCACACCCCTCCACGTACTGACTGATGGTTCGGCCCCATTCAACTTCTGGGTCTCTAAATTGTCCACGTGGCCAGAGCTAGCCTTTTATGCCTTGGAGGTGCTGGCCTGCCCGGCGGCCAGCGTTTTGTCTGAACGTGTATTCAGCACGGCAGGGGGCGTCATTACAGACAAACGCAGCCGCCTGTCTACAGCCAATGTGGACAAGCTGACGTTCATAAAAAAGAACCAGGCATGGATCCCACAGGACCTGTCCGTCTCTTGTCCAGATTAGACATTAACTACCTCTCCTTAACCATATATTATTGTACTCCAGGGCACTTCCTCATTCAATCCTATTTTTATTTTCATTTTACCATTATATTGCGAGGCTACCCAAAGTTGAATGAACCTCTCCTCTGTCTGGGTGCCGGGGCCTAAATATATGCCAATGGACTGTTCCAATGTTGGGTGACGTGAAGCCTGATTCTCTGCTATGACATGCAGACTAATTCTCTGCTGACATGAAGCCAGATTCTCTGTTACGGGACCTCTCTCCTCTGCCTGGGTGCTGGGCCTAAATATATGCCAATGGACTGTTGCAGTGGTGGCTGACGTGAAGCCTGATTCTCTGCTATGACATGCAGACTGATTCTCTGCTGACATGAAGACAGATCCTCTGTTACGGGACCTCTCTCCTCTGCCTGTGTGCTGGGCCTAAATATATGCCAATAGACTGTTGCAGTGGTGGCTGACGTGAAGCCTGATTCTCTGCTATGACATGCAGACTGATTCTCTGCTGACATGAAGCCAGATCCTCTGTTACGGGACCTCTCTCCTCTGCCTGGGTGCTGGGCCTAAATATATGCCAATGGACTGTTGCAGTGGTGGCTGACATGAAGCCTGAGTCTCTGCTATGACATGCAGACTGATTCTCTGCTGACATGAAGCCAGATCCTCTGTTACAGGACCTCTCCTCACTGCCTGGGTGCTGGGCCTAAATATATGACAATGGACTGTTGCACTGGTGGCTGACGTGAAGCCTGATTCTCTGCTATGACATGCAGACTGATTCTCTGCTGACATGAAGACAGATTCTCTGTTACGGGACCTCTCTCCTCTGCCTGGGTGCTGGCCCTAAATATATGCCAATGGACTGTTGCAGTGGTGGCTGATGTGAAGCCTGATTCTCTGCTATGACATGCAGACTGATTCTCTGCTGACATGAAGACAGATTCTCTGTTACGGGACCTCTCTCCTCTGCCTGGGTGCTGGGCCAAAATATATGCCAATGGACTGTTGCACTGGTGGCTGACGTGAAGCCTGATTCTCTGCTATGACATGCAGACTGATTCTCTGCTGACATGAAGCCAGATCCTCTGTTACGGGACCTCTCTCCTCTGCCTGGGTGCTGGGCCTAAATACACGACAATGGACTGTTGCACTGGTGGCTGACGTGAAGCCTGATTCTCTGCTATGACATGCAGACTGATTCTCTGCTGACATGAAGACAGATTCTCTGTTACGGGACCTCTCTCCTCTGCCTGGGTGCTGGGCCTAAATATATGCCAATGGACTGTTGCAGTGGTGGCTGACGTGAAGCCTGATTCTCTGCTATGACATGCAGACTGATTCTCTGCTGACATGAAGACAGATTCTCTGTTACGGGACCTCTCTACTCTGCCTGGGTGCTGGGCCTAAATATATGACAATGGACTGTTGCAGTGGTGGCTGACGTGAAGCCTGATTCTCTGCTATGACATGCAGACTGATTCTCTGCTGACATGAAGCCAGATCCTCTATTATGGGACCTCTCTCCTCTGCCTGGGTGCTGGGCCTAAATATATGACAATGGACTGTTGCACTGGTGGCTGACGTGAAGCCTGATTCTCTGCTATGACATGCAGACTGATTTTCTGCTGACATGAAGACAGATTCTCTGTTACGGGACCTCTCTCCTCTGCCTGTGTGCTGGGCCTAAATATATGCCAATGGACTGTTGCAGTGGTGGCTGACGTGAAGCCTGATTCTCTGCTATGACATGCAGACTGATTCTCTGCTGACATGAAGCCAGATTCTCTGTTACGGGACCTCTCTCCTCTGCCTGGGTGCTGGGCCTAAATATATGCCAATGGACTGTTGCAGTGGTGGCTGACGTGAAGCCCGATTCTCTGCTATGACATGCAGACTGATTCTCTGCTGACATGAAGACAGATTCTCTGTTACGGGACCTCTCTCCTCTGCCTGGGTGCTGGGCCTAAATATATGCTAATGGACTGTTGCAGTGGTGGCTGACGTGAAGCCTGATTCTCTGCTATAACATGCAGACTGATTCTCTGCTGACATGAAGCCAGATCCTCTGTTACAGGACCTCTCTCCTCTGCCTGGGTGCTGGGCCTAAATATATGACAATGGACTGTTGCAGTGGTGGCTGACGAGAAGCCTGATTCTCTGCTATGACATGCAGACTGATTCTCTGCTGACCTGAAGCCAGATTCTCTGTTACGGGACCTCTCTCCTCTGCCTGGGTGCTGGGCCTAAATATATGACAATGGACTGTTGCAGTGGTGGCTGCCATGAAGCCTGATTCTCTGCTATGACATGCAGACTGATTCTCTGCTGACATGAAGACAGATTCTCTGTTACGGGACCTCTCTCCTCTGCCTTGGTGCTGGGCCTAAATATATGACAATGGACTGTTGCAGTGGTGGCTGACGTGAAGCCTGATTCTCTGCTATGACATGCAGACTGATTCACTGCTGACATGAAGCCAGATTTTCTGTTACAGGACCTCTCTCCTCTGCCTGGGTGCCGGGGCCTAAATATCTGAGAATGGACTGTTCCAGTGGTGGGTGACGTGAAGCCAGATTCTCTGCTATGGGACCTCTCTCCAATTGATATTGGTTAATTTTTATTTATTTTATTTTTATTTTAATTCATTTCCCTATCCACATTTGTTTGCATGGGATTTACCTACATGTTGCTGCCTATTGCAGCCCTCTAGCCCTTTCCTGGGCTGTTTTACAGCCTTTTTAGTGCCGAAAAGTTCGGGACGAAGTTCGGATCGGGTTCGGATCCTGAACCCGAACATTTCCGGGAAGTTCGGCAGAAACTTCACGAACCCAAACATCCAGGTGTCCGCTCAACTCTAGTTACAAGGCTTAGAAGTTTAGAAGCAATTCTTAAAATTTTTAAGAAAATTTCGAAAACCCACTTTTCAAGTAACAGTTCAGGTCTGAAGTCACTTTGTGGGGCTTACATAGTGGAAATCCCCCATAAATGACCACATTGTAGAAACTGCACCCCTCAAGTTACTTAAAACCAATTTTGCAAACATTATTAACCCCTTAGGTGTTCCACAATAATTAAAGGGAAATGGAGATGACATTTCTAAATTTCACTTTTTTAGCAAATTTTCTATTTTATTACATTTTTTTCTTTAACACATTAAGGGTTAACATTCAAACCAAACTCAAGGGTACGGGTAAGGGTACACTGCAGGGCGCAGAAGGAAAGGAACACCGTTTGATTTTTGGAAGGCAGATTTTGCTGGATTGGTTTTCTGAACGCCATATGTTTTTTATTTTTCTACCGATCATCTTGTGCAGGGGCTTGTTTTTTGCAGAAAGAGTTGAGGTTTTTGTTGGTACCATTGTTGGGTACATATGATATTTTGATCATTCATTATTACACTTTTTGGGGCAAGTTTTGGAACAGTTTTTTTTTTTGTTTTTTTACAGCGTTCATCTGAGGGGTTAGGTCATGTGACAGTTTTATAGAGCAGATCGTTACAGATGTGGCAATACCCAATATGTATACTTTTTCTTATTTATTTAAGTTTTACACAATAATAGCATTTCTGAAAACAAAAAAAATATGTTTTAGTGTCTCCATAGTCTGAGAGCCATAGCTTTTTTATTTTTTGGGTGATTGTCTTAAATATGGACTCATTTTTTGCGGGATGAGGTAACAGTTTGATTGGTACTATTTTGGGGTATACAGGTCCTTCTCAAAAAAAATAGCATATTGTGATAAAGTTCATTATTTTCTGTAATGTACTGATAAACATTAGACTTTCATATATTTTAGATTCATTACACATCAACTGAAGTAGTTCAAGCCTTTTATTGTTTTAATATTGATGATTTTGGCATACAGCTCATGAAAACCCAAAATTCCTATCTAAAAAAATTAGCATATCATGAAAAGGTTCTCTAAACGAGCTATTAACCTAATCATCTGAATCAACTAATTAACTCTAAACACCTGCAAAAGATTCCTGAGGCTTTTAAAAACTCCCAGCCTGGTTCATTACTCAAAACCGCAATCATGGGTAAGACTGCCGACCTGACTGCTGTCCAGAAGGCCATCATTGACACCCTCAAGCAAGAGGGTAAGACACAGAAAGAAATTTCTGAACGAATAGGCTGTTCCCAGAGGGCTGTATCAAGGCACCTCAGTGGGAAGTCTGTGTGAAGGAAAAAGTGTGGCAGAAAACGCTGCACAACGAGAAGAGGTGACCGGACCCTGAGAAAGATTGTGGAGAAGGGCCGATTCCAGACCTTGGGGGACCTGCGGAAGCAGTGGACTGAGTCTGGAGTAGAAACATCCAGAGCCACCGTGTACAGGCGTGTGCAGGAAATGGGCTACAGGTGCCACATTCCCCAGGTCAAGCCACTTTTGAACCAGAAACAGCGGCAGAAGCGCCTGACCTGGGCTACAGAGAAGCAGCACTGGACTGTTGCATGTCATTCGGAAATCAAGGTGCCAGAGTCTGAAGGAAGACTGGGGAGAGGGAAATGCCAAAATGCCTGAAGTCCAGTGTCAAGTACCCACAGTCAGTGATGGTCTGGGGTGCCATGTCAGCTGCTGGTGTTGGTCCACTGTGTTTTATCAAGGGCAGGGTCAATGCAGCTAGCTATCAGGAGATTTTGGAGCACTTCATGCTTCCATCTGCTGAAAAGCTTTATGGAGATGAAGATTTCATTTTTCAGCACGACCTGGCACCTGCTCACAGTGCCAAAACCACTGGTAAATGGTTTACTGACCATGGTATTACTGTGCTCAATTGGCCTGCCAACTCTCCTGACCTGAACCCCATAGAGAATCTGTGGGATATTGGGAAGAGAAAGTTGAGAGACGCAAGACCCAACACTCTGGATGAGCTTAAGGCCGCTATCGAAGCATCCTGGGCCTCCATAACACCTCAGCAGTGCCACAGGCTGATTGCCTCCATGCCACGCCGCATTGAAGCAGTCATTTCTGCAAAAGGATTCCCGACCAAGTATTGAGTGCATAACTGAACATAATTATTTGAAGGTTGACTTTTTTTGTATTAAAAACACTTTTCTTTTATTGGTCGGATAAAATATGCAAATTTTTTTAAATAGGAAATTTGGGTTTTCATGAGCTGTATGCCAAAATCATCAATATTAAAACAATAAAAGGCTTGAACTACTTCAGTTGGTGTGTAATGAATCTAAAATATATGGACCCGCCGCCATCACACACAGAAGGGGGACTGATTGGGGGCAGGGGGCAGCGCTGGAAAAGCGGGGGGGATGCATTCACAAATTACAGATCGGGGCAGGAGGGGGCGGACCGCATCGGGGGCAGGATACATGGATGGGGGGCGGGGACCGATGGCAGAGGCATGGCTCACGATGGTGGTGGTGGGGGGTTGGAGGCACACAAGAAGGGGGCACAGATCGGGGACTTTAGGACACATTACCTGATTTCAGGCTCTGATCTGCAGAGCGCAGATCAGAGCCTGAAACCGGCATTTTAACACTGCCGCAATTCGATTGGTTAGTCTGCACAGACTAACCAATCGGATCAACTCTGATTGGTCCCTTGCCGGCATTACTAGAGTGTATGCTGTCCGTGACAGCAGCAGGACACGTGCAGAAGCTTTAATCCAAGCGCTTTGCAGCACTTGGATTAAAGAACTGCAATGACGTCTATACACGTGATAGCTGCACGGGGCATGTGCAGCTATCACGTATATATACGGATTGCAGTCGTGAAGGGGTTTTAAACATACCACTTGATCGGTGCTTATACATCTGATAAGGACTTGGAAGCTGAATAAATAGGACTGTATGATCACAAAAAATAGAGTGATACAAACAACCACAGAAGGCTTTATACAGGCACACCTGTTCAACTCACATTGAGTATATACACTGCCCGTCCAAAAGAAAAGTTTTAGCTTTGATTACGGCACGCATTCGCTGTGGCATTGTTTCGATAAGCTTCTGCAATGTCACAAGATTTATTTCCATCCAGTGTTACATTAATTTTTCACCAAGATCTTGCATTGATGATGGTAGAGTCTGACTGCTGCGCAAAGCCTTCTCCAGCACATCCCAAATATTCTCAATAAGGTTAAGGTCTGGACTCTGTAGTGGCCAATCCATGTGTGAAAATGATGTCTCATGCTCCCTGAACCACTCTAATTTGAGCCCGATGAATCCTGGCATTGTCATCTTGGAATATGCTCGTGCCATAAGGGAAGAAAAAATCCATTGATAGAATAACCTGGTCATTCAATATGTTCAGGTAGTCAGCTGACCTCATTCTTGGAGCCCATACTGTTGCTGAACCTAGACCTGACCAACTGCAGTAACCCCAGATCATAGCACTGACCCTCTTCTTACCCTGATGCGCCCATCACTTTGGAACAGGAAAAATCTGGACTCATCAGACCACATGACGTTCTTCCATTGCTCCAGAGTCCAATCTTTATGCTCCCTAGCAAATTGAAGCCATTTTTCTGGTTTGCCTCACTGATTAGTGGTTTTCTTACGGCTACACAGCTGTTCAGTCCCAATCTCTTGAATTTCCTTTGCGTTGTGCATGTAGAAATGCTCTAATTTTCACTATTAACATAGCCCTGAGTTCTACTGTTGTTTTTCTTCGATTTGATTTCACCAGACGTTTAACCACCTCCGGACCACCTAACGCACATGTGCGTTCCGGAGGTGGCAGCGCTGCGCACAGTCACGCATATACGCATCATCTCGCGAGACGCGACTATGCGCCTGCGCATGCGCAGTTCGCGCCGGCATTTCGCACAGAGGTATTTCGTCAGCAACCTGCCAGCCAATGATCGCGGCTGGCAGGTTGCTGATTTTTAAAAAATCCAATCAAAGTGCCAGATATAACAGATCATATTTACTAATATGATCTGCTATGGCTGCCTGCTCCTCTGCTGGTTCTTTTCGTCGGTTGGATCCAGCAGAGGAGCAGGCTTCACAGTGAGTACACCAAACACTACACTATAGCCCCTGATCACCCCCCCTGAACCCCAATTAACCCTTTGATCACCCCTTTGATCACCCCTGTCAATCACAAGTGAAAAGAAAAAAGTGATCAGTGCAAACTGTCACTTTTTTTTTTCACTGTTATTGACCGTTAGGTTTTAGGTATAGTTTAGGTCCCTTGGTTAGGTAGTTAGCGATCAGTTAGCGCCCAGCCCACCGCACCGCAGTCCGTTATTCGCTGATTAGCGTATCGCTAATCAGCATTTGTACTTATAGTATCTGGAAGTGATCAAAACTGATCACGGTCAGATCTATAATAGTACTAGTGTCACTTTAGTTCGCCCTCCACCCAAAACGCAGTGTTTGCCCGATCAGGCCTGATCGGTCGCCCACACGTGTGTTCGCCCACACCCGCCCCACCGCAGTGACAAAAAAAAAATTTTTTTTTGATCACTAACGCAGATGTGCGGTCCGGAGGTGGCAGCCCTGCGCACAGTCACGCATATATGCGTCATCTCGCGAGACGCGAGATTTCCTGTGAACACGCGCGCACAGGCGCGCGCGCTCACAGGAACGGAAGGTAAGCGAGTGGATCTCTAGCCTGCCAGCGGCGATCGCTCGCTGGCAGGCTGGAGATCCGAATTTTTTAACCCCTAACAGGTATATTAGACGCTGTTTTCATAACAGCGTCTAATATACCTCCTACCTGGTCCTCTGGTGGTCCCTTTTGTTAGGATCGACCACCAGAGGACTCAGGTAGGTCAGTACAGTCGCACCAAACACCACACTACACTACACCCCCCCGTCACTTATTAACCCCTTATAAACCCCTGATCACCCATGATCACCCCATATAAACTCCCTGATCACCCCCCTGTCATTGATCACCCCCCTGTCAGGCTCCGTTCAGACATCCGTATGATTTTTACGGATCCACGGATACATGGATCGGATCCGCAAAACGCATACGGACGTCTAAATGGAGCCTTACAGGGGGGTGATCAATGACAGGCGGGTGATCACCCATATACACTCCCTGATCACCCCCTGTCATTGATCACCCCCTGTCATTGATAACCCCCCTGTAAGGCTCCATTCAGACGTCCGCATGTGTTTTGTGGATCCGATCCATGTATCCATGGATCCGTAAAAAATCATGCGGATGTCTGAATGGATCCTTACAGGAGGGGTGATCAGTGACAGGGGGGTGATCACCCTGATCACCCCCTGTCATTGATAACCCCCCTGTAAGGCTCCATTCAGACGTCCGCATGTGTTTTGTGGATCCGATCCATGTATCCATGGATCCGTAAAAAATCATGCGGATGTCTGAATGGAGCCTTACAGGGGGGGTGATCAGTGACAGGGGGTGATCACCCTGATCACCCCCTGTCATTGATAACCCCCCTGTAAGGCTCCATTCAGACGTCCGCATGTGTTTTGTGGATCCGATCCATGTATCCATGGATCCGTAAAAAATCATGCGGATGTCTGAATGGATCCTTACAGGGGGGGTGATCAGTGACAGGGGGGTGATCACCCTGATCACCCCCTGTCATTGATAACCCCCCTGTAAGGCTCCATTCAGACGTCCGCATGTGTTTTGTTGATCCGATCCATGGATCCGTAAAAAATCATGCGGATGTCTGAATGGAGCCTTACAGGGGGGGTGATCAGTGACAGGGGGGTGATCACCCTGATCACCCCCTGTCATTGATAACCCCCCTGTAAGGCTCCATTCAGACGTCCGCATGTGTTTTGTGGATCCGATCCATGTATCCATGGATCCGTAAAAAATCATGCGGATGTCTGAATGGAGCCTTACAGGGGGGGTGATCAGTGACAGGGGGGTGATCCGGGAGTCTATATGGGTGATTACCCCCCTGTCATTGATCACCCCCCTGTCATTGATCACCCCCCTGTCATTGATCACCCCCCCTGTCATTGATCACCCCCCCCCCGTAAGGCTCCATTCAGACATTTTTTTTGGCACAAGTTAGCGGAAATTTTTTGTTTGTTTTTGTTTTTGTTTTTTCTTACTAAGTCTCATATTCTACTAACTTGTGTCAAAAAATAAAATTTCACATGGACGCACCATACCCCTCACGGAATCCAAATGCGTAAACATTTTTAGACATTTATATTCCAGACTTCTTCTCACGCTTTAGGGCCCCTAAAAAGCCAGGGCAGTATAAATACCCCACATGTGACCCCATTTCGGAAAGAAGACACCCCAAGGTATTCGCTGAGGGGCATATTGAGTCCATGAAAGATTGAAATTTTTGTCCTAAGTTAGCGGAAAGTGAGACTTTGTGAGAAAAAAACCCAAAAAATCAATTTCCGCTAACTTATGCAAAAAATAAAAAATTTCTAGGAACTCGCCAGGCCCCTCATTGAATACCTTGAGGTGTCTTCTTTCCAAGGTGGGGTCACATGTGGGGTATTTATACTGCCCTGGCTTTTTAGGGGCCCGAAAGTGTGAGAAGAAGTCTGGGATCCAAATGTCTAAAAATGCCCTCCTAAAAGGAATTTGGGCACCTTTGCGCATCTAGGCTGCAAAAAAGTGTCACACATCTGGTATCGCCGTACTCAGGAGAAGTTGGGGAATGTGTTTTGGGGTGTCATACCTTGGGGTGTCTTCTTTCCAAAATGGGGTCACTTGTGGCGTAGTTATACTGCCCTGGCAATTTAGGGGCCCAAATGTGTGAGAAGTACCTTGCAATCAAAATGTGTAAAAAATGGCCTGCAAAATCTGAAAGGTGCACTTTGGAATATGTGCCCCTTTGCCCACCTTGGCAGCAAAAAAGTGTCACACATCTGGTATCCCTGTACTCAGGAGAAGTTGGGGAATGTGTTTTGGGGTGTCATTTTACATATACCCATGCTGGATGAGAGAAATATCTTGGCAAAAGACAACTTTTCCCATTTTTTTATACAAAGTTGGCATTTGACCAAGATATTTTTCTCACCCAGCATGGGTATATGTAAAATGACACCCCAAAACACATTCCCCAACTTCTCCTGAGTACGGCGATACCAGATGTGTCACACTTTTTTGCTGCCAAGGTGGGCAAAGGGGCACATATTCCAAAGTGCACCTTTTGGATTTCACCGGTCATTTTTTACACATTTTGATTGCAAAGTTCTTCTCACACATTTGGGCCCCTAAATTGCCAGGGCAGTATAACTACGCCACAAGTGACCCCATTTTGGAAAGAAGACACCCCAAGGTATTCCGTAAGGGGCATGGCGAGTTCCTAGAATTTTTTATTTTTTTGTCGCAAGTTAGTGGAATATGAGACTTTGTAAGAAAAAAAAATCATCATCATTTTCCGCTAACTTGTGACAAAAAATAAAAAGTTCTATGAACTCACTATGCCCATCAGCGAATACCTTAGGGTGTCTACTTTCCGAAATGGGGTCATTTGTGGGGTTTTTCTACTGTTTGGGTATTGTAGAACCTCAGGAATCATGACAGGTGCTCAGAAAGTCAGAGCTGTTTCAAAAAGCGGAAATTCACATTTTTGTACCATAGTTTGTAAATGCTATAACTTTTACCCAAACCATTTTTTTTTTTGCCCAAACATTTTTTTTTTATCAAAGACATGTAGAACAATAAATTTGGCGAAAAATTTATATATGGATGTCGTTTTTTTTTGCAAAATTTTACAGCTGAAAGTGAAAAATGTCATTTTTTTGCAAAAAAATCGTTACATTTTGATTAATAACAAAAAAAGTAAAAATGTCAGCAGCAATGAAATACCACCAAATGAAAGCTCCATTAGTGAGAAGAAAAGGAGGTAAAATTCTTTTGGGTGGTAAGTTGCATGACCGAGCGATAAACGGTGAAAGGAGTGTAGTGCCGAAGTGTAAAAAGTGCTCTGGTCATGAAGGGGGTTTCACCTAGCGGGGCTGAAGTGGTTAAGCGATCGCCGATCACGATCATTCAGGATTTTTTCCCACCAGATTTCTTCCTCGAATACGATGGGTCTCCACTATCCTTCCAGTTTTTTATAATGCGTTGGACAGTTCTTAACCCAATTTTAGTAGTTTATGCAATCTCCTTAGATGTTATCAGGCATATTATTTGACTAATTGCAGGAAGCAGATTCTTTGCTGGCTGCATACTGTGAAGTTTGACTGGTCATAAATCAACATAGACCAAGACATGAGACGGCTCTTCTGATTTTACTGTGAATAAGATAGAGCAATCTGCAATGTACAGGTGCATCTCAATAAATTAGAATGTCATTGAAAACTTTATCTTAGTAATTATTTTCAAAAAGTGAAATTCATGTATTATATAGATTCATTATACAGAGAGTGATCTATGTCAACTGTTTATTTCTTTTAATGTTGATGATTATGGTTTACAGCTAATGAAAACCAAAAAGTTAGAATGGGAGATTTATTATCTCCCTTGCGCCAGAAAAGTGGCTTTAAAAAGTCACAAGCTATGTGTTTGTAACTTTTTAAATGCACATTTTTGAAGCCTGTGGCACTGTTAAAGAAGTTATGGAAGCCAAGAAAATTGGCATTGTTTCTTTGATAGCGGCCTTTAGCTAGTCTGCATTGTTGGCTCTGGTGTCTTTCATCTTCCTCTTGAGAATACACCATAGATTCTGTAAGGGTACGTCAGGCATGTTTGCTAGCCAATCAAACACAGTGATACTGTGGTTATTAAACCAGGTATTGGTACTTTTGGGTGCCAAGTCCTGCTGGAAAATGAAATCAGCATCTCCAATAAACTTCTCAGTAGGGGGAAGCATGGAGTGCTCTAATATTTCGGATAGACAGCTTTGCTGACTTTGGACTTGATATAACACAGTAGACCAACACTAGCAAATGATATGGCTCCGTAAACAATTACAGACTGTAATATGCAAAATAGCAATGGAGCCCCAGTTATGGGTCTTCAATACCAGAAAGCCAGATATCCCTCCACAGAAGGAAAACCAAGCAAAGGGGAGTCCCCATTTTAGAGATCACCAAATCAACCATATTAAGTGGCCCCATGTCGAGAACGAACTGTGTTACAAAACTTAAGGATGTGACCAGGGAAAAAACCTAAGCCATTTATCCATCCACAGCTGTTTCAAGGTGTTGGCCCTCATCAGTGTGGATTAGGATTCTGGCTTCATCACTGACTATGGAAACTTCACACTGGACCTCAGGAAACGTGTATTGTGTTCCTCTCCACTCTTTCTTCAGACTCTGGGAACTTGATTTCCAAATGCAAATGTTACTTTCATTTGAAAATAGAATTTTGGACCACTGAGCAACAACCCAATCCCTTTTCTCCTTAACCCAGATGTTTTTTTCTCTGGGTCATGAGTGGCTTGGCACAATGAATGTGATAGTTGTAGCCCATGTCTTGGATACGTCTATGTGTGGTAGCTTTTGCAGCATTGACTCCAACCACAGTCCACTCCTTGTGAATTTCCCCAAAATTCTTGAATGACCTTCTCTTAACAATCTTTTTTAAGACAGTGGTAATCCCTGTTGCTTGTGCACCATCTTCTACCACATTATTTCCTTCCACTCCACTTGCTATTAATATGCTTGGATACAGCACTCTGCAAACAGACCGCTTCTTTAGCAATGACCTTTTATGGCTTACCCTCCTTGTGGAGGATGTCAATGACTTTCTTCTGAACAACTCTCACATCAGCAAACGTCCCCATGATTGTATAGACTACTGAACCAGACTGAGGGAACATTTTTTTTTTATAATATTACGATTTTCTGAGATACTTACTTTTGAGTTCTCATTAGCTGTAAGTCACAATCATCAATGTTAAACAAAATAAACACTTGAAATTACTCACTTTGTGTGTAATTAATCTAGATAATTAGGGATGAGTGAAGTGTGCTTCGGGTTGCTTCGCTGAAAACTTCAGATTAATGCTTTACAGAGATCAGTCTCCATGGCCTCTGATGAGGCGAACTCATTTATTACTGAAGTTTTGCGAGACTTTGGTGAATAACTTCGGTATTCGGCCTAAAACACTGTTCTATGATAAATTCACCCCATAGTAGTATAGTAGAGATATATACAGGGAGTGCAGAATTATTAGGCATGTTGTATTTTTGAGGATTAATTTTATTATTGAACAACAACCATGTTCTCAATGAACCCAAAAAACTCATTAATATCAAAGCTGAATATTTTAGTAGTTTTTAGTTTGTTTTTAGTTTTAGCTATTTTAGGGGGATATCTGTGTGTGCAGGTGACTATTACTGTGCATAATTATTAGGCAACTTAACAAAAAACAAATATATACCCATTTCAATTATTTATTTTTACCAGTGAAACCAATATAACATCTCAACATTCACAAATATACATTTCTAACATTCAAAAACAAAACAAAAATAAATCAGTGACCAATATAGCCACTTTTCTTTGCAAGGACACTCAAAAGCCTGCCATCCATGGATTCTGTCAGTGTTTTGATCTGTTCACCATCAACATTGCGTGCAGCAGCAACCACAGCCTCCCAGACACTGTTCAGAGAGGTGTACTGTTTTCCCTCCTTGTAAATCTCACATTTGATGATGGACCACAGGTTCTCAATGGGGTTCAGATCAGGTGAACAAGGAGGCCATGTCATTAGATTTTCTTCTTTTATACCCTTTCTTGCCAGCCACGCTGTGGAGTACTTGGACGCGTGTGATGGAGCATTGTCCTGCATGAAAATCATGTTTTTCTTGAAGGATGCAGACTTCTTCCTGTACCACTGCTTGAAGAAGGTGTCTTCCAGAAACTGGCAGTAGGACTGGGAGTTGAGCTTGACTCCATCCTCAACCCGAAAAGGCCCCACAAGCTCATCTTTGATGATACCAGCCCAAACCAGTACTCCACCTCCACCTTGCTGGCGTCTGAGTCGGACTGGAGCTCTCTGCCCTTTACCAATCCAGCCACGGGCCCATCCATCTGGCCCATCAAGACTCACTCTCATTTCATCAGTCCATAAAACCTTAGAAAAATCAGTCTTGAGATATTTCTTGGCCCAGTCTTGACGTTTCAGCTTGTGTGTCTTGTTCAGTGGTGGTCGTCTTTCAGCCTTTCTTACCTTGGCCATGTCTCTGAGTATTGCACACCTTGTGCTTTTGGGCACTCCAGTGATGTTGCAGCTCTGAAATATGGCCAAACTGGTGGCAAGTGGCATCTTTTTCCACACGCTTCTTGCGACCCTGTTGACTATTTTGAATGAAACGCTTGATTGTTCGATGATCACGCTTCAGAAGCTTTGCAATTTTAAGAGTGCTGCATCCCTCTGCAAGATATCTCACTATTTTTGACTTTTCTGAGCCTGTCAAGTCCTTCTTTTGACCCATTTTGCCAAAGGAAAGGAAGTTGCCTAATAATTATGCACACCTGATATAGGGTGTTGATGTCATTAGACCACACCCCTTCTCATTACAGAGATGCACATCACCTAATATGCTTAATTGGTAGTAGGCTTTCGAGCCTATACAGCTTGGAGTAAGACAACATGCATAAAGAGGATGATGTGGTCAAAATACTCATTTGCCTAATAATTCTGCACTCCCTGTAGTATAGTAGTATAGTAAAGAGTCATTCAAAACTTCAAAAATCAACTTCACAATCCATCACTGGATTAGTTTTGCACTAATTATTAAAGGGGTTATCCGTGCTTTTAGTACTGATGACCTATTCAGGTGTTGGACCCCTGCCGATTGATATTGATGACCTATACGGAGGATAGGTCATCAATAGTAAAATCCCAGACAAACCCTTTAAGAAAAAATATAACTGGGACCTGCAATACCTCACATATTTTCTCTCTCTTCCAAAAACATTATTTTGTGAAAAACAGACTGAATGGTAGATTAAATATATATATGCAGTTCCAAATAACATATACACTAATTGAATAATGGCACTTATTGTTTATAAAGCATCAAACAGTTAAGTGCAATGTAATTCCAACAAATTATTTTATTACTGTCATTTGTTTTCTGGTAAATGCAAACATCAGTGCAAATCACCTTACTAAGGTTAATAAACTGTTACTATTAAACAATATTCAAGAAAAACAATGTAAAGTAGTTATGACAGCCACAAATGCATTAATGTTTTCCATTTTCTACATATTTATTTAAAAAGCTTGTATTATATTAGGTATTAAATACCTCAGAGGATTGGGCCATTTATGGATGCATAACCATTTAGTAAGTAGTATAGTAAATCTCATAAGAATATAATTTTGTTAAAAAATATTTGAAAAAATAATTTATTCCTATGTGGTCAATTATGGACCTCCTGGAGTTCAGTTGGAAATGTCACCTTTAAATGCATACAAACTAACCTTTTAAATATGCATGAAAATGTAACAAGCACAGCTTTTTGTTTGCCCATAGGACTTCACATTCCCTTCCCGAGAGTTTGCATGGCTCAAAACATGGCAGGGAAGTAGTTCTAACTGCTGATCCTGCATTATGTTTAAGCTGTCAGTTATGAACAGAAAGTTTTCAACAAACTAATTGTCTGAAAGTAATATTCCTTTGAATAGGTCACACACATTTTAGTAGCTTTGAAGGCAGTGGCCACACTAGAACAGAAATTGATTACTTTTAACACTGCAGTGATAGTGAAAGATCAAAGGAATAAAACAATGGGAGTCTTTTCAAAACCCTCACTTGGAATGATGTAGGCGGCTTGGGAAAATGTTCCCAGATTTAACATCAAGATGTTTCTGTACAGCCATTGTTGGATAAATGCTATAACGTATTAGTAAATGTATCTCATAAGCAATATGTGCTGTATACATCATACATAATTTGGCAATTAACCAGTGGAAATCAGGGCAAACAAACCATTTAGATATTATTTGTACAGATGAAAATGTAAAAGTTTAACATTTATTTGCCACAATTTCAATTTTGATAGCTCACAGAAGGTTAGGTCAATGTGTTTACCGTCACTATAAAAAAAACTGATTCACTGAATAGGAATGGACGGTTTAAAATGAAAATAACAAAACTTTATTCATCTTTTAGATTAAAAATGATACCCCTTGATCAATATGTTATAAAGGCTAGAGTAGGTTAGTAGCATGTGAGTGTGAGCATAGATGGTTACCTCCCACTTGTATTACATAGAATGTGTAGGCAGATAAGAACCATTTGGCCCATCTAGTCTGCCCAATATACTGAATATTATGAATAGCCCCTGGCCCTATCTTATATGAAGGATGGCCTTATGACCTATCCCATGCATGCTTAAACTCCTTCAGTGTATTTGCATCTACCACTTCTGCAGGAAGGCTATTCCATGCATCCACTACTCTCTCAGTAAAGTAATACTTCCTGATATTACTTTTAAACGTTTGCCCGTCTAATTTAAAACTATGTCCTCTTGTAGCAATTTTTCTTCTTTTAAATATTCTCTCCTCTTTTACCTTGTTGATTCCCTTTATGTATTTAAAAGTTACTATCATATCCCCTCTGTCTCGTCTTTCTTCCAAGCTATACATGTTAAGGTCCTTTAATCTTTCCTGGTAAGTTTTATCCTGCAATCCATGTACTAGTTTAGTAGCTCTTCTTTGAACTCTCTCCAAAGTATCAATAGCCTTCTGGAGATATGGTCTCCAGTACTAAGCACAATACTCCAAATGAGGTCTCACTAGTGCTCTGTAGAGCGGCATGAGCACCTCCCTCTTTCTACTGGTAATGCCTCTCCCTAAACACCCAAGTATTCTGCTAGCATTTCCTGCTGCTCTATGACATTGTCTGCCTACCTTTAAGTCTTCTGAAATAATGACCCCTAAATCCCTTTCCTCAGATACATTTCCGTAAAAGTTTGGGTTTGGTGTTCGGCGCTTTCTTGACGCTTTTTGAAAGGCTGCACAGCAGCCAATCAACCAGCGTCATACTACTTGCCCCAAGAGGCCATCACAGCCATATCTACTAATGGCATGGCTGTTATTGGCCATAGCAGCATGTGACCCAGGCTCTATATAAGCTTGAGTCACGTAGCACTGCACGTCACTCTGCTGTTACAAGTGTAGGGAGAGGATGCTGCTGGACTTGTGATTTCAGGGAGAGAATAGGAGAGAATCGAACTCAGCGATCTACCTAGAAATAGTTGTGTAGGTGCAGGTCACTATCGTGTTACCCTGTCCTGAGACCATTGACCCCCCAAAAAATAACTTTTATAATTCTGTTAGTTAGGTGGATGGCTGCGGTGGCCATTTTATGCATGCTCAGTGCACCAGCACTGCATCTGAGCTTTTGGGACATTGCAAATCACCATTTTTTGGGGGCAAACTACAACATTTGGATTAGTCAGTGTGCAATTTAAGGTAGAAATACACCCATAATTTTCTGGGGTTTGAAAAACACAATTTTTTTCTTCAAAAAACAGTATTTTCCAGATCTGCAAGTGTTAAATTCAAGTTTAATATATATAGCATTCATATTCTGTTAGCAAAAAAATACTTTTTTTTTGGCAATCTACAACATCTGTATTAGTCAGTGTGCAATTTAAGCTAGAAATATACCCAGCATTTTCTGGGGTTTGAAAAACACACTTTTTCCCCCCAAAGAAATGTATTTTCCAGATCTGCAAGTGTTAAATTCAAGTTAAATGTATACAGCATTCTTATTCTGTTAGCAAAAGAAAAAAGACTTTTTGGGCAATCTGCAACATCTGTATTAGTCAGTCTGCAATTTAAGGTAGAAATACACCCATCATTTTTTTGAGTTTGAAAAACACACATTTTTTTTCCCAAACACAGCATTTTCCAGATCTGCAAGTGTTAAATTCAAGTTTAATATATACAGCATTCCTATTCTGTTAGCAAAAAAATACTTTTTGGGCAATCTACAACATCTGTATTAGCCAGTGTGCAATTTAAGGTAGAAATACACCTATCATTTTCTGGGGTTTGAAAAACACACATTTCTTTTCAAATAACAGTATTTTCCAGATCTCCAAGTGTTAAATTCAAGTTTAATATATACAGCATTCATATTCTGTTAGCAAAAAAAGACTTTTTGGGGAATCTACAACATCTGGATTAGTCAGTGTGCAAGTTAAGGTAGAAATACACCCATCATTTTCTGGGGTTTGAAAAACACACTTTTTTTTCAAAAATGAGTATTTTCCAGATCTGCAAGTGTTAAATTCAAGTTTAATATATGCAGCTTTCATATTCTGTTAGCAAAGAAATACTTTTTTGGCAATCTGCAACATCTGTATTAGTCAGTCTGCAATTTAAGGTAGAAATACACCCATCATTTTTTTGAGTTTGAAAAACACACATTTTTTTTCCCAAACACAGCATTTTCCAGATCTGCAAGTGTTAAATTCAAGTTTAATATATACAGCATTCCTATTCTGTTAGCAGAAAAAATACTTTTTGGGCAATCTACAACATCTGTATTAGCCAGTGTGCAATTTAAGGTAGAAATACACCTATCATTTTCTGGGGTTTGAAAAACACACATTTCTTTTCAAATAACAGTATTTTCCAGATCTCCAAGTGTTAAATTCAAGTTTAATATATACAGCATTCATATTCTGTTAGCAAAAAAAGACTTTTTGGGGAATCAACAACATCTGTATTAGTCAGTGTGCAATTTAAGGTAGAAATACACCCATCATTTTCTGGGTTTTGAAAAAAAACACTTTTTCCCCCCAAAAAACAGTATTTTCCAGATCTGCAAGTGTTAAATTCAAGTTTAATATATACAACTTTCATATTCTATTAGCAAAAAAAGACTTTTTTGGCAATCTTCAACATATGGATTAGTCAGTGTGCAATTTAAAGTAGAAATACACCCATCATTTTCTGGGGTTTGAAAAACACACTTTTTTGACAAAAACACTATTTTCAGGCCTTGCAGCATCATCACGGGTGAAATTACAGACTTACAGTTGCAAGAAAAAGTATGTGAACCCATTGGAATGATATGGATTTCTGCACAAATTGGTCATAAAATGTGATCTGATCTTCATCTAAGTCACAACAATAGACAATCACAGTCTGCTTAAACTAATAACACACAAAGAATTAAATGTTACCATGTTTTTATTGAACACACCATGTAAACATTCACAGTGCAGGTGGAAAAAGTATGTGAACCCTTGGATTTAATAATTGGTTGAACCTCCTTTGGCAGCAATAACTTCAAACAAACGTTTCCTGTAGTTGCAGATCAGACGTGCACAACGGTCAGGAGTAATTCTTGACCATTCCTCTTCACAGAACTGTTTCAGTTCAGCAATATTCTTGGGATGTCTGGTGTGAATCGCTTTCTTGAGGTCATGCCACAGCATCTCAATTGGGTTGAGGTCAGGACTCTGACTGGGCCTCTCCAGAAGGCGTATTTTCTTCTGTTTAAGCCATTCTGTCGTTGATTTAGTTCTATGCTTTGGGTCGTTGTCCTGTTGCAACACCCATCTTCTGTTGAGCTTCAGCTGGTGGACAGATGGCCTTAAGTTCTCCTGCAAAATGTCTTGGTAAACTTGGGAATTCATTTTTCCTTTGATGATAGCAATCCGTCCAGGTCCTGACGCAGCAAAGCAGCCCCAAACCATGATGCCCCCACCACCATACTTCACAGTTGGGATGAGGTTTTGATGTCGGTGTGCTGTGCCTCTTTTTCTCCACACATAGTGTTGTGTGTTTCTTCTAAACAACTCAACTTTGGTTTCATCTGTCCACAGAATATTTTGCCAGTACTGCTGTGGAACATCCAGGTGCTCTTGTGCAAACTGTAAACGTGCAGCAATGTTTTTTTTGGACAGCAGTGGCTTCCTCTGTGGTATCCTCCCATGAAATCCATTCTTGTTTAGTGGTTTACATATCATAGATTTGCTAACAGGGATGTTAGCATATGCCAGAGACTTTTGTAAGTCCTTAGCTGACACTCTAGGATTCTTCTTCACCTCATGGAGCAGTCTGCGCTGTGCTCTTGCAGTCATCTTTACAGGACGGCCACTCCTAGGGAGAGTAGCAGCAGTGCTGAACTTTCTCCATTTATAGACAATTTGTCTTACCGTGGACTGATGAACAGCAAGGTTTTTGGAGAAAATTTTATAACCCTTTCCAGCTTTATGCAAGTCAACAATTCTTAATCGTAGGTGTTCTGAGAGCTCTTTGGTGCGAGGCATCATTCACATCAGGCAATGCTTCTTGTGAAAAGCAAACCCAGAACTGGTGTGTGTTTTTTTTTATAGGGCAGGGCAGCTGTAACCAACACCTCCAATCTCATCTCATTGACTAGACTCCAGTTGGCTGACACCTCACTCCAATTAGCTCTTGGAGATGTCATTAGTCTAGGGGTTCACATACTTTTTCCACCTGCACTGTGAATGTTTACATGGTGTGTTCAATAAAACATGGTAACATTTAATTATTTGTGTGTTATTAGTTTAAGCAGACTGTGATTGTCTATTGTTTTGACTTAGATGAAGATCAGATCACATTTTATGACCAATTTGTGCAGAAATCCATATAATTCCAAAGGGTTCACATACTTTTTCTTGCAACTGTATATACTGCTGTCAAATTCAGTTGTTAAACACTCGTTTGGGCACAAAATATTTAGTTGGCAGCCTTTGATGCAGAAGTCATTGTGAGATACACCCTTAATACATTTGGGTTACATTCAGAGATATTAAATCCCGCCATTTGGTGCACCAATATTGAATTCAGTCCTACACTGGTTCAGGCCCTGTGAGATACACATTCTACATACAGGGGTTTGAATCAGGGATTTGAAATACAGCCATTTGAAATACAGCCATTTTGTGCATAGATATATTTACTTCAGGCCTACACTGGTTCAGGGCATGTGTGATCCCCCTATACATACAGGGGTTTGATTCAGCCATTTAAAATACAGCCATTTGAAATGCAGCAATTTGAAATACAGCCATTTTGTGCAAGGATATATTTACTTCAGACCTACACTGGTTCTGACCGTGTGAGATACCCCCTACATACAGGGGTTTGAATCAGGCTTTTGAAATACAGCCATTTGAAATACAGCCATTTTGTGCAAATATATATTTACTTCAGGCCTACACAGGTTCAGACCGTGTGAGATACCCAGCTACATACAGGGGTTTGAATCAGGCATTTGAAATACAGCCATTTGAAATAAAACCATTTTGTGCAAAGATATATTTACTTCAGGCCTACCCTGGTTCAGGGCGTGTGTGATCCCCCCTATACATACAGGGGTTTAATTCAGCCATTTGAAATACAGCCATTTAAAATACAGCAATTTGAAATACAGCCATTTTGGGCAAAGATATATTTACTTCAGGCCTACTCTGGTTCAGACCGTGTGAGATACCCCCGCTACATACAGGGGTTTGAATCAGGCATTTAAAATACAGCCATTTGAACAACAGCCATTTTATGCAAAGATATATTGACTTCAGGCCTACACTTGTTCAGGGCGTGTGTGATCCCCTAGAAATACAGGGGTTTAATTCAGCCATTTGAAATACAGCCATTTGAAATACATCTATTTTGTGCAAAGATATATTTACTTCAGGCCTATACTGGTTCTGACCGTGTGAGATAACCCCTACATACAGGGGTTTGAATCAGGCATTTGAAAAACAGCCATTTGAAATATAGCCATTTTGTGCAAAGATATATTTACTTCAGGCCTACACTGATTCAGGGCGTGTGTGATCCCCCTATATATACAGGGGTTTGATTCAGCCATTTGAAATACAGCCATTTTGTGCAAAGAAATCTTTAATTGAGGCCTAGTCTGGTTCAGGCCGTGTGAGATACACCCTTTACATAATGTTGTTCTTTTCTACTATTAATTAAACACCCATTTAGGGCAAGATCCTAAATTCAAAAAATACGAAGAGAGCGTCAAATAAGTGACGTGGCCCAGGTCGTGGTGCTGCTGGTGGAGCTCCTGTTGCAGGGATGTGGTCGATCTGTGCCAGCTAAACACATTAGTGAAACCCCTTCCTCAGGTGCAAGTAGGCGACAAAACCTGCAGCGGTATTTGGTCGGGCCTAATGCTGCGCTACGATTGGTGAGGCCAGAACAAGTACAGGCGATAGTAGATTGGGTTGCTGACAGTGGATCCAGCTCCTTCACATTGTCTCCCACCCAGTCTCCTGCTGAAAGACCACAGTTGGCACCTGCAGCCGATGTCCATCAGTCTTTCACCTCACCCCCTTGCAAGTCAGCCAAGCAGTCTGAGCCCCAAGTCATGCAGCAGTCTCTTCTGCTTTTTGATGACTCTGTTAGCAGGGTTTCCCAGGGCCATCCACCTATCCCTGCCCCAGAAGTGGAAGAGATTGAGTGCACCGATGCCCAACCACTTATTTTTCAAGATGAGTACATGGGAGGACTATCGAAGCACGTCTCGGATGATGCCGAAACACAGATGCCAACTGCTGGGCCTTATGAAATTGTGCAGACCGACAAGGAAGTCAGGGGTGAAGACTGGGTGGAAGATGATGTGGAGGACGATGAGATCCTCGACCCCACATGGAATAAAGGTCATGCGAGTGACCTATGTAGTTCGGAGGAAGAGGCGGTGGTCGCACAGAGCCACCAGCACAGCAGAAGAGGGAGCAGGGTGCAAAAGCGGAGTGGCCGTCCTCTAGACAGTAAGCCTCCTACTGCCCACCGCAACAAGGGACTGAGCACACCAAAGCCAGCTCCAATGAGTTCCCTGGCATGGCAGTTCTTCAGACAATGTGCTGACAACAAGACAGTCACACGAGTAGTTTGCACGCTGTGCAATCAGAGCCTGAAGCGAGGCGTAAACGTTCTCAACCTGAGCACAACCTGCATGACCAGGAATTTATGTGCAAAGCACAAGCTGCACACCTCAAAAACCAAGAAAGGTCTCTGACTCCTCCTGCTTCCTCTTCTGCTGCAGTCGCGGCCTCTTCATCCACCTCTGGAGTAAAAGTGCCACCTGGCACCCCGCAAGCAGAGTATCTGCCAGCAACACCAACACCTGGGTCACCAAGCATCTCCACAATGTCCCACGCAAGCATTCAGCTCTCCATATCCCAAATGCTGGAGAGGAAGAGGAAGTACCGCCCTACCCCGATCCCTGGCCCTGAATGCCAGCATTTCTAAATGACTTGCCTTTGAAATGCTGTCATTCCGTTTGGTAGAGACTGATAGTTTTAAAAGCATTATGGCGGTGGCTGTCCCACAGTACGTCATGCCCAGCTGCCACTACTTTTCAAGGCGAACCATCCCTTCCCTTCACAACCAAGTAGTGGACAAAATCAGGTGTGCACTGCGCAATGCCATCTGTGGCAAGGTGCACCTGACTATGGTACGTGGACCAGTAAGCTCTGTCAGGGCCGTTATATTTCCATAACAGCACACTGGGTAAATGCAGTGGCGGCTGGGCATGAGGCGGATAGCAGTTTGGAGCATGTCCTTCCACCACCGAGGATTGCAGGGCGCTTCAGTTTTCCTCCTGTGTCTTCCTCCTCCTACTCTGCTTCCTCATCCTCTACCAGCTCCTCATCCAGTCAGCGTAACACCTTCACTACCAACTTCAGCACAGCCAGGGGTAAATGACAGCAGGCAGTTTTAAAACGTATCTGTTTGGGGGACAAACCCCACACCGCGCAGGAGCTGTAGACGGGCCTTGAACAACAGACCGATGAGTGATTTGTGCCAGTCAGCCTCAAGCCTGGCCTGGCGGTGTGCGATAATAGGCAAAATCTCGTAGCAGCTAGTCCCTATCCGGTTTGACGCACATCCCTTGCCTGGCGCATGTACTGAATTTTGTGGTGCAGAGATTCCTTAAAAATTAACCGGACATGTCAGAGCTGCTGCATAAAGTGCGGGCCATCTGTGCGCGCTTTCGGCATGCTCACCCTGCTGCTGCTCGCGTATCAGTGCTGCAGCGTAACTTCGGCCTTCCTGCTCACCGCCTCATATGCGACGTGCTCACAAGGTGGAACTCCACCTTGCACATGCTGGCTAGACTGTGCCAGCAGCAGCAGGCGATAGTGGAGTTTCAACTGCAGCACGCACGGGTGAGTCGCTCGGCGGAACAGCACCACTTCACCACCAATGACTGGGCCTCCATGCGAGACCTGTGTTCCTTGTTGCACTGTTTCGGGTACTCCACCAACATGGCCAGAGCCGATAACGCTGTTCTCAGCTTTACTATCCCACTTCTATGCCTCCTTGAAAAAACGCTCCTGGCGATGATGGAAGAGGATGTGGCACAGGAGGAGGAAGAGGGATCATTTTGTAGGGTTTCCGGCCAGTCATTCCCAAATGGCTCCGAGGGTGGGTTCCTGCACCCACAAATCTAAGGTACACAATTGTCCAGCCAGGCCACAGTTCTGGAGGATGAGGAGGTGGAGGTGGAGGATGAGGAGATGGAGGAGGAGGAACCATGTTCACAGCAGGGTGGCACCCAGACCAGCTCATGGCCATCACTGGTGCATGGATGGGGGGATACAGAGGACACAGACGATACAACTCCCACAGATGACAGCTTTTCGTTGCCTTTGGGCAGCCTGGCACACATGAGCGATTACATGCTGCAGTGTCTCCACAACGACCGCCGAGTTGCCCACATTCTAACTTGTGCTGATAACTGGGTGGCTACGCTGCTGGATCCCCGTTACAAGTACAACATACTGTCCTTAATTCCGTTACTGGAGCGTGATCGTAAGATGCGCAAGTACAAGCGCACGCTGGTAGACGCGCTGCTGGTGGCATTCCCACCTGACAGCGAGGGCACAGTGGAAGCACAAGGCAAAGGCAGAGGAAGAGGCCGCCAACACAGCTGGGGCACCGCCAGCACCTCAGAAGGCAGGGTTAGCATGGCCGAAATGTGGAAAAGCTTTGTCAGCATGCCACAACAACCAGCACCACCAGCTGATATGGAACATCTTAGCAGGAGGCAGCATTTCACCAACATGGTGGAGCAGTATGTGTGCACTCACCTACACGTACTGAATAACAGGTCTGCCCCCTTCAACTTCTGGGTCTCCAAATTGGGCACATGGCCTGAGCATGCCCTTTACGCCTTAGAGGTGCTGGCCTGCCCTGATCCAGTGTATTATCTGAACGTGTGTCTAGCACGGCAGGAGGCGCCATCACAGACAAACGCAGCCGCCTGTCCACAGCCAATGTGGACAAGCTCTTGTTCATTTAAATGTACCAGGCATGGATCCCTAAGGACTTGTCTGTACCTTGTCCAGAATAGACATGTATACCGGCACTAACCAGTCATTGTTATACTGCAGCGCAATTGCTCATGTTTGTATTTTGGATATTTCACACTCTTTTGGAGTGTACCTCAATTTAAAAAAATGTATTTAAAACCAAAAACCTGTGTTGGCTATCTCCTCCACCGCCGCTTCCACCTACTCCGCTACGTCCACCCCCTCCACAAACGCCTTCTCATTATGGAACTCCACCTCATAAATCCATTTTTTTTTCTACGTTTTTTATTTTTTATCATTTCACTACTTTGTCATTTACATTTTCTGGTGAAATTAACCAATTTTTAGGTGTATAGTACCACTGCTATTCCTAGTAGGCCGGTTAAAAAATAAAATAAAATTGTCATTTACATTTTCTGGTGAAATGACACAATTTTTTGGTGTGAAGTACCACTGCCATACCTAGTAGACCGGTAAAAAAAAAATAAAAAATTAGCAGTTAAATTTTCTGGTGAAATTCAGCAATTTGTTGGGTGTAATATACCCCTCTTCTACCTTGTTGACAGCTTAATAAATTTTAATAATTTTTCTTTTACAATTTCAGGTGACAATAAACAATTGTTTTCTGTCATAGACCCCTGCTCTACCAAGTAGACAGGTTAATTAATTTCTGTAATTTTTCTGTTACATTCTTGGGTTTAGACATGAATAAACCCCTGCTCTGCATAGGTGACATAACATTTCTGAAATGCTTCTTTAATTGATGCGCGCCACCTCCTTTGATTCAATGCTTAAACTTAAACAAGTTGTCCCACATTTCCGCTATACTCTTTTGGCCAACATTTACACCTCAATCGCTTTTCCCACAATTCCGCTTGACTCTTTTGGCCCATATTTGGGCTTCTGTAATTTGTCCCACATTTGCGCCTCAATAACTTTTCCCACATTTCCTCTCGATCCCAATTTTTAAAAATAAATTTATCTCCCTTAAATTTGGTCTCCTTTTCTCACGCTCCCTCTCCGGCCTGGAACCCTGATTCCCCACCATCCGTAATCACCATAATAGGCGCATAAAAGAACATAGAAAGTTGATAGAGCAGATATCAAATAGGATCGTGAACATCACGGGGATGTGCAACATGGTGGGGCAGTAAGTGTGCACACGCCTACACAAACTGACTGACAGTGGTCAGCCCCTGCAACTTCTGGGTCTCCAAATTGGGCACATGGCCTGAGCTTGCTCTTTACCTCTTGGAGGTGCTGGCCTGCTCTGCAGCCAGTGTATGGTCTGAACGTGTGTTTAACATGACTGGAGGGGGTTATCACAGGTTATATTTCCCAATGTTTTGGGGTGTACCCTAATTTTAAAAATAACATTTAAAACCAAAAACCAGTGTAGGCTACCTCCTCCTCCACCGCTGCTTCCACCGACAACGCATCTGTATCACTGATTTTATATTCTGCTCTTGGGTTTTTATGCCCCAGATGCATTATCTTGCACTTATCAACAATAAATTTTAGTTGCCAGATATTTGACCATTCCTCTAGTTTTCTTAAATCCTTTTCCATTTGGTGTATCCCTCCAGGAACATCAACCCTCTTACAAATCTTTGTGTCATCAGCAAAAAGACACACCTTACCATCGAGGCCTTCTGCAATTTCACATATAAAGATATTAAACAATATGGGTCCCAGAACAGATCCCTGAGGTACCCCACTGGTAACAAGACCATGGTCTGAATATACTCTATTGACTACAACCCTCTGTTGCCTGTCCCTCAGCCACTGCCTAATCCATTCAACAATATGGGAGTCCAAGCCCAAAGACTGCAATTTATTGATAAGCCTTCTATATGGGACAGTATCAAAAGCCTTACTAAAGTCTAGATAAGCGATGTCTACTGCACCTCCGCCATCTATTATTTTAGTCACCCAATCAATAAGATTAGTTTGACATGATCTCCCTGAAGTAAACCCATCCTGTTTTTCATCTTTCAATCCATGGGATTTTAGATGTTCCACAATCCTCTCCTTAAGTATGGTTTCCATTAATTTCCCCACTATTGATGTCAGACTTACTGGCCTATAGTTGCCTGATTCCTCCCTACAACCTTTCTTGTGAATGGACAACATTTTCTCATTTCTAATCTTCTGGGACAACTCCTGTTGCAAGTGATTGGTTAAATAAATCTGTTAATGGTTTTGCTAGTTTACCGCTGAGCTCTTTTAATCGCTTTGGGTGTATCCCATCAGGCCCCTGTGACTTATTTGCATTTAATTTTTTTTTAGGAGGTGGGGGGAAGTAATTTTGGGTGATTACTGTATTAATACAAAAAATTTCTCACAGTCTAGAAAAGCTGAATGTGATCATTAGACCTCTCCTTGCGGCCGGTTCCCATCTTGCCACTTGTGCTATCTGTCTGCCTACCTACCATCACATTGTCTACGACTGCTGCATGTTGAGTCCTGCATCATGCCGCTAATGCCACTTTCCAATCATCACGTTCTGTGCGGCTGCTGCTGCAGCCCGCATCGTGCCACTAATGCCACTTTTCAACCATCACATTCCCCAAAAACACGTCAAAACACATCTGTATCTTATTCTATCATGTATAATACAGTCAGCTCGGCCTGAAACATAGGCTGTTGTGGGTGATACTTCCTACTGAGCTGTTTATGCAATCTTTTCTTGTACGACACTGTCTGGTGTGGTTTGTATCTAAGCCCATCATGTCCAACACTGTACACTGTGCATCTGTATCTAAGTCTATCATCTGTAATACAGTCTTCTGTTCCTGTATCAAAAATTCTCATGTGTGATACTCCCTACTGAGTTGTGTATCTAAAGTCTTATGAACATGACTTTATCTGCAAATCGCGGATCCGCAAAACAAGGATACCGTTATTGAATATTTTGATGACCCGCATAGGACATGTTCTATCCCTTGTGGAAAAGACATATGAATGTTGAAAGCACACGGATGGTGCATATACGCAATTTGAAAACCGCAAGATGCGGATGTGTGCATGAGGCCTAATCCTATCTTTATTTGCCACTGCCTGCTGAAGTGTGTATCTAGGGCTATCCTGTGTGATACTATCTGATCAGCTTCTGTACGTAAGGGCTCATGCACATGACCATAATCAGCCCGGGAAACATGGTACGGGGTGAATACACTGCAATAACCCTGTGATCAGATAGAGAATGGCTGGATCATAAATTACTATGATACAGTCAGCCCAGGAGGTGCAGCCAACGGATGGACCGTGTTTCCTGGGCTAATCATGAGCTCTATAACTGTCATACTGTGCTCCCATGACAGTGACATTCACAGTGCAGTCACAACAGAAACAGACACAATGCGTTCATAACACTGAAAGCCCCAGTGCCACAAAGTCACATCCACAGTGACATCCTCAGTGCCCCACAGTGGCATCCATACTGCCCCACAGTGATATCAAAAGTGCCCCAGTGACATCCATAGTGCCTTAATGATATCCACAGTGCCCCAGTGACATACACATTGCCCCACAGTGACATCCACAATGTCCCATGGTGATGTCCTCAGTGTCCCAGTTACATTCACAGTGCCCCACAATGACATCCACAATGCCCCAGTGATATCCACAGTACCCCACAGTGACATCCACAATGTGCCAGTGACATCCACAATGCGCCAGTGACATCCACAGTGCCCCACAGGGACATCTATAGTGCCTTAGTGACATCCACAGTGCCGCACTGTGACATACACAGTGCACCACAGTGACATCCACAATTCCCCAGTGACATCCACAGTGCCTCACAGTGACATCCACAGCATTGCAACAGCAACGAGGCTGATCGCTATGTTCTGACTCATATACAGTACTTACATCATACTGTGCATGAGTGAATATAGTACAAGCTTCACACAGAATTCTGCACACTCACATTAGAAGATCTCTGACAGCCAGCAATCTTGGCACAAGTACAATCACAGCCCTAAAAATGACTGTGAAGCAGGGAAACAGCTCACCTTGTCTGAACGCTGTTTGTGTGATTAAATTAAATGTTCTGGACAGACATTCTGCTGTTTGACCTCAAGATGCCGCTCTTTCCTAACACAGCTACAGACTGTACATAGTAACATAGAACATAGTACATAAGGCCAAAAAAAAGACATTTGTCCATCCAGTTCGGCCTGCAAGTTGATCCAGAGGAGGGAAAAAAAATACCTGTGAGGTAGAAGACAATTTTCCCCACTTTAGGGGAATAAAAAACTTCCTTCCCGACTCCAATCAGGCAATCAGAATAACTCCCATATATCTTAATATTCATGAGAGGGGTGGAATTACAAGTCTGGAGAGGAAGCAAGCAGTCATCTTAGAAGGAGGCTGTGAGAGACAATGAGAGACTGTGTGAGCAGTGAATCCGATGGAATTCAGGTGTGAGAGTGACCAGAGCTGCAGCTAAGTGAAGCTGATCATGCCCAAGAACCTGATACTGTCCAGATGAAGGAAGATTGCTATCATGAACGCTGAAGAAAGCTGAGGAACACAGCTACAAACACTGCGGTACTGCATGCTTGTTGGAGAGACATTTGTTCGGTTCAGAGTCACCAGAGGATGCAAAGCAGACCCGGGTCGGTAAGATCGTGCACACACCTCATTACAGTGTTGGCGCCTAAAGACTGAGACCAGGCCTGTAGTTAGCTAGTTAGGGTTTCTGTTTGTGTCAGGCCACAAGTGTTATACTGTTCATTGCAAGGACTCCATAACTTAAAGGGACATTTCACCTTGAAGAGATGATAAATCCCTACAAACTCAAGGCAGGCTGGTTGTTTTGCTCAGAAGGAATACTCAGGCAAGTGCTACAGGACCAGTTATGGGAGCGGAGATACTGTAGATCTCTGTAAGATTGTAAGCTAGCCCGTACCGCACACCCATACAGTAATTCTTGTTCTTTTAGGGTAATAACAGGTAGGTGTGGCAGATTAATTGTGCCAGCCAGTAGGTAAATTACAGCATTTTCCTCCTGTATCCATCGGAGGGCGCAGTGTTATGCAGCACAAGGGTCTCAGCCTTCCGTCTGGGTGTATGTAAATGTATCTTATGTTCCCGGCATTTGTGGTTGTGCTCATTACCACATTTTAGTAAAATTCAGTTTTGGTTGAAAGCTGGTGTTGGAGTTGCTTTCCTCTTTCATGACTTCACTGTATTCTGGGGAGCCCACCCTGGTACATGGCTTACATATTGGCGTAGTCGGCAGGATACAGCGACCATTATGATGGGCACGTGGCAGGAGGCATCCAGGACCCAGCTCAGGGTGCACCATTGCAAGAACAACTTGTCCCAACACCGGTGATACAGCTTGCCCCCGCCATGCCCGTACCAGTAGGATACATCCTCGTGGGGGCGCTGTTGCGTTATCTGCCAAAATCAGATGGTAAAAATATGACGTTGCAGGACAGGACTGAAAGGGTACGAAGTGCTGTTAGAATGTGTAACCTGACCCCCGGGCAGAGGTTACCTTTGGGGCTTTAGAAGGTGACGTCAGACAGACAGTGATGGTAAGGTCCGAATCCGAGAGAGACACCGTAGAGAAAATATTCTCCAAACTGGAGAGAGACCGGGGGGGGAGGGGGGGCGTGCTAAAGTAGTGCAGCTGTGGAGCCACTTCTTCAACAGACCACAGCAAGTGGGCGAGACCCTGATGTACTATTCCAATGCCCTACAGGAGATGCTAAATGAAATACAGCAGCGAGATCCAGAGGCCATGGGAGCTTTCTGGGAGGTGGACCATTTACTACGAGATCAGTTCATAGTGGGGCTTTCCAACAAATTCTTACAGGACAAATTACAGGAGATGACCCGGACGACGCCCGACACAACATTCTACAGCCTCTACCTAGACAGAGGAAGAGTACATGCCTGGTACTCCTGCATCTGAAGAATCATAGTCCTTAAAGGATGTGGTCCAGGCCTTGCGGACAGAATTGAGAGAACTTCGGCTGGAAGTGTCCCAGATGAAGGTAGGATCACCCTGGTCTCCAGAAATGACCCCAACCCCCCGCGCCACTCCACCCAGAATGACTCAGGTGCGGGGGTTCATCAAAACAGATCTCCTCTGCTGGGCTTGTCGACAGTACAGCTATATGGCCAGAGAGTGCCCTGAACAGATGAAGTCTGAGCCGACTCTAAACATCAAACCGCCGCAGTAGCTGGGCGTCCTGCGGTGGTACACCAGAAGCTAAGCCCTATGTGTTAGGAACATGACCTGTATGCCAGCAGCTCTGTTTTGGAAGCTGAGTTGGAAGGCCAGACAGTATGTTGCCTAGCTGATACAGGGTCTGAGTGCACCCTTATGCCTCTGGAGTTCTTCGAATAATACTTTGGATATATGATGGAGCCGGAATACGGGACATCGGCAAGAAGGGGGTCGTGCTGGTGGACCATTTGTCCCGGAGAGGGATAGACGTGACGCTAGGTATGAACTTGCTGAGAGACTTAGACCATCAACTCTATGCCAAAGAAGGACCGATGTATTGGCAATGGGCCACCACACACTGGCCGACCCAGAAGGTTCTACAGCAGATGATGAGAAGCTGTAGTCTGCAAAACAGCAACATGTCTGGTTGGCCCATTGGACACGTAAAGGTTCCGCGGAGGACCCCGGTGAAGAACCCACCTTGACAAGAAAAAATATTAATGCTGCCGTGGGGGCTGGACGAGCCCGCTAACCAAGAGAAAACACAGACTCGCCCACTGGTATCCCAGGCCCTCACTATTGTTAAGGATGGATGTGTGCCCGTACGCTGCCTCAATGTTGAAGACTGCGAGTTAACCTTTCCTGGGAATACCTTGCTGGCCAAATTTTATGTGTCCGAAGAGGATATTCCTCGACGAAGTAGCTTTACGCTACAGCCATATGGGAGGTCAGCCTGGAGCTATGCTGTAGAGGCCCATCAAAGGGAGACCCCGACAGCAGAGCGGAACAGTTGAGTGATCACTGCCTGGATGGGGGTGGACTGCAAGACCCTGACTCAAAGACAACAGAAGTTGCTGGAAGACACCCTTTGGGAATTTCAGGAGGCATTCTCAAGACACGATTGTGATGGACTGAATCGTCACTGAGATTGCTGGAGAGACCTGAGGGCTAGCCTCCTTCTTACGGACTATGGACCCAGATCTATGGAGACCCCCTCAGACCTTTTGGGGTTACAAGGAACTATGAACCCTGATTTATGTGCGGAATTTATATGCCACATATTTCCTATTGCCCACTAAAGGTGCAGGGTGTGAATCCAACAACACAAAAACGGTTAACTCTGCACTGAGACTCCCACTGATTGTGTTAGTGATGGGATTAAGATAGCTGACTCTAGGAGTAGCTGAATCTGGTGTAGATGAGTAGATCACCCTATGATACACTCAGAAGATAATCCCATTACATGTGTCTCCTCTCTCCCTATTCATTCATTAAGATACTGGGGGAGGGATGTCTGTTTGCATGTTGTTCATGATTGATTTATGTTGTTAGACTTCTTGAACTGTATATATACTGAGTTGGTATTCAATAAAGTCAGTTCCTGTTTTACCCTCAACATAGAGCCTTGTCTACTGTGTGGGGGGAACAGCTATATTTACTCTGGGGATTGCTATCAGTATAATACTCCCCTGGGATTGCAACACGGTTATACCCACTGGAAGCTGAATCCTGGTCTTGGGCCCAGGGTGGGTGGAGGATAGTGTTGATCACAAATATTCGAATTGCGAATTTTAATCGCAAATATCGGTACTTCGAGAATTCACGAATATTTTGAATATTGCAAAATATATTCGTAATTGCGACTATTCGATTTTTGTGCAAATACCAGTTCATGCGAATTTTATGCGAATTTTCGCAATCAAGAAAATAATGCCTGAAGATCATGAATTCGCGAATTCGCGAATATATGGTGAATATTCACCCAAATATTCGCAAAATATTGCAAATTCGAATATTGCCCCTGCCGCTCATCACTAGTGGAGGACAGCGAGACCCCAGCCAAGCTGTAACTCTGGAAGTGGGGACTACAGTTCTGATAGTGTACGGTGGAGTGCTTGGAAGTATTCGATGAGCACTACGAAGCATCAATTGGAGGAGGCACCCAGTCGGGGTGCCAAGCGGTATGTCACAAATTTTCCTGTTGATCGGTAGTTCTGTCTCCCGCAGCCAAGTTATTCTGGTCTAGCTCCATTAATTCGGCAATTATGACCCGCTTCGCTTTGTTGCTGGCAATCCCTCCATGAACTCCCAACAGTTCCTTTAGTTTGTTGCATTTAAGCTGTGTGTACCAGCCTTCTATTCACTGTACACCAGTGCCTTCCTTGTATTCTCAGTGCAGGGAAAAGGGATGATCCCACTGCTTGGCACCAGTTGCGATGGTCTGTCATTCCCTTATTCCCATGAAATAATATCGCCAAGAATCCACAGAGTAAAATATCGCTGGTGTCGCATAATAATCCACACAGGAGCCAAAGCATAATGCTGAAACAAGACACGTTTAATGGAAAGCAAGGGCATTCAATTTAAACAGCATCAAACTCCTCCTCTGAGCCAGCAAGACAATGGAGATTTAAAAACATACTAAACTCAATTTACAAAACAGGGGCTTGGTCACATAGCTTACAATCAATCACTGTGACTTTTCCAAGACAATGGCCAAGAGTGTTATCTTGTGTATTTTAATTAAGTAGATCAGTCTTGTGGTTAGAAGCAGACTGAATGTCTCGGAAGTGTGTATACACATGTGTCCTTAATACACATAGATGTCTACGTGCATTGTTAGGAGTAGGTATCCAAGGGGATTAAGTAGCAGGGAGGTAAAATAACCGAACGTTTACTGGGAAGTTCTTCACAATGATGAGTAGTGTTGAGCGCGAATATTCGTATTCCGAATTTTTATCGCGAATATCGGCACTTCGAGAATTTGGGAATATTTCAAATATAGTGCTATATATTCGTAATGATGAATATTCTTTTTTTTTTTTTTTACACAGTACACATTAGATGATCATCCCTCTCTTCTTCTAGCTTGTGGGCCAATGAGAAGGTTTTGTCACAGCTTAGTAACATCCCTCCCAACCAATAGAAAAGTTGCCTACCCCTTACTATATAAGAACCTCCTCAGCAACTATTTTCTAAAGTTTATTGCAGTTATGAAAGAGACAGCAGTGTCGTTGCTGTTCTCTGTGCTTTGTTGTATTACATTAGACAGTTAACTTATATATATAATTCAGATAGTTAGGGGGAGATGTAGTGTAGGTTCCAGTGCAGTGTAATAGGTTCTGCTATCTATAAATACATTCTACAGAAATAGTGCTGTGATGTCACAAGTTGCGCATCATTAATTGCCTAAAATTTGCAAGTGCAAATATATTGGAGCACTCTATCTGCATATAAAGATATTCTAATGTTCTGCCGTGCCAACCATTTTCTCCAGGCTAAGGAAACTTATACCAGCTTGAAAAATGTAGCATAAGTGACCCACACCGGTATTTAGCGAGCATTACACGAATAATACATTGTCGATTTTCGCAATCAAGAATATAATGTCAAATTCTCGAATTTGCGAATATATGATGAATATCCTACAAAATATTTGTGAAATATTGCAAATTCGCGTATTGCCCCTGCCGCTCATCAATAATGATGAGGACTTCGAATGTGCTTCCGCCATCGAACACAAGATCCCCACCAGGATGCTGCACCGATCAGGGTACGTTACTGGCAAATCCCACCTAAAATGTACCAGGAAGTGAAGGATATGGTGCCCAGCATGGTGATCCAGGAGAGTCAAAGTCCTTGGGCTGCTCCAGTAGTCTTGGTGCAGAAGAAAGATGGGAGTTTCCAGTTCTAAATGGATCATCGGAAGCTGAATGCCCAGACCTTCCGAAATGCCTACCCCCTTCCATAGATTGAAATGTCTTCCGGCCTGAGTCATGCAAAGTTCTTCTCGACTCTTGACCTGGCCAGTGGCTATTGGCAGGTACCGTTGGCCAAGAAGGACAAATCAAAGACTACCTTCATCCTACCTATGGGACTCTACAAGTTCAACCGGATGCCATTCGGCCACGGGAACATTTCAGCAGTTGATGGAGCAGTGTCTGGGAGATTTCAACTTCGAGTCGGTATTGATATACCTGGACGACATAGTAGTGTTTGTGGCCTCCTTTGAGGATCACCTTCAGAAGCTGCAACAGGTCCTAAGACAGCTGCAAAACTATGGGCTCAAGATCAAGCTCAAGAAGTGACAACTGTTTCAACAGCATATAGAGTATTTGGGACATCTGGTCTCCCAGGAGGGGGTAAAGCCGGCCCCAGTAAAGTGGAGGCCGTCTAGAAGTGGGCCCAGACGAGTACACTGCGAGAGGTGCGGATGTTCGTGGGACTGGCCAGCTACTTCCGGAGGTTTATGCCCAAATTTGCTTATTTGGTGGGCCCGTCAAATGAGTTATTAAGGGGCACTGTGGGGGGCCTGAAGAATTGTTTCATCAAGTGGGGACCCCGGCAACATGAGGCCTTTGGAGCAGTGAAGGAGGGGCTGACCAGTGCCCCGATTCTGGCTTATGCGCGGTTCGACACCCCATTCCTGCTGTACACTGATAAAGTCTACATGGTCTGGGGGCCGTGTTATCCCAAGTCCAGGATGGACGTCAAAGAGTCATTGCCTTTGGCAGCCGGACTCTGAGGGAGTCAGAGCGCAACCCTGACAACTATAGCTCCATTAAATTGGAACTACTGACACTGGTGGTGACTGTGAGAATGGATAACAACCCATTAGCACATCTGGAGAATGCCAAGCTTGGTGCGCTTGAGCAGAGGTGGTTGGCTTGCCTTTCTAAGTACAAATACCACATCAAGTTCCGGTCAGGTAGGGAGAACGGCAACGCCGACTCACTCTCCCGAGTTCATGTGGGGTTGTCGGCTCAGAGTACTGATGAGGAGCTAGAGGACACTGAAACTCCTGACCTTGGTCGATTACCCATGTTCCAGGATGCGGCACATTCAAGTGGGGTGGCATCCGGGATGCCAATGATGCTGGGAAGGATGTTGGCTGATTGGGAGAGAGTCCAGAATGGCTGTTCGGACCTGTGGAATAGTGATGGACGAACATCGGCCGGGACGGTTCACGATCGCGTGAACGTGATCAAATGTTTGCAAACTGCAAGTTCGCGGTGGACCCCATTCACTTTAATGGCAGGCGAATCTGAAAAACCTTCAGGTCATATTTGCAGCCACTAAATACTTACAAGAAGTGCAAAAATCATCCCACAACATGGACAGTGACATACCAGAGAGGGATCAATGGTAAACATTCCCACAAAAAATATGCATTTTAATCAGGGGCTATTTTTATGCATCTTTAATTGAAACTCTCAAAAATGTGCCATGCTCGAGTGTAGAAATTTTTTATTTTAGGCCACGAGAGTACAGGCCCCAAACATTAGGCATTCACCGGACAGAAAACATCAAGTGATTTTGTGACTGGAGGTATATTAGACGGTCATTAGATATCAATTTTACTTCAGGCCAGTGGAGTACAGGCCCAAAACATTAGGCATTCACCTGACAGAAAAGAACAAGTTTTGTCTTCTTCTCATTGTCTGTCGCTATTAGAGGCCTAAGCATGGCAGGCAGGTTCCCCCAGAAGAATCTTGCTGGATGAGCAGCCAATACCGCACTTGCATCAATCTCTACAGGATCTGGCTCCAGGTGTAGAGGAATTGATTTTTTGGAATGCTTTCTCCATTGCAACACCCTCCACTTCTTTGAATAAACTGAAGACTGGACGATTCTCTCCTAAGAAAAGAATGTAATGTTATTATTAAATTTATTCCATATACGTATATTATAAAATTCGGTGTCTCCATGATCAATCTGCAGCGTGGGGATCCCACACAGGTTCTGCACACTTCCAAAATAAAGGGGGGCAAATAGATGACAGATGATCGGGATACTCCATGATCTTCGCAGGAGCTGCTTTTGGGAACCATGGTTCATTTCTGAGACGTCTGTGTGGGAATTCGAAGACCATCTCCATCTCCGTGCATCACAGGATGTCCTCCTCCTCCTGTGTTAAGAAAAATGTAATTTTTATTATAAAATGTATTAAACATTTTATTATTAAATGTATTAACTATATAAAGGATGCCCTCCTTTCCATTCCATGATGACTGGGAAACCCTGACGAAGAGACTGGGCCCTGGTTGGTTTGAATTGTGTTTAAATTTGCAACTCTTCCGGGCTCCAAGCAATATTGAAGCTTTGTCTTCTTCTCATTGTCTGTCGCTAGTAGAGGCCTAAGCATGCCAGGCAGGTTCCCCCAGAAGTATCTTGCTGAATGAGCAGCCAATACCACACTTGCATCAATCTTGACAGGATTCAGCTCCAGGTGGAGAGTAATATATTATTTTTTGGAGTGCTTTCTCCATCGCAACACCACGTAGTTGAATAAACAGAAGACTGGCCGATTCTCTCCTGTCTTATGCAACATTTAATTTTTATTATAAAATGTATTCAATATTTTAACATTCATTTTATTAAACCAAAACTTGATTAAAATTATAAGAAACCATGCCTAAATTTGCCAAAATTGGCCTAATAACTTAAAGGGAACCTGTCACCTCTACTATGCTACCCTCACTGAGCATTTATAAATGTTCATTGTGTTACCCTAAACATATGAATTACACTTTTAATTTCATTTGCAAACTCAATAAGTATTATGCATTTTTGTATTTCCCGCCTTTTATGCAAATTAACATAAACGAGACATATCTCACTTGTGTGACCAGAGAAGAGTCACATTTTAAGCTCTGACTCATCTTAGGTTAATTAGCATATGTATCAAATCGTTTGTTTTACACAATAAAAGCACACAGAGCTATGGGGACTGGGTATTGCGGATGTCCTAGCGGCCATCTAGCAACACATGTCCTCAGCTCTATATCCAAAATTCAGGTGACAGGTTCCTTTTAAGTATGAACTCTGTCTTATAGGTCGATGTTAGTGTCAAGAAGAAGTGCACTCCTTTTACACCCTTGTCAGCTGATTCCACATAGATGTCTACAGAATCTGTTCTATTACACGCTTATACAAGTACAGCAATAATTTTTTTCCCATAATCCACATTTTTCTGTCAACTGTGTAATCCGTGAATTGTGTGATCTGCGCTTTAATACCTTGTGTGGTTGTCAGGTCCAGATATAGGGAAAAAAATTATAATACAGAATACACTTTTTTTCCCCCCATAATCTATCCACATTTCTGCTGTCAACGGTGTAATCCATGAATTGTGTGATCTGCACTTCAATACCTTTTATGGTTGTCAGGCCAAGATACATGGAAAAAAAATAAACTACAGAAAAAAAAATTGTCCCATACCATAATCTAGCCACATTTTTGCTGTCAACTATGTAATCCGTGAATTCTATGATCTGCGTGCTTGTCAGGCCCAGATATAGGGAAAAAATTTAAATACAAAAAAACATTTTTCTCCCATAATCTGTCCACATTTTGTCAATAGTGTAATCCGTGAATTGTGTGATCTGTGCTTCAACACCTTGTGTGGTTGTCAGGCCCAGATATAGTGAAAAATATAAACTACATCAGAAAACAGTGTCTGTATTGCAGATTCCAATAATCTGGGCAAAACAATTGTGTCCATACTCTGTGGTGTTCTGTGGCATATACAGTACGCCATCTGAAAACTGTTTCTTTAGTGTAAATTTATGTAATCAGGGGCCAGTCCTCATTTACTGTCTCTGTAGTGTGTGCGTGTAATACACATCCGTGACATATACAGTACTCCATACGAAAACTGTTTATTTAGCGTAAATTAAAAAAATCTGGGCCTAATCTAGTGTCCATAGTGTGTGGCTTTCTGTGACATATACTGTACTGCATCCAAAAACGGTTTCTTTAGGACAAATTTCAATAATCTGGGCCTATTATAGTGTCCATATTCTGTGTGTTTCTGTGACTTATACTGTCGTGCATCCGACAACTGTGTCTTTAGCGGACTATAAAAATCTGCACCACATCTAGTGACAAAACCATTAATATGAAGAAGGCGAGCAATAAAGGACAGGAAAGAGGGCGTGATGCTGATGGTGCACGCAGAGGCCGTGGCCCTGGGCACAATGAAATTGTGCCTGCTGCCAGTGCACCATAAAAAAACAAACATCTACCGTACCCAGCTTCATGTCCAACTTAGCTGGGTGGCGCAGAACAACACTGTCCAAGTCGGACCAGTGCGAACAGTTGGTCGGTTGGATTGCTGAAGATAATGCTTTCAGTTGGTTAAGCACCCCCCTTTCTTCCACCAAGTCCAGTCTCTGAGGCCAAGAGTCTGGTCAACTGAATCCTCTCTCTGAACATCCTTCCTCCCATCATGGAAAGGCTTGACAAACGAGTGATCCCACACTCGTATATTCCGTGGAGCTCTATCCAGCACCACTATCACATTAGGCCCTCGTGCCCAGCACGCTTGAAGAAGGACCTGAGATATTGTGCCCTGATTCCCAAGAGAATGACGGTGGTGAACGGCAATCATTCATTCATAAGATGAATGTATGATGAGACACAGTTATCAATCACTGAGGTTGTGGTTAGGTCAAGTCAGGAGGATGAGCAGAGTCAGGAAGAGGAGGTGGTTGATGATGAGGTCACTGACCCAACATGCAAAGGTGAAAAGCCGAGCGAGGACAGCAGTACATAGGGGGAGGGATCCACAGCACTACAACAGGCTGGAAGAGGCAGTTGGGTTGCAAAAGGGAGAAGTCGGCCCACACCAAACAGGCCCACAACTGTTACACCGAGCACCCCCATGTGTAAATCTACCTTGCCAAGGGGTAGGTGTTCCACAGTATGGCACTTTTTTGAGGAAAGTGCAGATGACAAAAGAGTGGTAGTTTGTAACCTGTGCCATACCAAAATGAGCCGGGGCGTGAACACTAGCAACCTCACCACCACCAGCATGATATCCGCCACATGGCATACAAGCACTCTAACAAGTGGGCCAAATGCCTGGGTTCACAATCTGGGTCTGCGGGTCCCACCACTGCCTCCTCTTCGACTGTGTTATGCACTGCTGGCTAATCCCCTGTTGAAGGCACAGGCTCGGATGCCCCTCGCCTATGCCTTCACATGAACCATCAGCAACAACATCCACTTCCCTGTCCCAGCGCAGCGTACAAATATCCATAACACAGTCATTTGAACGCAAGCGCAAATACCCACCCACTAGCCCTTGAAATTTTGCCATTTAGGCTTGTGGACACTGAGGCCTTCCACAGCCTGATGTCGGCGGCCGTCCCTCGGTACGCAGTTCCCAGCCGCCACTATTTTGCACGGTGTGCCGTGCCCGCCTTACACCAGCATGTGTCCCAGAACATCACCCATGCTCTGACCAACGCAGTTACTGGGAGGGTTCACTTCATCACGGACACATGGAAAAGTGCTGGTGGTCAGGAACGTTACATTTCCCTGACCTGCACACTGGGTGAATGTTGTGATGGCCGGGAATGAGTCATCCCCGGCCATCACATCAGGGTCTCTGCCAGCAGCTATTTTACTAGTTCCAACCACCACTTCTCCTCCTCCGCTGCCCCCTCCTCCACTTCCACCTCCAACAGCAGTCAGCCATCAGTCGCTAGCTGGAAGCAGTGTAGCACTGCTGTGGGTAAGCGTCAACAGGCCGTGCTAAAGTTGATCTGTTTAGGGGACAAACAGCACACCGCTGCAGAGCTATGGCAGGGTGTAAGGGACCAAACCGAGCTATGGCTTTTGCCACTCAACCTACAACCAGGCATGGTTGTGTCTTAAATGTAGTGGTTCAGCGATTTATCAAAATCTACCTATTTGCCAGAGCTACTAGTGAAGGCACGCCGCATGTTGGCCCATTTCCGCAAGTCGTCCATAGCTTCAGCCTGTCTGTCAACGCTGCAGCAGCGCTTGTGGCTTCCAGCTCACCGACTGTTGTGCAACATGAGCATGTGCTGGTACTCTACGTTCCACATGTTGGCCAGGCTTTGTGAGCAGCAGAGGGCAGTTATGGAATACCAGCTGCAACATGGTCGTTGCCTTTTGAGTCAACTGCCACTATTCACAAGCAAGGAGTGGGCATTGATGTCAGACCTTTGTGAGGTTTTAAAAAACTTTGAGGAATCCACACAGATGGTTAGTGGTGATAACGCTATTATCAGCTTAACCATCCCACTGCTGGGTGTACTCAAACGATCGCTGCTCACAATTAAGGACAACACTCTGAATGTGGCAGATGGGGGGAGGACAGAAATGGGGGAGGACATTACACAGGATTATAGCCAGCCCACCCTCAGTTCGTCTTCTCAGCTCAAATTGGACCATGAAGAGGAGGAGGAGCTGGAGACCGTTGCCTCGCTACAGAGGGTAGTACCCATGGAACTTTAATTCCATCTGTACAGCGTGGATGGGCAGAAGAGGAGGAGGAGGAGATGGAGGGTCATCCTGATTTCGACATCGACGTCTTGCCTGTTGGTACTCTACTCTGGCACACATGGCTGACTTCATGTTAGACTGCCTTTCCACCAACAATCGCGTTATACATATTTTAGATAACACAGATTATTGGGTGTTCACCCTTCTCGACCCCCGCTACATTCCTCTGGTGGAGAGGACGAGCAAAATGGTGCAATACCAGAAGATCCTTGTTGGAAAATTGCTCAAAGATTTTCCATCTGACAACGCTGGCGGCAGAGTCTGTACTTTCTTAGTCAACTGAGGAAGGGAGACAAGGGGAAGACACAGCAGTTCCAACAAATGCAGGGCAAAACTCTCCAAGGCATAGGACACTTTCATGACACCCCGCCAGCAACCTCACCCTGAAGCGTGGCCTAGTGGTACAAGGAGGGAAACGTTTTGGAAGATGGTGAAGGAATACATAGCCGACCATGTCAGTGTCCTAAATGATCCCTCAGTGCCTTACAACTACTGGGTGTCCAAGCTGGACACGTGGCACAAACTCGCGCCTACGCCTTGGAGGCACTGGCCTGCCCTGCCGCCAGCGTTTTGTCTGAGCGTGTATTTAGCGCTGCTGGTGGCATTATAACTAGGGTTGAGCGAACCCAAACTGTGAAGTTCGGGTTAATACCGAACTCTAGTATTTTTGGACCCTGGACCCGAACCCGAACATTTCAGTAAAAAGTTTGGGTTCTTGTTCGGTGTTAAGCGATTTAATGGTGCTTTTTGAACAAGCGTTTAACTCTGTGCACTTAGAAGCCACTAATGGCATGGCTGTGATTGGCCAGTGCAGCATGTGACCCAGCCTCTATATAAGCTGAAGTCACGTAGCGCTGCACGTCACTCTGCTGTTACTAGTGTAGGGAGAGGATGCTGCTGCTGTGAGGGAGAGAATAGGAAATAATCTTTAATCAGAAGTGCTTGTTAACTCAGCGATCTACCTAGATTTAGTTTTGTCGGTGCAGTGCACAATCTTTCTACCCTGTCCTGAGCCCAGTGACACAGAAAAATAAGTTTTATCCATCTGTTAGTTAGGTGGGCGACGGCGGCCATTTTATGCAAGCTCAGTGCATCAGCACAGCATATGTGCCTTTGTGACATTCAAATCCAAGCTTGAAATACTCCAATAATAATCTGGGTTTAAAAAAACATAAATTTTTGGCAATATCTTACATCTGGTGCCTTTGCAGCATTTGTCAGTGTGCAATTTAATCTAAAAATACAGCAATAATTTTCTGGGATTTAAAAAACACCCTTTTTGGGCAAAATACTCCATTTTAAAGCCCTAGCTGCATCTGTCACTGTAAAATTCAAGCATTATATACTGCTGTCATATTCTGTTAGTAAAAAAAAAAAACACCCATTTTGGGCAAAGTACTTAATATTGCAACCTTTGCTGCATCTGTGATTGTTAAAAACAAGCTTGAAATACTTCAATAATTTTCTGGCTTTTAAAAAACACAGATTTTTGGCAATACCCTCCATCTTGGGCCTCTGCCGCATTAGTTAGTGTGCAATTTAAGCTAGAAATACAGCTTTAATTTTCTGGGTTTTAAAAAACACCCTTTTTGGACAAAATACTCAATTTACAGCCATTGCATCTGTACGTGTGAAATTCAAGCATTATATACTGCTGTACTATTCTGTTATTAAAAAAACTAAAACTTTTTGGGCAAAGTACCTAATTATCCAGCTTTTGCTGCATCTGTGATTGTTAAAACAAGCTGGAAATACTTCAATAATTCTCTGGGTTTTAAAAAACACTCATTTTTTGCAATACCCTCCATCTGGAGCCTCTGCCGCATTAGTGAGTGTGCAATTTAAGCTAGAAATACAGCTATAATTTTCTGTGTTTTAAAAAACACCCTTTTTGGGCAAATACTAAATTTTTAGCCTTTGCTGCATTTTACGTTTGAAATTCGAGAGTTATATACTGCTGTTATATTCTGTTATTAAAAAAAATACCCTTTTTGGGCAAAATACTTAATTTGCGGCCTTGTCTGCATCCGTACGTGTGAGATACACGCTTTAGATACTGCTGTGCTATTCTGGTATTAAAAAAAACTAAAATTTGGGTCAAAAAACTTAATTTTGCAGCCTTTGCTGCATCTGTTATTGTGAGATACACCCTTTAGATACTGTTGCTCTATTCTGCTATAAAAAAAACACCTGTTTAGGGCACAAATCTTAATTTTGTAGCCTTTGCAGCATCTGTCATTGTGAAATACACTCTTTAGATACTGTTGTTCTATTCTGCTATTAAAAAACCCCCACCCATTTAGGGCAAAAAACTAAATTTTGCAGCCTTTGCTACATCTGTCATTGTAAGATACAGCCTTTAGATACCGTTGTTCTATTCTGCTATTAAAAAAAAAAACACCCATTTTGGGCAAGATCCTAAATTTGAGAAATATGAGGAGAGCGTCAAATAAGGGACGTTGCACCGGTCGTGGTGCTGCTGGTGGAGCTCCTCTTGCAGGGAAAGGACGTGATCAATCAGTGAAACACCTTCCTCAGGTTCGAGTAGGCGACAGAAGTGAAACTCCTTCCTCAGGTGCGAGTAGGCGCCAGAACCTTCAGCGGTATTTGGTCGGGCATAATGTAAATCTACGAATGGTGAGGCCAGAACAAGTACAGGCAATAGTAGAGAGGGTTGCTCACAGTGCCTCCAGTTCCTTAACATTGTCTCCCACCCAGTCTTTTGCTGAAAGCTCAGAGTTGGCACCTGTAGCCGATGTCCATCAGTCTTTCACCTCACCCCCTTGCAAATCAGCCAATCAGTCTGAGCCCCAAGTCATGCAGCAGTCTCTTCTGCTTTTTGATGACTCTGTTAGCAGGGCTTCCCAGGGCCTTTACCTAGCCCTGCCCCAGAAGTGGAAGAGATTGAGTGCACCGATGCCCAACCACTTATGTTTCAAGATGAGTACATGGGAGGACCATCTCAGTATGTCTCGGATGATGACGAAACACAGGTGCCAACTGCTGTGGCTTTCGAAAGTGTGCAGACCAACAAGGAGGGCAGGGGTGAAGACTGGGTGGAAGATGATATAGAGGACGATGAGGTCCTCGACCCCACATGGAATCAAGGTCAAGCGAATGACCTGTGTAGTTCGGAGGAAGAGGCGGTGGTAGCACAAAGCCACCAGCACAGCAGAAGAGGGATTAGGGTGCAAAAGCGGTCCCCTAGACAGTACGCCTGCTACAGCCCACCGCAGCAAAGGACCGAGCACACCAAAGCCAGCTCTAAGGAGTTCCCTGACGTGGCAATTGTTCAGACAATGTGCTGACAACAAGACACGAGTGGTTTGCACACTGTACAATCAGAGCCTGAAGCGAGGCATACATGTTCTCAACCTGAGAACAACCTGCATGACTAGGCATCTAAGTGCAAAGCACAAGCTGCAGTGGAGAAGATACCTCAAAAACCAAGAAAGGTCTCTGGCTCCTCCTGTTTCCTCTTCTGCTGCAGTCGCGTCCTCTTCATCCACCTCTGGAGTGACAGTGCCACCTGCCACCTCCACACAGAGGATCTGCCAGTCTGCCAGCAACACCACCACCTGGGTCACCAAGCATCTCCACAATGTCCCACGGAAGCGTTCATCTCTCCATCTTCCAAACACTAGAGCGAAAGAGGAAGTACCCCCCTACCCACCCGCGATCCCTGGCCCTCAATGCCAGCATTTAAAAATTACTTGCCTATGAAATGCTGTCATTCCATCTGGTGGAGGCGGAGAGTTTTAAAAGCCTTATGGCTGTGTCTGTCCCATAGTAAGTCGTGTCTAGCCGCTACTACTTTTCCAGGTGAGCCATCCCTTCCCTGCACAACCAAGTGGGGGACAAAATCAGGTGTGCACTGCGCAATCCCATCTGTGGCAAGGTCCACTTAACTACGGATACGTGGACCAGTAAGCACAGTCAGGGACGTTATCTCTCCCTAACAGGACACTGGGTAAATGCAGTGGCGGCTGGGCCTGAGGCGGATAGCAGTTTGGTGCATGTCCTTCCACCACCGAGGATTGCAGGGCGCTTCAGTTTGCCTCCTGTTGCTCCTTCCTCCTACTCCGCTTCCTCATTCTCTACTGGCTCCTCATCTGGTCAGCGTAACACCTTCACCATCAATTTCAGCACAGCTAGGTGTAAACGACAGCAGGTAGTTTTAAAATGTATCTGTTTGGGGGACAAACCCCACACCGCGCAGGAGCTGTGGACGGGCATGGAACAACAGACCGATGAGTGGTTGGTGCCAGTGAGCCTTTAGGCCGGCCTGGTGGTGTGCAATAATGGGCAAAATCTTGTAGCTGTTCAGGGACTAGCAGGTTTGACGCACATCCCTTGCCTGGCTCATGTGCTGAATTTGATGCTTCAGAGGTTCATTAAAAATGACCCCGATATGTCAGAGCTACTGCAGAAAGTGCGGACCGTCTGTGCGCGATTTCGACATTCTCAACCTGCTGCTGCTCGCCTGTCAGTGCTGCAGCATAACTTTGGCCTTCCCGCTCACCGCCTCTTATGCGACCTGCCCATAAGGTGGAACTCCACCTTGCACATGCTGGCCAGACTGGGAGAGCAAGAGCAGGCGATAATGAAGTTTCAGCTGCAGCACACACGGGTGAGTCGCTCTGCGGAACAGCACCACTTCACCACCAATGACTGGGCCTCCATGCAAGATCTATGTTCCTTGTTGTTCTGTTTCGAGTACTCCACCAACATGGCCAGTGCCGATAACCTAGTTCTCAGCGTTACTATCCCACTTCTATGCATTCTTGAAAAAAAGCTTCTGGCGATGATGGGAGAGTATGTGGAAAAGGAGGAGGAGGAGGAGGAGGAAAAGGGATCATTTCATAGAGTTTCTGGCCATTTATTGACAAGTGGCTCCGATGGTGGGTTTCTGCACCCACAAACACCAGGTACACAATTGTCCAGCCAGGGCACAGTTCTGGAAGATGACGAGGTGGAGGAGGAGGAACCGTGTTCACAGCAGGGTGGCACCCAAACCAGCTCATGGGCATCACTGGTACGTGGCTGGGGGGATACAGAGGACACAGACGATAAACCTCCCACAGAGGACAGTTTGTCGTTGTCTCTGGACAGCCTGGCACGCATGAGCGATTACATGTTGCAGTGTCTCCATAACAACAACTGCCGAGTTGCCCACATTCTAACTTGTGCTGATTACTGGGTGGCCATGCTGCTGGATCCCCGTTACAAGGACAACGTACCATCCTTAATTCCATCACTGGAGCGTGATCGTAAGATGCGCGAGTACAAGCGCACGCTGGTAGACGCGCTGCTGGTGGCATTACCACCTGACAGTGGGGGCACAGTTGAAGCACAAGGCAAAGGCAGAGGAGGAGGAAGAGGTCGCCAACGCAGCTGGGGCACCACTAGCACCTCAGAAGGCAGGGTTAGCTTGGCCGAAATGTGGAAAAGCTTTGTCAGCACGCCACAACAACCAGAACCACCAGCTAATATGGAACATCTTAGCAGGAGGCAGCATTTCAGCAACATGGTGGAGCAGTATGTGTGCACACGCCTACACGTACTGAAGGACAGGTCTGCCCCCTTCAACTTCTGGGTCTCCAAATTGGGCACATGGCCTGAGCTTGCCCTTTACGCCTTGCTGGCCTGCCCTGCAGCCAGTGTATTGTCTAAACGTGTGTTTAGCACGGCAGAGGGGGTGTTATCACAGACCATCGCAGCCGCCTGTCCACAGCCAATGTGGACAAGCTCACGTTCATTAAAATGAACCAGGCATGGATGCCACAGGACTTATCCTTACCTTGTGCAGAATGGAAATGTATATTGGCCTTACCCAGCCATTGTTATACTAAAGCGCAATTGCTCATTGTTGCATTTTTGATATTTCCCACTCTTTTGGGGTGTACCCTAATCCTAACAACAAAAAAAAAAAAAATGTAAACCAAAAACCAGTGTTGGCTACCTCGTCCTCCCCCACCGCCACTTCCACCTACATCACCACGTCAACCGCCTCCTCAACCCCCTACTCCCTATGGACCTCCACCTCATACATCAAGATTATAATTTTTTTATGCATATAATTTTATTTTATTTTAATTTTTGTCATTTCACTAATTTGTCCGTTACATTTTTGGGTGGAATTTACAATTTTTGGCTGTAATATACCCCTGCTCTACCTAGTAGACAGGTCAACAAATTTCACTAATTTGTCTGTTACATTTTTGGATGAAATTCACCAATTTTTGGCTGTGATATACCCCTGCATTACATAGTTGACAGGATAATACATTTCACAAATTTTTCTGTTACATTGTTGGATGAAATTTACAAATTTTTGGCTGTGATATACCCCTACTCTACCTAGTGGACAAGGAAATACATTACACTAATTAAAAAAATAAATCGGTTACATAGTTGTGTGAGATTCACAATTTTTGGGCTGTGATATACCCCTGCTCTACCTAGTAGACAGGTTAATACATTTTACTAATTTTTCTGTTACATTGTCGGGTGACTTTCACAAATTTTTGGCTGTGATATACCCCTGCTCTACCTAGAAAATACATTTCACTAATTTGGACAAGAAAATACATTTCACTAATTTGTCTGTTACATAGTTGAGTGACACTGACCGATTTTTGGCTGTGATATACCACTGCTCTACCTAGTGGACAAGGAAATACATTTCACTAATTCGTCTGTTACATTCTTGGGTGAAATTTTACCATATTTGCCATGAATAAACCCCTGATCTGCATAGGTGACAGGGACCGAATTTTTTTATAATCATCTGTTCCATTGGTGGGTGACATTAGCCCATTTCTGGCGATGTAAAACCCCTGCTATGCATAGGTGACAGGGAATTCAATTTCTAAAATTCATTTTTAATTGATGCGCGCCCCCTCCTTTCATTCGATGCTTCAACTTTAACAACTTGTCCCACATTTCCGCTCGATCACATTGGTGCCATTGACCTCCATTGGATGTGGTATCTCTTTCTCACGTTCCCTCTCTGGCATGGAACCCTGATTCGCCGTTAACCGTGATCAACATGGTAGGCGCAGAAAAGAACAATGAAAGTTGATAGAGAAAATATCCAAATGGATCGCAGACATCACAGGGACATGCGATCAGGCAGAAGTTATCTAGAGTTAACAATGCCCCCTTCGCGCACCCCCTCCTTTACTTGGAAGCTTCGGGTTCAATAATTTGTCCCACATTTCAGCTTGATCACATTGCAGCCATTGACCTCCCTTTTGAAACAAAAAATCATGTTTTAGTGTCTCCATAGTCTGAGAGCCATAGTTTTTTTTTTCAGTTTTTGGGCACTTAATTTGTTTACAGTATTCACCTGAGGGGTTAGATTATGTGATATTTTTATAGAGCAGGTTATTACGGACGCGGTGATACCTAATATGTATACTTTTTATTATTTATGTACGTTTTACACAATAATATCATTTTTGAAACAAAAAAATCATGTTTTAGTGTCTCTATAGCCTGAGAACCACAGTTTGTTTAGTTTTTGTGCACTTATCTTGGGTATGGTATGATTTTTGCAAGATGAGATGACTGTTTGATTGGCACTATTTTGAGGTGCGTATGACTTTTTGATCGCTTACTATTACACTTTTTGTGATGTAAGGTGACAAAATTTTTTTTTTTACACCGGTTTGATTTTAATTTTTTACAGTATTCACCTGAGGAATTAGATTATGTGATATTTTTATAGAGCAGGTTATTACGGATGTGGCGATACCTAATATGTATACTTCTTTTATTTATGTACGTTTTACACAATAATATCATTTTTTAAACCAAAAAATCATGTTTTAGTGTCTCCATATTCTGAGTGTCATAGTTTTTTTTGGTTTTTTGGTCGATTATCTTAGGTAGGGTCTCATTTTTAGTGGGATTAGATGATGTTTAGACTGGAACTATTTTGGGGTGCATATACTTTTTGATCGCTTGCTATTACACTTTTTGTGATGTAAGGTGACGTTTTTACACCTGAGGGGTTAGGTCATGTGATATTTTTATAGAGCAGGTTATTATGGATGCAGCGATTTGTAATATGTCTACCCCCCCCTATTTTTTGCCAATTTTTTTAAACTTTATTTGAAGGAAATGCCGTTATTTTATTTTTTTTACTTGAAGGACTTCAACTTTTGGGGGTCTGATCTCCTTTACAATGCATTCCAATACTTTGTTTTCACTTACATTTTTCCTATCTCTAGCCCTGACACACAGAAGGTATTGGACAGATGTCACAAGTCACTGCAGACACCCACTATAGAAAAAGTATTAAAAATGATGGAAAAAATATACTCGTTTTCCCTTATATTTTTCCTATTTCTGGCCCTGACACACAGAAGGTATTGGAAAAATGTCACAAGTCACTGCAGACACCCTCTATAGAAAAAGTATTGAAAATGATGGGGGAAAAAATACTTCTTTTCACTTATATTTTTCCTATCTCTGACCCTATCACACAGAAGGTATTGGACAAATGTCACAAGTCACTGCAGACACCCTTTATAGAAAAAGAATTGAAAATGATGGAATGGTGTGTCAGATCAGGGCTAGCCTCCCTGGCACTCTTCCCTCTACCCCGCTTTCTAACTGTTACCCAGCTAACTTCCTCACTTACCTCAGACTCCTCTCTGTCACCCTACCCCTCATCTACCCCAAAGATTGCTTGCTCGGTGAGAAGCAAACTCTTTTGCAAATTTTCAATGCCTCTCAGTGTTGCAACTTGTCCATTTAGAGACTTGATTTGCGATTCCAAATGGGTAATTTGCTCACATCTTGAACAAAGATATACACCCTCGAACGGCTGTTCCAGGACTGCATGCATCATCACTGGACTGCGTTGTCAATTGTGCAACACATACTAAATAAGGATTACACCACAAAAGCGAAAAATACAATGTAATGTAGTAATAAGAAACTGGCTAATTACAGTCCCCCACTGAAGTCCCTGAATCTAAAGTCACTTAATCTTAAGTCACACACTTACACAACCACACTTAATCAACCACGCGTCGAGGTCAAACTCACGTTATAAATCTGCTTATATTAATATAAATGAAGCTCACTATACCAGCCTGGTTTGTTTTCCCTCTGGATTCAAAAAGGCTGTGCTGCCCTCACTGCTGAGTTTTTATAGTCTCCAAATTAGACAGCCACACTCTAATTACTCACCTGTGCAACCCCTGGAGAAGGAAATCACAGCACACAATACAGTCAAATACAGCCACAATGTCCACAAATTATTTGGCTCTCAGATACTCCCTCACTTAATCTTAAGTCGCATACTTACACAACCACACTTAATCAACCACGCGTCACGGTCAAACTCGCGTTATGGATCTGCTTATATTAATATAAATGAAGCTCACTACAACAGTCTGGTTTGTTTTTTCCGTCTGGATTGGTAAAAAGTAGAAATCTGCAGTTGCAGAGAGCGATGAGGAGAAAGCAAAGCTATTAAATGTTTTTTTCTCCTCTATATTCACTGAATATAATAAACGCTGATTTCATTCTTCAGATGAAATGAAGAATGTAAAAGTTAATTCCCCATTAAAAGTGCCCTGTCTGACCCAGGAAGAAGTACAGTGGCGTCTTAAAAAGAATAAAATAGACAAATCGCCAGGACCAGATGGCATACACCCCGTATCCTAAAATAATTAAGTAATGTTATAGCCAAACCCTTATTTCTGATATTTAAGGACTCCATACTGACAGGGAGTGTTCCACAGGATTGGCGCATAGCAAATGTAGTTTCAATATTCAAAAAGGGTCCAAAAACAGAGCCTGGAAACTATAGGCTGGTAAGTTTAACATCTGTTGTGGGTAAACTGTTTGATGGTTTTCTAAGAGATGCTATCTTGAAGTATCGCAAGGAAAATAAACAAATAATGCCATATCAGCATGGCTTTATGAGGGATCGGTCATGTCAAACTAATTTGATCATTTTCTATGAGGAAGTAAGTTCTACAATTGAAAGCTGCAAATCAATGGATGTCATATATCTGGACTTTTGTAGCATTTGACACTGTACCACATAAAATGTTAGTATATAAAATGAGAATGCATGGACTGGGAGAAAATGTCTGTATTTGGGTAGGTGACTGGCTCAGTGATAAAAAACTGAGGGTGGTTATTAATGGTACACACTCAGATCACTGTCACTATTGGAGTACCTCAGGGATCAGTATTGGGCCCTATTCTCTTCAATATATTTATTAATAATCTTGTAGAAGGCTTGCACAGTAAAATATCAATTTTTGCAGATGACAATAAACTGTGTAAAGTAATTTACACGTAAGAGGACAGTATACTGCTACAGATGGATCTGAATAGATTGGAGGCTTTGGCAGATAAGTGGCAAATGAGGTTTAACACTGACAAATGTAAGGTTATGCACATGGGAAGGAATAATGCAAGTCACCCGTACATACTAAATGGTAACACACTGGGTAACACTGACATGGAAAAGGACCTAGGAATTTTAGTAAACACCAAACTAAGCTATAAAAACCAGCGGCAGGCAACTGATGCCAAGGCCAATGCGATGATGGGTTGCATCAAAAGGGGCATAGATGCCTGTGATGAGAACATAGTCCTGCCACTTTACAAATCACTAGTCAGACCACACATGGACTACTCTGTACAGTTCTGGGCTCCTGTGAACAAGGCAGACATAGCAGAGCTGGAGAGGGTACAGAGGAGGGTAACTAAAGTAATAACTGGAAAGGGGGGACTACAGTACCCTGAAAGATTATCAACATTAGGGTTATTCACATTAGAAAAAAGACGACTGAGGAAAGATCTAATTACTGTGTATAAATATATCAGGGGTCAGTACAGAGATCTCTCCCATCATCTATTTATCCCCAGGACTGTGACCTTAACAAGGGGACATCCTCTGCGTCTGTAGGAAAGAAGGTTTGTACACAAATATAGAAGAGGATTCTTTATGGTAAGAGCAGTGAGACTATGGAACTCTCTACCTGAGAAGGTGGTGATGGTGAGTTCACTAAAAGAGTTCAAGAGGGGCCTAGATGTATTTCTAGAGTGTAATACTATTACAGGCTATAGCTACTGCAAAAGGCTTTAAAACATATAACTGCACTGTGGAGCGGTAAATAGGCCCTTAGTTTTTTTTCACTTATACACACTACAAAATGCTTTAGACCATATAACTGCACCGCTGAACGGAAAATAATATATATTATTGTGCCGCTAATACATGCCAAAAAGGGATTTAGAACATATAACTGCTCTGCTGAATGGCAAATAATATACAGTAGAGACCAAAAGTTTGGACACACCTTCTAATTCAAAGAGTTTTCTTTATTTTCATGACTATGAAAATTGTAGATTCACACTGAAGGCATCAAAACTATGAATTAACACATGTGGAATTATATACATAACAAAAAAGTGTGAAACAACTGAAAATATGTCATATTCTAGGTTCTTCAAAGTAGCCACCTTTTGCTTTGATTACTGCTTTGCACACTCTTGGCATTCTCTTGATGAGCTTCAAGAGGTAGTCACCTGAAATGGTCTTCCAACAGTCTTGAAGGAGTTCCCAGAAATGCTTAGCACTTGTTGGCCCTTTTGCCTTTACTCTGCGGTCCAGCTCACCCCAAACCGTCTCGATTGGATTCAGGTCCGGTGACTGTGGAGGCCAGGTCATCTGGCGCAGGACCCCATCACTCTGCTTCATGGTCAAATAGCCCTTACACAGCCTGGAGGTGTGTTTGGGGTCATTGTCCTGTTGAAAAATAAATGATGGTCCAACTAAACGCAAACCGGATGGAATAGCATGCCACTGCAAGATGCTGTGGTAGCCATGCTGGTTCAGTATGCCTTCAATTTTGAATAAATCTCCAACAGTGTCACCAGCAAAGCACCCCCACACCATCACACCTCCTCCTCCATGCTTCACGGTGGGAACCAGGCATGTAGAGTCCATCCGTTCACCTTTTCTGCGTCACACAAAGACACGGTGGTTGGAACCAAAGATCTCAAATTTGGACTCATCAGACCAAAGCACAGATTTCCACTGGTCTAATGTACATTTCTTGTGTTCTTTAGCCCAAACAAATCTCTTCTGCTTATTGCCTGTCCTTAGCAGTGGTTTCCTAGCAGATATTCTACCATGAAGGCCTGATTCACAAAGTCTCCTCTTAACAGTTGTTCTAGAGATATGTCTGCTGCTAGAACTCTGTGTGGCATTGACCTGGTCTCTAATCTGAGCTGCTGTTAATCTGCGATTTCTGAGGCTGGTGACTCGGATGAACTTATCCTCCGCAGCAGAGGTGACTCTCGGTCTTCCTTACCTGGGGCGGTCCGCATGTGAGACAGTTTCTTTGTAGCGCTTGATGGTTTTTGTGACTGCATTTGGGGACACTTTCAAAGTTTTCCCAATTTTTCAGACTGACTGACCTTCATTTCTTAAAGTAATGATGGCCACTCGTTTTTCTTTACTTAGCTGCTTTTTTCTTGCCATAATAAGAATTCTAACAGTCTATTCAGTAGGACTATCAGCTGTGTATCCACCTGACTTCTTCACGACGCAACTGATGGTCCCAACCCCATTTATAAGGCAAGAAACCACACCTGTGAAGTGAAAACCATTTCAGGTGACTACCTTTTGAAGTTCATCAAGAGAATGCCAAGAGTGTGCAAAGCAGTAATCAAAGCAAAAGGTGGCTACTTTGAAGAACCTAGAATATGACATATTTTCAGTTGTTTCACACTTTTTTGTTATGTATATAATTCCACATGTGTTAATTCATAGTTTTGATGCCTTCAGTGTGAATCTTTTACCGCAAATAACACCAACTGTGAACCGTGCCTATTTTTCTTGTATTGTAGTGAAATATGACAATAAACGATTTTACCGCAAATAACACCAAATGTGAACTGCGTCTATTTTTCTCGTATTATAGTGAAACATGACAAGAAACCTTTAGAGCAAATAACACCAAATAGGAACTAAGTCTATTTTTCTCTTTTTCTCTAGATATTTGGCAATAAACGCTTTTAGCGCAAATAATACCAAATGTGAACTGGGTCTATTTTTCTTGTATTGTAGTGAAATATGACAATAAACGCTTTTAGTGCAAATAACACCAAATATGAACTAAATCTATTTTTATTTTTTCTCTAGAAATATCACAAGAAACGCTTTTAGTGCAAATAACAACAAAAGTAACCTGCACAAATATATTTTTGTATTGTATTGAAATAGGTCACTAAATTATATCAGTGCAGTTAACAGCAAAAGTGACCTGCGTATACTGTATGTTTATCTTTATCAACAGATAGAAGCCGCAAAAAGTTTTTCAACATACCACTTGCATCCCAATAACTAATTGCTGGAATGACAGAGCTGTATTAGAAGACTATCTGGATCCCCAAGTAATGTTTCCCTGCATTTGTAAATCGCTTTTTTTCACAATGAGGATTTTCCTATGACTCTCCCTAGCATCTGCACACATCTCTCCCTGCCCATCTCCTCACACGTGTAGTCACCATTTTAGCTGCCATTGTAGCCAGCTAGCCGCCATGTTAGGAAGAATTGCGACAAAGCGCAAGAAAGTTCACATTAGTTTAGAATCAAATTTTTCCTGAAATTCAGAACAAATTCGACTTTGTCAGCTTTGATTCGCTCATTTCTAATAAATACCATAGGGTGCAAGTACCTGTATAACAAATTTACTTGCTGGGGAGTAACCATTATTTCACTAGTACAGGAGTGATTCCTGGGGCTACCCATATTTTATCGATGAGTTCTTTCATTATTGTCTTAGATTGATGAGTGGGCCCATGGGCCACAGAGGCTATTACAGGATAGAGTGCTCTAGGCAAGCACACTTTCTTCCCTTGTGTCCAAAGTCCGGATTCTTCTTCCAGGGCTGACTCCTTTAGCCAGGTTTCCTTTTCTGAGCGGGTGGCTTGCTTCTGCATCTGTTTCAGTAGATCCCATGATACTTCTTGTTGCTTGACATCCGGTTGTGCTAACATGATTTTATCTGGCTGTGCTCTTTCCTCTTCCATTGCTGCCTGTTTGGCTGCTTGGTCAGCCAATGCATTTCCTTTGGCTTCTGGTGTGTCAGCACGGGTATGTGCCTTTACTTTGATTACTGCTACTTTGGTGGGCAGGAGTACTGCAGTCATCAAAGCCTCCACTGCTAAAGCATGTTTAATTGGGGTTCCTGCTGCTGTAATGTAATCTCTGGCCTTCCATATTATTCCGAAATCATGAACTACTCCAAAAGCATATCTGGAGTCTGTGTAGATGTTAGCAGTGGAGTCTTTTGCTATGAGGCAGGCCTCAGTAAGGGCTATGAGTTCAGCCTCTTGTGCTGACTGGTCTGGGCGCAATTGCCTTGCACACAGTACTTCATACTCACTAGTAACTGCCATGCCTGTATGGAATTTCCCTTTGTCATCGGCATACCTTGAACCGTCTACAAAGAGTGTCCAGTGTGGGTTTTGCAAAGGAGTATCCTGTATTGATGGTGGAGTTCCTACTTCAGCTTCCATCATTGTAATGCAATCATGTTCTTGTTCTTTGTAAAGAGAGTCGGTTGAGGCCCATAGTTCTTCTTCCTGAAGATCTTCTTAAGCACGTAGATCAATAAAATCTTCAGAATCTCCATCTGCAGTATACTCCCCCCTTGGGAGAGGAAGGAGTGCAGCAGGATTGAGGATGTGGCATCTCTGGATGGTGACATTATCTGGCAGAAGCAGACTACACTGGAGCCTGAGGTGGCGTTGTGCAGTGAGGTGTTTAGGTTGTGTTTGTTGCAGGATAGCTGAGATGTTGGGAACTCACCTTGCAGGCTGGGGTTTTTTTTTTTTTTTTTTTTTTTGTGATTGATGTCTATTAGAATTGTATCTTGGAATGTCAGAGGGCTCGGGGAAAGGGTTAAAAGGCAAGCTATTATGGATGCAGTAAAAAGATACCTTCCAGCAATTATATGCATAGTAGAAACTCATCTTACTAAAGAAACCCTGCGCCGTCTGACGACGGGATGGCACTCCCAGTCTTATCACTCCACTTTTAGCGGATCTTCTAGGGGCGTTTCAGTCCTGATTCATAATTCTGTAGATTTTATCCTCATAAAATCTCATATAGATGATCAGGGCAGATTCATTTTTCTACATGGTAAGCTGTATGGCCATAGTTACATTCTGGCCTTCTTCTACATTCCCCCTCCATTCTCAATGTATCCCTTGACTCAGCTATTGCTTTTTGCCGAAAATAGATCAGAATGCCGGTTAATCCTGATGGGGGACTTCAATGCGGTTATGGACCCCAATAAGGATAGACTTACGTTAGATGCAGACCGGGGGAGGAACCCCTGCAACTCCTTGCTGCCCCAGTTCTGTTTAGAGGTAGGAGTGGTAGATATATGGGAATACCTCGGCGGAGGAAAGAGAGTATACTCCTGTGTCAGCAGGGGGGGGAGAGCAATGTCTCGGATTGATTTAGCACTCACTAATGAGAGCAATTTGAGCAACATCAGCAAGATCCGATATGGAGTACGAACCGTTTCGGACCACTCACCCGTACTAATTGAGGTTCGCACTGGGGAGAATAAGGACACAAGGGGGCTAGGATTCAAGTTGAACCCATATTGGCTCGCCGTTATGGAGAATCCTCAGTCTATTACATTATTGATATCCTCCTTTTGGGAGGTAAATTTTCCCTCTGCCAACATCAATGTAGTATGGGACGCCTTGAAAGCGTATTTAAGAGGGGTCTTCATCAGTGAGATTGCTGTAGCAAGGCGAACATTTAGGGGTAAAGAGGAGGAACTGGCTAAGATCGCTATCCTTACCAATGAATGTTTTACCAGTCAACCCACGGAATACAACAGGGAAGAGATGCAGAAGGCTAGCTGTTGCTTGGAAAAGTATTTAGTAGAGAAAGCAAATCATAGAGTATTCTTTAAGGGGCTTAAATATTTCTCGGAGTCCGGACGTCCTGGTAAGCTCTTAGCAAGAATAATTTCTCAACAAGATAGGAAAAATCAATCCATCACTTTAATTCGAAATTTAGAGGGGGAAACTATAACAAATTTAGAGGGGATTAGGGATGCCTTCTTACAATATTTTGCTCAGATATATAGACCCCCTCTCGATACGACATCCGAACTGGCGATGCGATTCTTGGAGAAGATTCCACTTTCCACTTTGAATGAAGTTCAGGTGGAATTTTTGGAGGAGGATCTGTCTCTTTCTGAGTTGAAGGAGGCCCTGGGGTCTATCTCGGGGAGCTCATCGCCAGGGTTGGATGGCCTCCCATATGAAGTTTATCGTAGGTATGGTGAGACGCTCCTCCCCCAGCTACTTGAGGTGTTTTCCCAAGCGGCCCAGGGAGGGGGCTTGCCATGTTCTATGATGGAGGCTCTTATTGTTCTGGTTCCGAAAAAGGATAAAGACCCGGCAGAATTGAGCTCCTATAGACCAATTTCCTTATTAAATACCGATGTTAAGCTACTATCAAAAATTTTGGCTAGGAGGCTCTCGCGGGTTATTTCCACTATTATTCATCCAGATCAAAATGGTTTTATGCCAAGAAGGGGCACCCATCATAACTTGCATAGGTTATTTATGAATATTCAGTCCCCGGGGAGTGGCGCCCGCTCCATCCTGTCGTTGGATGCTACTAAAGCCTTCGACAGGGTGGAGTGGACCTTTCTCTGGGAGGTGATGAAAAAAATGGGCTTTGGCCCAAGATTCTTGGCGATGGTACAGCTCCTATATAACTCCCCAGTCGCTAGGATAAGGATCAATGATATGATTACAGAGAGCTTTATATTAGGAAGAGGCACCCGTCAGGGTTGTCCTCTTTCCCCTCTGTTATTTAATATTTACATTGAACCCCTAGCGGCTAGTATTAGGCTGGATCCGAGGGTGGCCGGTTTTGGTACAATGGGGAATCAGGATCGAGTATCATTATATGCAGACGATATCTTGATTTTTATGCATCAGACAGATACGACTCTTCCTCGCATAATGGACCTGGTTGGTCTCTTTTCCGGTCCTTCCGGTCTCGAGATCAACTGGGATAAGACCGTTCTCCTCCCCATAGATGAACTGCGGGGCGAACGGTACAACCAGCTAACGATCTCAGATTCAATAAAGTACCTGGGTATAACAGTTTCTGCCAAACCACAGGAATATCTTCAACTCAATCTGCTCCCTCTGTTGATAAAGCTGAGGGTTAAAATAAAGATTTGGCAAAAAATTCTGTCGGCGAGAGCCGACAGAATTTCATTAATAAAAATGGTGGTGCTGCCCCAGGTTCTATACATCTTGCGCAACTCGCCTGTATGGATTGTAGATAAGTACTTTAGATTGATAGAGCGGATGCTTAATGACTTAATATGGGGGAGGAAGCGTGTGAGACTGAAGGTACTCTATTTTTCTATGCCCTATAATCGGGGAGGTCTTAACCTCCCCTACTTTAGGGGGTACTTTGTGGCCTCCCAACTCTGCTTGTTTAATGAATGGGAAAATAGCCAGTTCTGCAGCAGGGTGGTGAAAGACTCAGGCTTTGCAGATTTCTTTGCAGTACTTGAGTCTGACTATTTACTAAATGCAGTGAGTGGGTATACACTCTTCTGCAGAATGGCTATAAAGTCTTGGCGAATTATAAGGAACTGGTGTGGAGTTGGGGCATCACTTATTTGTACTCCATTGTGGCACAATCCAAAGCTTTTGAATTTAAATGACCTGAGTTGCAGCCAGTATTGGAGGACCAAGAATATTCAGTACCTGCATCAAGTGGTCAGTGGTGGACACATCTTGTCCCTTGCGGATTTAAAGCAAGGGGCAAATTTAGGTGAGGTGGCTTGGTATGCATATTTTCAATTAAGGTCAGCACTTTCTAGCACTGTGAATCGCTATCTTCTTATTATAGAAACTCCAGAATTTTTACACGATTTAATTTCTAAGAAAATTGTCACGAGAATTAAAGTATCTCACTGTTATAGACACTTAATGAAAAAGTTTTTTTCTGACGTTCTTTCACCAGGACAGAGAGCCTGGTCATCCTCGCTCTCAGCGACGGGCTCTCCGAACTGGGAGAATATAGGGGAAAGCTTAACATTGGTCTCGCACAATTTTAATCACATTGTGGTACAATTCAATATTTTGCACAAAATATATGTGACACCTATATGGTTATATAGGAGAGGACTTAGTACCTCCTCTGGCTGCCCACGCTGTGGTGAACCCGAGGCAGATCATCTACATCTGTTCTGGGATTGCCCAATGGTGAGCAGGTACTGGAGATCGGTTCAAACCAACCTGGCTCGTAAACTCAACATTGTGGTTCCCTTCACTCCCAGGATATGGGTTCTGGGAGATTTATCGGAGGTTAATTATCAACCCGCAAATGGTCGATTGTTGATTAAGGTGATGTTTCTGGCCAGGCTTCTCATTTCTAGAGCATGGTTTTGCCCCTCCGCTCCAGATTGTAATAACTGGTTGGGTTTGGTTGAGAAGGTGAAAAGCTACGAGAAGATCTTGCATAAACAACGAGGCTCCTACTTAAAGTGGGATAAATTGTGGAAAGACTGGGATATGATCAACTAATTTAAATATATATATATCTTTTTTTTTTTTTTTTCTGCAAGGTGGGGGGAGGGGGGGGGGTATGGTAGGGGATTTGTTGGGGGAAGATCCAATTTGTCCGGCTTTTTGTTTGTATGCAATGTATTAATGCAGAATGTGAAGCTATAATGGAGCATCTTTTGAAATGCCGGGGGTTGGCAGGACTTACCGGCATTGGATATTGGTTAATTCTTGATTAATCTAAATTATGGACTAATATTCTGGTGAGGGTTCGGGGCTCAGGACCTTGGGGGGTCCGGGCATCGGGTGTGACCCGGGATGCGGCTTTTTCTCTTGGACGTGAGTTTCTACCACGGGCAGTGAGCTGACTCGGGTGTGGTTTGGGTCCCGTCATTTGTCCCTTCTTAATGAACTGGAGCTTATGCTGGGCACGGTTCTCTTAATGAGACAGTGCTGGCTGGTTACGTTTTTTTCTTGTCTTCTCAAGTGCTGGAGATTGTTGAGTGACACTTTGATTTGTGTCCTCTCTTCACGAGATACCGCGGTGAACCCATGCGAGTTATGCTTAAACAGGCTATTATCATTTAATCCAACTTTATGGGGATGAGGCAGGAAATCCTGGGAGTGGGTTTTATACCACTGGGATAGAAGACTGCTGGACCCCCTTTTGTTCTCCTCCGGTTCTATGGAAGGGTGCGATTAAAGATCGCTATGAGCCTGCCCCAGATGGGATAGGTGTGCATCAGAGGACTCGCCCCACGGGTCTTGGTCCTGTCCGTGGCGCTTGCTTACGTCTGAGAGAGGCCGTGGCAGGTGCGTGTTCGCTGCTTGGCGGGCCCCCCGGGCCTCGGGCCTATGCTCCCTCCCAGTATAGAGATAATTATAATAAATAAGATGTCTCCTTCTATCTGTAATTCTAAACCCTTCAATGCCGGGTGGGTCCTGCTTCCCCCTCAGGCAGAGAGACCTCTATCTGAGTTTGGTCAATATCTATTTAATTATGGGTATTTGCATGAAATCATATTTAACTATGCTTTATGGACTAGAACTGACGGACACTTGGATCTTATTAAAAAAAAAAAAAAAAGAAAAAAAAAAGATGCAGCGTGTCTGGATCTCACGCGGGAACTCTACCATCACTTCCTATTTTTCTTCATTCTTGATAATTGTGCATGACTCAAGTTTACTTCCACTTCACCCGCTATAGATCGTGCACTCGCTGAGCCATGTGATGGAAGACGACACCTACGCCCTGTTGTGTGTGACAATGCTCCCATACTGTGCTCCCATACTTTAAGGCAAATGGCTAACAAGGTTCAGCTTTGAAGCGTCACATGCCATCTGCCCCATCCACGGAGGCAGAAGGGGCAGCCATGCTAAATATAAGCAAACCAAGTCCACAAGCTTTGCTCACAGGATACAGGAGAGGTACAAAGCCATGGATGCTCCACATTTGTTAAACTACAAAGCAGTGCTTGTGTAACCTCCCAGAAGCATCAAACACCCCTGATGCTACTCATGGTCACACTGAAGGAAAGGTTATGAACAAGTGAATAAACACTTGCTAACTTAAAGACAAAATGGAAAAGAAGTGATCAAAATTCTCATTTAATGTCAGGCTTGGATGTGCTTCCATCACTCACTAGTAGATTGTCATGTCTGGCAAGAGTTGGGCATCCTGGCTTCCATCCACACACTTGGGCTATTTTAAAATTTGTGAAGAATGGAACAAAAATATGACCGCCAATCCTAAATGTATGTTTCTTATTGTGTCCCACCATTTCAGGCCAATATATTTTGGAGAAACATGAAGCCTATGTATTGGAAAAAAAAAGGAAAAAAAAAAAAAAAAAAAAAAGGATAGCTGAGATGTCATGGGGAGCCATGATGGTGAGTGGGTGTCCCAGGACGATGTCAGCGGTAGCGTTCAGGAGAGAACTAGCAGCATGAACGGCCCTGACACAGGAAGGGGTGGCTCTGGCTACAGGGTCTAGACGTTTTGAGAAGTAGCCTAGAGGTCTACTACGACCCCCATGGCTCTGGGTGAGAACTCCAGTGGCATGACCCTGACGTTCCATGACATAAAGGCGAAAGGGAAGCTGATAGTTAGGGATGCCAAGAGCTGGGGCAGTGACAATGATTTGTTTGAGAGATTGGAATGCTTTTATGGCTTCTGCAGTCATTTGGAAAGGGACAGTAGCAATACGGGGTATGCAATCAAACAGTGGCTGCATCAGAACGGATGCATCAGGGATCCATGGTCTACAGTATGAAATTAGTCCCAGAAAGGTTTGCAGTTGGTGAGGGGTATCTGGCAGTGGGATGTCTGAGACTGCTATCTTTCTGGCATCCGTAAGATGCTTACTGCCTTGTGAGATACAGTGACCTAGGAAAACAACTTTTGGAAGACACAACTGTAATTTAGAACGTGAGACTCTGCACCCAGCATCCGCCAGGTAGGCAAGAAGTGAGGCAGATGAGTTCAGGCAGACGGGGTGTGAGTCAGCACAGAGGAGTAAATCATCGACATATTGTAAGAGTTCCACCTCTGGGTGATCTGCTTGCCATGGTTGTAAGATGGATGCCATTGCTTTGCTAAAGCAGGAAGGACTATTATGAGCTCCTTGAGGCAACACCGTCCAGGTGTATTGTTTTCCATCATGTGTAAAAGCAAAGAGAAATTGGGAGTCTTCATGTAATGGGACAGAAAAAAAGGCATTTGCTAGATCAATGACAGTAAAGATAGCAGCCACAGGAGGAATGCTAGCAAGCAAAGTGTGGGGATTTGGTACAATGGGGGTTTCAAAGACCGTAGCCTCATTAATTGCTCTGAGGTCTTGTACCATGCGATATACAGGAGGCTGTCCCTTCACACTCTTCTTTTTAATTGGGTATAAGGGAGTGTTACATGGTGAGGTGGTAATTTTAATAGCTCCATTTGCAAGAAGAGCCTGTATCTGGAGGGTGATAGCATCTCTCTGGGAAATGGAGAGAGGGTATTGTGCTTTATATGGCAGTAAGTTAGGATTCTTCAAGGTTACAGTGACTGGCGGGACTTTGAGACGCCCAATGTCTTGGGGACCTTTGGTCCAAAGGGTATCAGGGATGAGGTGCAAAATGCTTTGCAGCGAATCCCCTTGTTCATGTGATTCAAGTGACTGGGATTTTAATGCCATTAGGAGGCAGGTTTCTTCAGGACTCAACGCCGTACCTAAAACAACTGTACCATTTTCCTTGAACTGGATGTTGGCCCGTATTTTCTGAAGAAAATCTGAGCCTAATAGGTTATAAGGACATGTCTGGCTTACAACAAATTGTGACATTACTCCAGTGGGCAGATGTAACTGTGGAGATTGGCTTTGGGACTTAGTGGAGGGAGTAATCAAGAGAGGCTTAGTAACAGGGTTGTGCTGGGTGACCCCTTCTAAACCAGAGCAGGGTAAATGCATATCTGTGAGCCAGGAAGGGAGTATGGCGGTCTCACATAACACACTGCGGGCTGCACCAGTGTCTACAAGGAATGAGAGTTCCTTCCCTGCCACATCGAGGGTGATTCGAGGGGCGGGGCCTGCAGGAGGGGCAGAGACTGCCATACACGGGGTGTCCCCTCCCAGCAACACTGGTTTGCCAACGTCCTAGTGGGATGGAGCTGGCCATGGAGGAGGAGTTCCTCTTTGGCTCTGATCTGCTGGCCACAGATGTTTGGAGCGACAGTTTCTCTTAATGTGCCCTGGTTTGCCGCACCCATAACAGACACGGGGCGGGGGTCTTTCCTCTCTTCCTTCTCCCGTCATGACTGCCATGACTGATATGCGGGATTTCTTTGTACTACTCTCCAGCCCTTTTGCAACTTGTTCTAAAATTTCCAATGTTAATGATTTCCATTCTGGGCGACAGGTTACAAGAGCTTTGTTCAGATCTGGCCTAAGGCCATCTACAAATGACCGTGCTAGGAGTCTTAGGTGCACAGGTTCATTTGGACTGAATCCCATATCTTTATAGTTTTGTTTAACTCTTTGTACAAACTTTTCTACTGACTCTGCTTTATCCTGTACCATGTCCTGCAGGGTTGTGGACTGCTCTGCTAGTCTGTCTTTCGCCCACTTATATAATTGCTGAATGAAATCACGGCCAGATTCTGAATCACGAGTGTCATAATTTGCTCCAGGGAGTTCTGGTTGGCGTATGTGATCCATTATAAGTGAAGAAAATTCACCAGTTTTATTTTGTACAATACTTTGCAAGTCTGACCAAGTACACCCGTAGGTTTGATATACTTGTGCCAATTTTCTGTAAAAGGGCATAGGGTGAGTATCTGGGTCAGGCATGAGGTTCACTATGGTGAACAACTGCTGGGGGGTAAAGGACACATACTTAGGTGGCCCGACTGGGCGAGTGTTCAAGTATATTTCCCTTAAGGCTTCAAGATTTCCTTGTCCTATGTTATGGATCTCTCTTTGCAGCTCTGTAATTTGGTTTTGAAAAGACTCATTCACTGCTCTTGCTGCACCCTGCTGGCTACTTAGGGTAATATCAGAAAATCGTCCAAGGTGCGGTGGGCTGCGATATCCCGGGGTTTGTGCTGCAGCACCAGGTGCATAGTCCACTGTCTGCTGTGAGTCTTCCCCTGCATCTTCCTTTTGTTTCTCCCCATCCTCATCTTCCTGATCTACAGCACCACTACCTCCTACCATTATATGAGCTGGAGCTATGGGCTGACTGGGTAGCATGTAGGTGCCGTCAGGATTTACAAGTGGGTATATAGTAGTGACTTGTGGCTAGAGTTGAGCGAACACCTGGATGTTCGGGTTCGAGAAGTTCGGCCGAACATCCCGGAAATGTTCGGGTTCGGGATCCGAACCCGATCCGAACTTCGTCCCGAACCCGAACCCCATTGAAGTCAATGGGGACCCGAACTTTTCGGCACTAAAACGGCTGTAAAAAAGCCCAGGAAAGGGCTAGAGGGCTGCAAAAGGCAGCAACATGTAGGTAAATCCCCTGCAAACAAATGTGGATAGGGAAATTAATTAAAATAAAAATTAAATAAATAAAAATTAACCAAAATCAATTGGAGAGAGGTTCCATAGCAGAGAATCTGGCTTCCCGTCACCCACCACTGGAACAGTCCATTCTCAGATATTTAGGCCCCGGCACCCAGGCAGAGGAGAGAGGTCCCGTAACAGAGAATCTGTCTTCATGTCAGCAGAGAATTAGTCTGCATGTCATAGCAGAGAATGAGGCTTCACGTCAGCCACCACTGCAACAGTCCATTGGCATATATTTAGGCCCAGCACCCAGGCAGAGGAGGGAGGTCCCGTAACAGAGAATCTGTCTTCATGTCAGCAGAGAATTAGTCTGCATGTCATAGCAGAGAATGAGGCTTCACGTCAGCCACCACTGCAACAGTCCATTGGCATATATTTAGGCCCAGCACACACACAGGCAGAGGAGAGAGGTCCCGTAACAGACAATCTGGCTTCATGTCAGCAGAGAATCAGTCTTCATATCATAGCAGAGAATCAGGCTTCACGTCAGCCACCAATGCAACAGTCCATTGTCAGATATTTAGGCCCAGCACCCAGGCAGAGGAGAGAGGTCCCGTAACAGAGGATCTGGCTTCATGTCAGCAGAGAATCAGTCTTCATGTCATAGCAGAGAATCAGGCTTCACGTCACCCACCACTGCAACAGTCCATTTTCATAAATTTAGGCCCAGCACCCAGGCAGAGGAGAGAGGTCCCGTAACAGAGGATCTGGCTTCATGTCACCAGAGAATCAGTCTGCATGTCATAGCAGAGAATCAGGCTTCACGTCAGCCACCACTGCAACAATCCATTGGCATATATTTAGGCCTAGCACACAGGCAGAGGAGAGAGGTCCCGTAACAGACAATCTGGCTTCATGTCAGCAGAGAATCAGTCTTCATATCATAGCAGAGAATCAGGCTTCACGTCAGCCACCAATGCAACAGTCCATTGTCAGATATTTAGGCCCAGCACCCAGGCAGAGGAGAGAGGTCCCGTAACAGAGGATCTGGCTTCATGTCAGCAGAGAATCAGTCTTCATGTCATAGCAGAGAATCAGGCTTCACGTCACCCACCACTGCAACAGTCCATTTTCATAAATTTAGGCCCAGCACCCAGGCAGAGGAGAGAGGTCCCGTAACAGAGGATCTGGCTTCATGTCACCAGAGAATCAGTCTGCATGTCATAGCAGAGAATCAGGCTTCACGTCAGCCACCACTGCAACAATCCATTGGCATATATTTAGGCCTAGCACACAGGCAGAGGAGAGAGGTCCCGTAACAGACAATCTGGCTTCATGTCAGCAGAGAATCAGTCTTCATATCATAGCAGAGAATCAGGCTTCACGTCAGCCACCAATGCAACAGTCCATTGTCAGATATTTAGGCCCAGCACCCAGGCAGAGGAGAGAGGTCCCGTAACAGAGGATCTGGCTTCATGTCAGCAGAGAATCAGTCTTCATGTCATAGCAGAGAATCAGGCTTCACGTCACCCACCACTGTAAGAGTCCATTTTCATAAATTTAGGCCCAGCACCCAGGCAGAGGAGAGAGGTCCCGTAACAGACAATCTGGCTTCATGTCAGCAGAGAATCAGTCTTCATATCATAGCAGAGAATCAGGCTTCACGTCACCCACCACTGTAACAGTCCATTTTCATAAATTTAGGCCCAGCACCCAGGCAGAGGAGAGAGGTCCCGTAACAGACAATCTGGCTTCATGTCAGGAGAGAATCAGTCTTCATGTCATAGCAGAGAATCAGGCTTCACGTCACCCACCACTGCAACAGTCCATTTTCATAAATTTAGGCCCAGCACCCAGGCAGAGGAGAGAGGTCCCGTAACAGACAATCTGGCTTCATGTCAGCAGAGAATTAGTCTGCATGTCATAGCAGAGAATCAGGCTTCACGTCAGCCACCAATGCAACAGTCCATTGTCAGATATTTAGGCCCAGCACCCAGGCAGAGGAGAGAGGTCCCGTAACAGAGGATCTGGCTTCATGTCACCAGAGAATCAGTCTGCATGTCATAGCAGAGAATCAGGCTTCACGTCACCCACCACTGCAACAGTCCATTTTCATAAATTTAGGCCCAGCACCCAGGCAGAGGAGAGAGGTCCCGTAACAGAGGATCTGGCTTCATGTCACCAGAGAATCAGTCTGCATGTCATAGCAGAGAATCAGGCTTCACGTCACCCACCACTGCAACAGTCCATTGTCATAAATTCAGGCCCAGCACCCAGGCAGAGGAGAGAGGTCCCGTAACAGACAATCTGGCTTCATGTCACCAGAGAATCAGTCTGCATGTCATAGCAGAGAATGAGGCTTCACGTCAGCCACCACTGCAACAATCCATTGGCATATATTTAGGCCTAGCACACAGGCAGAGGAGAGGTTCATTCAACTTTGGGTAGCCTTGCAATATAATGGTAAAATGAAAATAAAAATAGGATTGAATGAGGAAGTGCCCTGGAGTCCAATAATATATGGTTATGGGGAGGTAGTTAATGTCTAATCTGGACAAGGGACGGACAGGTCCTGTGGGATCCATGCCTGGTTCATTTTTATGAACGTCAGCTTGTCCACATTGGCTGTAGACAGGCGGCTGCGTTTGTCTGTAATGACGCCCCCTGCCGTGCTGAATACACGTTCAGACAAAACGCTGGCTGCCGGGCAGGCCAGCACCTCCAAGGCATAAAAGGCTAGCTCTGGCCACGTGGACAATTTAGAGACCCAGAAGTTGAATGGGGCCGAACCATCAGTCAGTACGTGGAGGGGTGTGCACACGTACTGTTCCACCATGTTAGTGAAATGTTGCCTCCTGCTAACACGTTGCGTATCAGGTGGTGGTGCAGTTAGCTGTGGCGTGTTGACAAAAGTTTTCCACATCTCTGCCATGCTAACCCTGCCCTCAGAGGAGCTGGCCGTGACACAGCTGCCTTGGCGACCTCTTGCTCCTCCTCTGCCTTGGCCTTGGGCTTCCACTTGTTCCCCTGTGACATTTGGGAATGCTCTCAGTAGCGCGTCTACCAACGTGCGCTTGTACTCGCGCATCTTCCTATCACGCTCCAGTGCAGGAAGTAAGGTGGGCACATTGTCTTTGTAGCGTGGATCCAGCAGGGTGGCAACCCAGTAGTCCGCACAGGTTAAAATGTGGGCAACTCTGCTGTCGTTGCGCAGGCACTGCAGCATGTAGTCGCTCATGTGTGCCAGGCTGCCCAGGGATAAGGACAAGCTGTCCTCTGTGGGAGGCGTATCGTCATCGTCCTGCCTTTCCCCCCAGCCACGCACCAGTGATGGACCCGAGCTGCGTTGGGTGCCACCCCGCTGTGACCATGCTTCATCCTCATCCTCCTCCACCTCCTCCTCATCCTCGTCCTCCTCGTCCTCCAGTAGTGGGCCCTGGCTGGCCACATTTGTACCTGGCCTCTGCTGTTGCCAAAAACCTCCCTCTGAGTCACTTCGAAGAGACTGGCCTGAAAGTGCTAAAAATGACCCCTCTTCCTCCTCCTCCTCCTCCTCCTCCTGGGCCACCTCCTCTTCCATCATCGCCCTAAGTGTTTTCTCAAGGAGACATAGAAGTGGTATTGTAACGCTGATAACGGTGTCATCGCCACTGGCCATGTTGGTGGAGTACTCGAAACAGCGCAACAGGGCACACAGGTCTCGCATGGAGGCCCAGTCATTGGTGGTGAAGTGGTGCTGTTCTGTAGTGCGACTGACCCGTGCGTGCTGCAGCTGAAACTCCACTATGGCCTGCTGCTGCTCGCACAGTCTGTCCAGCATGTGCAAGGTGGAGTTCCACCTGGTGGGCACGTCGCATATGAGGCGGTGAGCGGGAAGGCCGAAGTTACGCTGTAGCGCAGACAGGCGAGCAGCAGCAGGATGTGAACGCCGGAAGCGCGAACAGACGGCCCGCACATTATGCAGCAGCTCTGACATGTCGGGGTAGTTGTGAATGAACTTCTGCACCACCAAATTCAGCACATGCGCCAAGCAAGGGATGTGCGTCAAATTGGCTAGTCCCAGAGCTGCAACGAGATTTCGCCCATTATCACACACCACCAGGCCGGGCTTGAGGCTCACCGGCAGCAACCACTCGTCGGTCTGTTGTTCTATACCCCGCCACAACTCCTGTGCGGTGTGGGGCCTGTCCCCCAAACATATGAGTTTCAGAATGGCCTGCTGACGTTTACCCCGGGCTGTGCTGAAGTTGGTGGTGAAGGTGTGTGGCTGACTGGATGAGCAGGTGGAAGAAGAGGAGGAGGAAGCCGAGAAGGAGGAGGTGGCAACAGGAGGCAAAGAATGTTGCCCTGCGATCCTTGGCGGCGGAAGGACGTGCGCCAAACAGCTCTCCGCCTGGGGCCCAGCTGCCACTACATTTACCCAGTGTGCAGTTAGGGAGATATAGCGTCCCTGGCCGTGCTTACTGGTCCACGTATCTGTGGTTAGGTGGACCTTGCCACAGATGGCGTTGCGCAGTGCACACTTGATTTTATCGGATACTTGGTTGTGCAGGGAAGGCACGGCTCTCTTGGAGAAGTAGTGCCGGCTGGGAACAACATACTGTGGGACAGCAAGCGACATGAGCTGTTTGAAGCTGTCTGTGTCCACCAGCCTAAATGACAGCATTTCATAGGCCAGTAGTTTAGAAATGCTGGCATTCAGGGCCAGGGATCGAGGGTGGCTAGGTGGGAATTTACGCTTTCTATCAAATGTTTGTGAGATGGAGAGCTGAACGCTGGCGTGTGACATGGTTGAGACGCTTGGTGACGGAGGTGGTGGTGGTGGTGTTGGTGGTACATCCCCTGTTTGCTGGGCGGCAGGTGCCAACGTTCCTCCAGAGGCGGAGGAAGAGGCCGAGGCGGCAGCAGCAGAATAGGCCGAGGCGGCAGCAGCAGAAGAGGTAGCAGGGGGAGCCTGAGTGACTTCCTTGGTTTTAAGGTGTTTACTCCACTGCAGTTCATGCTTTGCATGCAGGTGCCTGGTCATGCAGGTTGTGCTCAGGTTCAGAACGTTAATGCCTCGCTTCAGGCTCTGATGGCACAGCGTGCAAACCACTCGGGTCTTGTCGTCAGCACATTGTTTGAAGAAGTGCCATGCCAGGGAACTCCTTGAAGCTGCCTTTGGGGTGCTCGGTCCCAGATGGCGGCGGTCAGTAGCAGGCGGAGTCTCTTGGCGGCGGGTGTTCTGCTTTTGCCCACTGCTCCCTCTTTTGCTACGCTGTTGGCTCGGTCTCACCACTGCCTCTTCCTCCGAACTGTGAAAGTCAGTGGCACGACCTTCATTCCATGTGGGGTCTAGGACCTCATCGTCCCCTGCATCGTCTTCCACCCAGTCTTGATCCCTGACCTCCTGTTCAGTCTGCACACTGCAGAAAGACGCAGCAGTTGGCACCTGTGTTTCGTCATCATCAGAGACATGCTGAGGTGGTATTCCCATGTCCTCATCATCAGGAAACATAAGTGGTTGTGCGTCAGTGCATTCTATGTCTTTCACCGCTGGGGAAGGGCTAGGTGGATGCCCTTGGGAAACCCTGCCAGCGGAGTCTTCAAACAGCATAAGAGACTGCTGCATAACTTGAGGCTGAGACAGTTTCCCTGGTATGCATGGGGGTGATGTGACAGACTGATGGGGTTGGTTTTCAGGCGCCATCTGTGCGCTTTCTGCAGAAGACTGGGTGGGAGATAATGTGAACGTGCTGGATCCACTGTCGGCCACCCAATTGACTAATGCCTGTACCTGCTCAGGCCTTACCATCCTTAGAACGGCATTGGGCCCCACCATATATCGCTGTAAATTCTGGCGGCTACTGGGACCTGAGGTAGTTGGTACACTAGGACGTGTGGATGTGGCAGAACGGCCACGTCCTTTCCCAGCACCAGAGGGTCCACTAACACCACCACGACCATGTCCACGTCCGCGTCCCTTACTAGATGTTTTTCTCATTGTTATGGTTCACCACAACAACAAATATATTATTTGGCCCAATGTATTGTATTCAAATTCAGCGGGATATAAATTTGAGGCCTAGTATTTAGGCGCTGGGTGACCGGTATGGATTTAGTGACAGAATTAGACTTGGAAATGCACAGAAGCGTGTGTGTGAAGTTATTCTGAATGACCCTATGTGCACCTTGAATATTATATACCCTTTTAGGGATAGATTTCAAATAGCTCTGATATAGCAGAAACCACTAAATTATGAAATTGCTAAATTGGGAATTGTATTTCAACCCAGAACAAGAAATGTGCTTGAACGGACACTAAATAACTCGCCCAGCTACAGCACTAGGGACAGATTTAGCGGGATATAAATTTGAGGCCTAGTATTTAGGCGCTGGGTGACAGGTATGGGTTTAGTGACAGAATTAGACTTGGAAATACACAGTAGCGGGTGTGTGTGAAGTTATTCTGAATGACCCAATGTGCACCTTGAATATTATATACCCTTTTAGGGATAGATTTCAAATAGCTCTGATATAGCAGAAACCACTAAATTATGAAATTGCTAAATTGGGAATTGTATTTCAACCCAGAACAAAAAATGTGCTTTGACGGACACTAAATATCTTGCCCAGCAACAACAGTACAGCGGTAACGAGAGATTTAGCAGGATATAAATTTGAGGCCTAGTATTTAGGCGCTGGGTGACAGGTATGGGTTTAGTGACAGAATTAGACTTGAAAATACACAGTAGCGGGTGTGTGTGAAGTTATTCTGAATGACCCAATGTGCACCTTGAATATTATATACCCTTTTAGGGATAGATTTCAAATAGCTCTGATATAGCAGAAACCACTAAATTATGAAATTGCTAAATTGGGAATTGTACTTCAACCCAGAACAAAAAATGTGCTTTGACGGACACTAAATATCTTTCCAAGCAACAACAGTACAGCGGTAACGAGAGATTTAGCAGGATATAAATTTGAGGCCTAGTATTTAGGCGCTGGGTGACAGGTATGGGTTTAGTGACAGAATTAGACTTGGAAATACACAGTAGCGGGTGTGTGTGAAGTTATTCTGAATGACCCAATGTGCACCTTCAATATGATCTACCCTTTTAGGGATAGATTTCAAATAGCTCTGATATAGCAGAAACCACTAAATTATGAAATTGCTAAATTGGGAATTGTACTTCAACCCAGAACAAAAAATGTGCTTTGACGGACACTAAATAACTTTCCCAGCTACAACAGGACAGCGGTAACGAGAGATTTAGCGGGATATAAATTTGAGGCCTAGTATTTAGGCGCTGGGTGACAGGTATAGGTTTAGTGACAGAATTAGACTTGGAAATACACAGTAGCGGGTGTGTGTGAAGTTATTCTGAATGACCCTATGTGCACCTTCAATATGATCTACCCTTTTAGGGATAGATTTCAAATAGCTCTGATATAGCAGAAACCACTAAATTATGAAATTGCTAAATTGGGAATTGTATTTCAACCCAGAACAAAAAATGTGCTTTGACGGACACTAAATAACTTTCCCAGCTACAACAGGACAGCGGTAACGAGAGATTTAGCAGGATATAAATTTGAGGCCTAGTATTTAGGCGCTGGGTGACAGGTATGGGTTTAGTGACAGAATTAGACTTGAAAATACACAGTAGCGGGTGTGTGTGAAGTTATTCTGAATGACCCAATGTGCACCTTGAATATTATATACCCTTTTAGGGATAGATTTCAAATAGCTCTGATATAGCAGAAACCACTAAATTATGAAATTGCTAAATTGGGAATTGTACTTCAACCCAGAACAAAAAATGTGCTTTGACGGACACTAAATAACTTTCCCAGCTACAACAGGACAGCGGTAACGAGAGATTTAGCAGGATATAAATTTGAGGCCTAGTATTTAGGCGCTGGGTGACAGGTATGGGTTTAGTGACAGAATTAGACTTGAAAATACACAGTAGCGGGTGTGTGTGAAGTTATTCTGAATGACCCAATGTGCACCTTGAATATTATATACCCTTTTAGGGATAGATTTCAAATAGCTCTGATATAGCAGAAACCACTAAATTATGAAATTGCTAAATTGGGAATTGTACTTCAACCCAGAACAAAAAATGTGCTTTGACGGACACTAAATAACTTTCCCAGCTACAACAGGACAGCGGTAACGAGAGATTTAGCGGGATATAAATTTGAGGCCTAGTATTTAGGCGCTGGGTGACCGGTATGGATTTAGTGACAGAATTAGACTGGGATATGGCCAAAAAATAACCACACTATTGCTGGTTAAATGCACTTGGTGACGGGCGCAGCTTGCCCCTGATGTAGTATATGGCCAAAAAATGAACAGACTATTGCTGGTTAAATGCACTTGGTGTCACAGCTTGACCAACCACACTACTGAGGGTTAAATGCACTTGGTGACGGGCGCAGCTTGCCCCTGATGTAGTATATGGCCAAAAAATAAACAGACTATTGCTGGTTAAATGCACTTGGTGTGACAGCTTCACCCTGATGTAGGCTTTAGCCAGAAAACAACCACACCATTGAGGGTTAAATGCACTTGGTGACAGGCGCAGCTTGCCCCTGATTTTGTATATGGCCAAAAAATGAACAGACTATTGCTGGTTAAATGCACTTGGTGTGACAGCTTCACCCTGATGTAGGCTTTAGCCAAAAAACAACCACACCATTGAGGGTTAAATGCACTTGGTGACAGGCGCAGCTTGCCCCTGATTTTGTATATGGCCAAAAAATGAACAGACTATTGCTGGTTAAATGCACTTGGTGTGACAGCTTCACCCTGATGTAGGCTTTAGCCAAAAAACAACCACACCATTGAGGGTTAAATGCACTTGGTGACAGGCGCAGCTTGCCCCTGATTTTGTATATGGCCAAAAAATGAACAGACTATTGCTGGTTAAATGCACTTGGTGTGACAGCTTCACCCTGATGTAGGCTTTAGCCAAAAAACAACCACACCATTGAGGGTTAAATGCACTTGGTGACAGGCGCAGCTTGCCCCTGATTTTGTATATGGCCAAAAAATGAACAGACTATTGCTGGTTAAATGCACTTGGTGTGACAGCTTCACCCTGATGTAGGCTTTAGCCAAAAAACAACCACACCATTGAGGGTTAAATGCACTTGGTCGCAGCTTGTGCTGGCGCACCACAAGACACAAAATGGCCGCCGATCACCCCAGAAAAATGTGACTGACAAACGGTCTGGGCAGCCTAAAAACAGTGAGCAATTGAGGATCAGCAGCTCAATGATCCACAGCTGCAGATCGATCAGTTAATCAAGTCCTTTGGAGGAGTTAATCTGCCTAATCTCGCCCTACTGTCGCAGCCGCAACCTCTCCCTACGCTAATCAGAGCAGAGTGACGGGCGGCGCTATGTGACTCCAGCTTAAATAGAGGCTGGGTCACATGGTGCTCTGGCCAATCACAGCCATGCCAATAGTAGGCATGGCTGTGATGGCCTCTTGGGGCAAGTAGTATGACGCTTGTTGATTGGCTGCTTTGCAGCCTTTCAAAAAGCGCCAAGAAAGCGTCACAAAAGCGCCAAGAAAGCGACGAACACCGAACCCGAACCCGGACTTTTACGAAAATGTCCGGGTTCGGGTCCGTGTCACGGACACCCCAAAATTCGGTACGAACCCGAACTATACAGTTCGAGTTCGCTCATCCCTACTTGTGGCATGACAGAAAGAGCAGGGTTTGGGGAGATTACAAGTCCAGCCTTGGGCGTTGGCTGAGGACAAGATGGCGTCATTGCTGGGACTGGTGAGACGTGCTGGGGGGCTAAAAGAGCATGATTATGTGGGCGTGGAGCACCACAGGCTAAGCACGTATCACGGGGGGCAGGGTTCTGCTGACCACAATGTGTACAAGTCCAACTTCCCCTTTTTCTTTCAGCTGCGCCATTATAGGGCGGTGGCTGTTCCTGTACTAAGACTGGGCCAGGCCGATAGTAATGGAGTCCTGATTTTTCATCAAACATTGCTTCTCCTTTTGTCTGTTCAAATTCTTTGCTACAGTCCAGCCATACCCTAACTGTATCTATCAACTTATCATCATTCAATTTGCCTCTCTTCTCAGTCAACAATGTCTGCCATATAGCAGAACACAATACACCTCCTTTTGCAATATCATAACTCTTTTCTAACTTGCTTAGTCCTTTAACATAACCTTTTCCTCTCCGGTCCGCCACGTACTGTTCAGGTGAACAATAGCCCTTCGGGACACTATTTCGGGTTACCCATTTTTTTTTTTTTTCAAAACACCACGTTCTGGAGCCTTCAACACGTTCTGGAGCCTTCACTTACTGTCTCTGATAGTTGGATTAGCACAGACACTGACAAACAAACACCTTGAGCTTGAGATTAACACACCACTGGGTTATCAGCAAGCTGTCTCCTTCCCTTCTACTATTTCTTGGGGTCACACACCGGGGTTACCCCTCAATGTAGGCACTTTAGGAGACTTCTATTGTTCTGTCAGTCTATGCCTCTCCTTTCTCCCAGAGAAACCAACCATACACAAAAAAAATAATAAAACACAATACATCAAGCTTATCAATACAATGGGGTTCTTACTTTCATGCCCCTGAGGATGCCTCACTGTCGGTGCACCCCTCCCTAGAACAAATATGGATAGACTAAGCCAAGGGACACAGAATAGGTAAGATGAATATATTTTCTCACCTCTTATTACGGGCCGCGGTCCCGGTGTCCGTTGGCTTGTCTCTCTGGGTCCAGTCTCTGGGGGTACGCCAGCAGGAGGTCCAATCCTCAGGCCCCACGTCGTTTGGGCGCCAACTGATATGGCTCTGATTCTGGATCTGACCCAATAGTCAGGGAAGGTTGATGTACTGCTCCGAATGGTATGAAATGATAGGCATACGTACGCCACAAGAGATCACACACAGACTGTCACAGAGAAGTCAATGCTAGATGTTCCGTTTATTATTCAGATTACATGATTTTTTATAGCAGGAAAAGGGGAACTTTATGACTCGGCTAATTTGATCTAATTGTCACATTACTAAGTCCCATGATAACGTATCACATTATCACTCCATACTTTAGCAAGAGTCAGCATTATGTCAGCAATATGTCAGCAATTTCAATATCATAAAGTGATTAGTAAGGGATTATTAAGGGAGCTGGCTGCTACTTCAGGGGCCATTTTGTTAAGCAAACTGTTAGATATAATACAAGCAAGTATACATTTGATACTAGATATATGATTCCACAACAAAGGTTCACTGGCCCAGTGAAAATGTTAAGTTTGGGCTCTCGCCAGTGCAATTTCTCCTCACGTTCCCCATCACCATCTATTTATCTGCATAGCTAAGTCTATTATAAACTGCATTGAGTTTATAAACTAGTGTATCTTCCAGTGAGATTAGGCACCAGGGGTAGACTTGGAACCTAAAGTTGCCCTGGAAAAGCCCTAAAGATGGCCCCATATCTTAGTTTGGTCCAAACTGACAGAAGGCAGGACAACACAAGTAGACATGGACAACAAAAGTAGACCAGCAATGATGTAGTGCAGAACAATACTGTATACCGCCCCAACAGAACCAAATACCACAGTGGAGCACAATATTCTCCCTCTGCAAAACCAAATACCACAATGCAGCACAAAATAGCGCCTCTCATACCACAGTATGAAACTGTTTCATCGTCCTGAGAAAGGTAATACAGTGGAATTCAGGAGTAGACCTATGGCTACTGGCCAAGTGCATAAGTGCCTGATGCTTCTACATTAATTGATGCTGGGAGCATCAGATCATTTTGTACCTGGCTGGCAGCCATGAGGCATCGCTCCACCTGAAAATGTATCTGTAGGGTCTATGGCAATTCTGTCCCTGCTAGGCACTGACATAATAATGGGTGTTTATGGGTTGATTCAAAGGTAACCTATTCTGCCTTACTAAAATGACCTAATCATATTTTTATGATGAATAGTTAAGTTGTTGTTTTTCCATGCCATTATATATATTAAAAAAAAAAATCCTAAATATTGCAATTTTTCAAACTGACCACTAGTCTTTGAGAGCAACTACAAATACCATAGGTACAATAAACCGAAGGGGACGTAATTGACTTCTATAGGAACATTTTTTGTCATGCTCTTTGACCTGTGAAGAGTTCAGGAGGCAGTAGACAATCTGTGATATCACCTACTGTGAATGGTAGATCCACTAAAAAAGTTACCTGTACAGAATAGGAAGTATCATATTATTAGGACTAGTGTCCACTGTGAAAACTTCTCAATTCTAGTTTGTTTGTTTTTTAAATCTAGATAGTGAAATAAAAATTAAAGAAAGCATACCTAACATTTCAAGTCTACTTTAATCAATAGTACACAACTGTATACATGAGAAATAACACTATTTTTGGCGCTACAGTATGTCACTTGTATCTGGAATTTTGTAGTAGTTTTCATCTGTACATGCAGAACATCTAGTTTGTAGATCTCTCAGACATGGTGGGTGGAGACTAGCTTCCATCCACTGCTCGCAGAAAGTAGAAAAGAAGCTGCTTCATAAGCTTCTTTAACTCACTAAGAAGTATGCCCCAGGATCATGGAGGACATTGCATAGAGGTACTGACCTGATCTCCTATGTAGCTGAACTGTCTCTTTAGTGTCTCTCTTTGAGTACCTGCTCACTCATGCTGCTGCTCACTCCACCCTCTCTCCTCTCCATAGACATATTGACATGTGTAATATGATCCTCCTGTGGAGCTGCCCCATATTGAGACTTCAAAGCATTTTTCAACATTAAAAACAATTAGCAATGGGGGAGGGGAAAGGTAAACAACTTATAAGATGCTCCAGTTTGGGTCTGTCGTTGCATCCCGTCACCTGCAGTCTGACAAGCCAAGTTCTATAACATCTGTGGAAGTAAGTTTGTCTATGCAAGTGTATGAAACTGAGGCTCTCTTAGACTTGGATAGAATCTCAGGACACTTGATGCAAGATCAGACCCATACAGGATCTCGTTATTCTGCAATAATGTGACCCGGTAAGGTGATTGATTGCAGTATCTTTCATGTAGTTTACAAACAGGGCAACCATAGAAAATTGCTTCTTTAATTTCTCTGCTGGGTCAAGTATATGATTATTTCTAGCACTATCCAAGCTGATAATAAATTGACTGGAAAGTGTGTTACTCCGATAAAGCTGTGGAAATGTAAGTGTTGCTAAAGAGAAACCTTATATTAGGAAAATCCTTTGAAGGCAACATAACGACATAAAAAACAAACAAATTTAATTTGACAAACCACTTTGTGTTAATTCCCAGTGTATTCGGTAAGACTGAGTCCTTTGGCAATGTTTTATGCTTCAAAGTCAAGCAGGACAATGCAGGAGTACTTGACAGAGCACAGGGACATTCTTTTCATATTAAACATTTGACAGTAGGGAATAAATAAGAAAGTCTGATTTAGGAAGCAGTCTGAAAGTACTCAAGAATGTTAAAAAAAATAAAAATCTGAAGGAATATGGTAGCTCGAGTATACTTAAAACGACTATTCTCCTAAGTGATATGTATGTTACACAAGAGTTAACACTTTAAAATGAGTGCAAGTGTTACTAGGGGACTTTTATGCTAAAAATAAATTACAATTAGAATAAAAAAACAAGTATGCTAGATAAAAGAAGTAAAAATAGGCACATATTGTAAAAAAAAAAGAAGATATATGGAAGTGTGTGGATGACTAAAGCTAACACTGAAGCTTTAAAAAGACAATTGTAATATTAATTACTATAGGTTAAAGAGATGTTACCATACAGAATAAATGTTCAACCCCATTGTGACCAGCTGTGGGTGACTCCTATGAATAATCCCAGACCAGGCCCAGCGGCCAAGCCGTCCATTTCCTACAGATATATACTGTATGTCACTTCACCATACATACTGTCACTGTACTGTATATAATGTCATTGTATAATACTGTTAAGAGGGCACTGACAAAATCTTTTAGTCCTCCTCCTGGGTGGGCCCCTTCTGCATTTGGCCCCGTAGAAGCTGCTTTCTTGCCTTCCAAGAGCTATAACATTTTTATATTACTGTTGATGTAGTCATATGATGGCTTGTTTTTGCAGGACAAGCTGTAGTTTTTAATAGTGCCATCTTGGTGTACCCATTACTTACTGATTTCCTTTTATTAACTCTTACAGGGAAGGGGATGGGAAAAACCTTAATACTGCCACTGAGTTTTTGCATTATAAATATTGCAGCGTTCTTTTTTTCGCATAAATATCATGATAACTTTATTCTCTTGGTCAGTTTGATTACAGATATATATATATATATATATATATATATACACAGTACAGACCAAAAGTTTGGACACACCTTCTCATTCAAAGAGTTTTCTTTATTTTCATGACTATGAAAATTGTAGATTCACACTGAAGGCATCAAAACTATGAATTAACACATGTGGAATTATATACATAACAAAAAAGTGTGAAACAACTGAAAATATGTCATATTCTAGGTTCTTCAAAGTAGCCACCTTTTGCTTTGATTGCTGCTTTGCACACTCTTGGCATTCTCTTGATGAGCTTCAAAAGGTAGTCACCTGAAATGGTTTTCACTTCACAGGTGTGCCCTGTCAGGTTTGTGGGATTTCTTGCCTTATAAATGGGGTTGAGACCATCAGTTGCGTTGTGGAGAAGTCAGGTGGATACACAGCTGATAGTCCTACTGAATAGACTGTTAGAATTTGTATTATGGCAAGAAAAAAGCAACTAAGTAAAGAAAAACGAGTGGCCATCATTACTTTAAGAAATGAAGGTCAGTCAGTCCGAAAAATTGGGAAAACTTTGAAAGTGTCCCCAAGTGCAGTCACAAAAACCATCAAGCACTACAAAGAAACTGTCTCACATGCGGACCACGCCAGGAAAGGAAGACCAAGAGTCACCTCTGCTGCGGAGGATCATAAAAACCAACGCTACTGGCCCTCATGGTCTAAATGACAAAAATGACATGGCGGTGTTTCTATAACCCAGCTATTGGGACACTCACTTGCCAACTTTGTCGTTCCACTCCTACTCCCACATCTTTGCCCGTCTTCTCACTTGTCACTATTTTCGGCTATATTAGTTCCTGTATGTATTGATGTGCTGTGTATACATAGATGTCCTTTTCTTAATGTGGTTTTATCATGTCTCTGTTTGTATATGGAGCGACCTGCTGTCACTATGGTGATGGTCGGGATGAAGCCTTTTTGTAGCACGTTTTGTGCGTAGAGACGTCATAGCGGTCCGACCAAGCGTTAGTTCAGTGCGAAACGTCCGTCACCACCGATCCTCAGTGATGGGCATGTTCCGCTCCCCTGCCTGCCTGATGTCTTCATTTATGAAGGAATAAAGCCTTGAAGTTTTGTCAGCAATTGGTGAGTGCCGCATTTATTCTCTCTCTTACTACTACCTTCATTTAAACCTGTTCCTCTGGTATGCTGTGTACCACAGAGAACTTTGCTTGAATGCTGGTTGGTCGTGGTTTGACCGTCCATTGGGGTTGTTTAAGCGACTCGAAGTAGTGCCGCCGTTCTCTACTTTGTTCTTTATTCATTGATATACCAGTTGCCCCCCAAAAAAATTGATTGAGGCATGGGTGATATATATCAATAATATACTTTCTAAATAGTGCATTTATGTAGTGCAGCACTTGTTTGCGGTTTTTCTGCGTTACCGCAGCTACACAGAGTTACAGACGCTATTGGAACAAATAATTTCTACTGGTATGATATATCAGTTGCCTCCCAAAAAAAACTGATTGAAGCAGAGGAGTGATATACCAATAATATACTTTCTATATAGTGCATTTGGGTAGTGCAGCATTTGTTTGTGGTTTTGCTGCGTTACCGCAGCAACACAGAGTGACAAACGCTATTGGAACAAATAATTTCTACTGATGTGATATACCAGTTGCCCCCCATAAAAAGTGATTGAGACAGGGATGTTATATACCAATAATATACTTTTGATATAGTGCATTTATGTAGTACAGCATTTGTTTGTGGCTTTGTTGCGTTACCGCAGCTACACAGAGTGACAAACGCTATTGGAACAAATAATTTCAACTGGTGTGATATACCAGTTGCCTCCCATAAAAAGTGATTGAGGCAGGGGTGTTATATACCAATAATATACTTTCTATATAGTGCATTTGGGTAGTGCAGCATTTTTTGGCGGTTTTGTTGCATTACTGCAGCTACAGAGTGACAAACGCTACTGGAACAAATAATTTCAACTGGTGTAATATACCAATTGCCTTCCCCAAAAATTGATTGATGCAGGGTATTATATACCAATAATATACTTTCTATATAGTGCATTTGGGTAGTGCAGCATTTGTTTGTGGTTTTGCTGCGTTACCGCAGCTACACAGAGTGACAAACACTATTGGAACAAATAATTTCTACTGGTGTGATATACCAGTTGCCCCCTATAAAAAGTGATTGAGGCAGGGGTGTTATATAAAAATAATATACTTTCTATATAGTTCATTTGGGTAGTGCAGCATTTGTTTTCAGATTTGCTGTTTTACCGCAGCTACAAAGAATGATAAACGCTATTGGAACAAATAATTTCTACTGGTGTTATATACCAGTTGCACCCCAAAAAAACTGATTGAGGCAGGGGTGTGATATACCTTCTTCCACAAATACTATTCTTTTACAGGGACTTTTGTCACAGGGTCATTTTGAAAATGACAGGCAGAGGAAGAGGCAGGCCATTCCACAGGGATGGTAGGGGTCGATCAGGTGCAACAGGATGGAGCCTAAGTAGGAAGTTGCGTGCAATTAAATCAAAGGACACACCAGAGTTGGTTGAGTGGCTCACCCAGCCTTCTGCTTCTGCACCTTCCTCATCCTCTCCATAGTGTTGCCATCTGCAGCCTGTGCTGTCAATGCATAAGTTGTGGTAAGCCCAACACTCAGCTAGGGACTTAAGAAGGCACCTGGCCTCCCATCACCAAGCCCAGTGGAAGCAACACCATCAGAACCCACACAGCCACACTCTCGGCGCTCCTCATCCTGGCTCTTCTTCTCCTCTATCCTCTCATTTGTCCTCAACTCCACCTTCCACCGTGCCGTCGTCACGTTGATCTGGCAAATGGCAGGCTTCCATGGCCCAAATGTTCGAGCGTAAAAATATGACAACAACGATAACCCTCTCAGAGGCCTTTAGAAAATGTGTGGCCATTGGCACACCACAATGGAAGGTCCCAAGAAGGAAATATTTCTCCCAGAAGGACATCCTGGAGCTATTCGGCCACGTTCAGCGGCAAGTGAATGTATCTCTACAGGGCCGGTGCCAAGATACATCTGACCACAGACACGTGGTCTAGCAAACACGGGCAGGGAAGGTACATAACTTTTACTGCCCACTGGGTAAACCTTCTGATGGCCGTCAAGCATGCAACCTGTGGCATATGTGTGGATTTGGTGTTACCGCCATGGATTGCAGGCCTGCCTCTTCTTCTCCTCGTCCTACTCCATCCTCCATCTCCTCTTCGATTAACTCCTCTTTTTCCACTGCTACTGCCTCTTCCGCTGCACCCCTCAAGCTCCCCAGAACCTATTCGACGTGCCAGGTGAGAAATTGCCATGCTGTGATGCGGCTGTTGTGCCAGGAAGCCAAAAGACACACCGGTCCTGCACTCCTTTCAGCTTTGCGGTCGCAGGCCGGTCAGTGGCTAACCCCGCTCAATTTGACACTTGGTAAAGTGGTGTGCGACAATGGTGCTAATCTGCTGAGCGCGCTGAAACAGGGCAAAATGACACACGTACCGTGTATGACATACATCCTGAACTTAGTCGTGCTGTGATTAATTGCCAAATATCCCGGGGTCCAGGACGTCTTGCGACAGGCCAGGAAAATCTCTGGACATTTTAGAAGATCTCACATGGCCATGGCCCGCCTTGCTGATGTTCAGCGGCGACACCACCTGCCTGTCAGACGTCTGATTTGTGACTGCCCATTGCGTTGGAACCCCACCTTGTGTATGCTTGATAGGCTGCTCCAGGAAAAACGTGCAGTTAACAACTACCTGTACAAGCTCTGCGGCAGGACAGGTTTTGGGGAGCTGTTTTTTTTTCACCATGTTAGTGGCTGCCCATGCACGACGCATGCAGACTTCTGCAGACTTCTGCACCCATTTGATGAGATCACAAAACTGGTCAGTCGCAGCCAAGGCTCCATCAGTTACATTGTACCTTACGCTTTCTTTCTGGAGCATGCATTGCGTTGTGTAATTAATTGATCAAGCCATCGAGGAGCAAGAGCAGGAAGATGAGGAAGTCGCAATGCTGGATGATTTCCCAGGGGGGCTACTCCATCTGAAACAAGTCAACAGGAGTTTGAAGAGGAGTCAGAAGAGGATGGTGCCGGGGTGGAGGAGGAGCAAGAAGAGCATGCTTTGAACTTTTCTGGGATCCCTGGTGCTGGGGGGAGGAGACCGAGGATGACATTATCCTGGACGATGAGCAGGAGCCAGGCCACTCCACCGCTTCCAGTTTAGTGCAAATGGGGGCCTTTATGCTCCAGTGTTTGGAGGGGCACCCCCGTATAAAAAGCATACAGGGCAAGGACCAGTACTGGGTGACAACATACGTAGAACCACGGTACAAACACAAAACAGCGGACATGTTACTAGCATCACAGAGGGCTGTCAGAATGCAGCACTTCCAGGCCTTCCTTTGAGAAATGCTGCATTCTGGTTTTGCTGGCCTGGCAGAGGAATTTCCACCCACAGAGAAACAGTTGTGGGTACAAATCCAACAGTGTATGCAAGAAGAGTGCAATTTGAAGATGTGTTGGTCACCTTGGATATGAGATCATTCTTGCAGCCAACCCATCAACAGCCGCCCTCCGGATCCAGCCTCAGGGAACGCCGAGACCGACAGGTGTTTGATTACATCGGGTTAATGACCGATGTGGACGCTCTGAGAAGTGAGAAACCCCTGGACTGCTGGGTGCGCAGGCTGGACCTGTGGCCAGAGCTGGCGCAATTTTCCATGGTACTCTTGGCTTGCCCCTCATCCAGTGTCCTGTCCGAAAGGACGTTCAGCACAGCAGGGGGGGATCATGACCGATAAGCGCATTTGCCTAGCTCACGACTACGACTAGTGTGGACTACCTCACATTTCTAAAAATGAGGCATTGATCCCTGAGGAACTCAACACCTGTGACGACCACGTGTAATTCGCAAACCGTCTCGGCCGATGTTCGTCCATCACTAATCATCAATTCCTGCTCTCCACTGCATGCAAGATCCATGCAGTGCTTAGACTCGACTGCCATAAAAAGGCAGCAGCCCAGCCTAAGGCCCCTTAGTGACCACAGTAAAAAATGTGTATTGGTGGTCACTAAGGGGTTATTAATGCAATGAAGTACATTTTATCTAGATAAGTGGTCAGGGCAGTCTCTAAAACAAAAGTTAAGGATGTAATATGTGCTAAAGGTTAGCATGTCACTGATAATATTAAATGCATCCTTTTCTTGAGCGGTTTCATTATTAATGTTCAAGGAACAAAATTATGTTATATAACATGTTCCGGTGCTATTATTTCATTTTCCTTTTTTTCTAAGATTTTAATGACTTTATAATGTAGTGCAACTTCACAAATATGTTATATGTTTCCAGGGTTGTGGTCCAATAATAATCAGAACATTGTTAGAGGTCTACAGAGGAGTGAAAGTAAGAATCATGGTAGGACCTTAATAAATTAACATACATTTTAATCGGTGGAAGCTCCATGTCTATGCCAGAAGCTAAGGCAATTACCCCCCCAACTGCTTCCTAAATGATCTGGTCGAGTGCCCGTACATCAACCTTCTGGATCAGTGAATGAGATATGCCTCTCTTCCTGCCTGACAGTGATCTGCATTATTAGTGCAGGCAGGAAGGGGCGTGATCTTGAAAAGGAACACAGCCATCTCCATGCTGAAAAGTTCTAAGATACAGTGAAAGGAGAAAACTCAGATCACTTGACGCTAAAAGACTAGTGTTGGTCGAGCAGCAAAGTGCTTGTGTGCTCTGGTGCTCCAGTAGAACACTTCCCGATGCTCGGGTACTCTACAAAGCACCCGAAAATAATGGAAGTTAATGGGAGAACCCAAGCATTAAACAAGGCACCCCCTGCTCTGATGAGGGGAGAGTGTCGGGACTCTAGTTCGGCTTAGAAGTCCCTGCTCTGACTCCATATATAGCTATGTCCATATGGAGTCAGTCCTTGGGAACCCCAGCTTATTTAAATCTAGTTTCTGGGAGGATTCAACCTTGCAACCTTCTACATTACAGCCAAGAATCTTAACCACTACACTACAGAGCTACATGGCCAATTACTATTTTTTTAAAAGGGACATCTGCTATATAGGAATATTTACTAGTAGTAAGTATTCCTATACAGCAGAAGTCAAATTTTATTTTTATTTTTTCCCAGTAACTGGCCATGCAGCTCTATAGTGTAGTGGTTAAAATTCTGGGCTGTAATGTAGACGGGTGTGAGTTTGAATCCCGTCAGAAACCTTTCAGAAATAGAGCCCACATTTGATTTAAACATGTATATAAGTTTAGCCATATTATATAAAGAATATATTATAATATATGTAAATAAAATATTAAATTCCTCAGCACTTCCAGAAAAATTTTAGTTTATTCACCAAAGATACAGCAACGTTTCAATCCTCTCAATGGGATCCTTCTCAAGCAGTAGTGATACAAAGTAGTGTACAAATACAGGTATATATACACCCACAAGGCAATTAATCAATAAAAAGATTTAAAATAATGAATACAAATAACATCAATATTAATATGAAAAAATGCATAAGTGAAAGTACACCATCTGAGCATAGGTGAATTGTGACATGATGGATTTGTAAAAATAGAAATACAGTAATCATGTAATGCTGCAGAACCCCAAGCAACCAGGCAAAGCTCTGAACAAATGTGGATTTATTGAAAACACAGCAGTAAAGTCCAAGCCAGAAATCATACAGAAATAACGTAGTCCAAATAATACCCTCTGTGGGAAAACGTCAGAGAAAAGCCAGACCAGGCTAAAGTTCATACAGAATAGTCTGTGAAACCAAATACCTAAGGATGAGACTGAAGTATCCAAGGTCCGATCCGAGGCCACACACGGTGCAACTGTAGAGCAGAGACGAGGTTTCCAGAGGCATTCACTAAATGGAGACACTCAGAGTTCATGCATGGAACAAACTTAGTGAATCTGAACCAGCATACTCACAGGTTGTAGAGACAACAGTGAGCACTGCTCAGCCAGGGAGATCACTTTTTAAACACCTGCTGGCCAATCACAGAGTTCTGCTTGTCAGAACCTCATAGGTCATGCGATGATCCTACTCATTAGCACCTGTGCAGCAAATCCCTAATCAACTTTGAATTTGTGCACCGATGCTTTACCTGCCAGTGGCCGACATAGCGCATAAGATGCACGCACACTCGGCCACGCATTCCTTTGCGAATAACCCCTCAGGCGTGCACGCGGACGCCCAACAGACTCAGCACGGGCACGGGATTTTGCCAGCATGGACGCCAGAACGGAACCCTCAGGAGACACCGGAGGCAGGACCGGCCGCGACGTATTGCCATCAGCCCGGCAATTCTGCCTCAGAGATCCCCGCGGCCCTCCCCTCCGGCGCCCATGCGGACGCCCCACCGTATCTGCCTGCAAGGGAACCAAAACCGCAGAGTCCCTTACAGATCATGTATCATATAATAATATAAAAGCCAGGATCCATCATAAATAGTAATAATTACATGTTTAAAAAAAACATGTGAGAATGCATATGTGAAAAGTTAAAAAACAGCTTTAAGCAATAAGGGCAAATTGCGAAAACTGACCAGCATAGATACAGTACATATCATCGGCCTGAGCGTCTTCAAGAATTAACTGCGCATGTCAGCAGAGAAGTCACATGATTATATGATATAAATATATTATTATATGATATATGATCACTGTATTTTTATTTTTACGAGTCAATCATGTCACAATTCAGATATACTCTATGCTCAGATGGTGTACTTTCACTTATGTATTTTTTCTTATTGATATTTATGTTATTTATATTAATTATTTTAAATCTTTTTTTTGATTAATTGCCTTGTGGGTGTATACATAGCTGTATTTGTGCACTCCTTTGTATCACTACTGCTTGAGAAGGATCCCATTGAGAGGATTGAAATGTTGCTGTATCTTTGGTAAATAAACTCACGTTTTTCTGGAAGTGCTGCAGAATTTAATATTTTATGTAAGTTAGGTGGGTGGATCGCCCCCATAGCAGCTGGCACCCAGTCACTTTTGTTAGTTTATGGCTATGCTGCCCTTGTTTTGTGTATATACATATATATATATATATATATATATATATATATATAATATAGAGAGAGAGAGAGAGAGAGAGAGAGATGAAAAACGGACAGCACACCAAATAAAAAGCAATGGTGTTTATTCACCAATGTGGAAGGCAACGTTTCAGCTCATACAAGAGCCTTTTTCAAGCAATGAACACAGTGTATCATGGGGTATATATAGTCCAACCCCTATTACATCACAATAGAATCAATCAACAATAAAGTGCAAAATAAAGTGCAAATAGTGCATAAACAATTCATAAAAACATACAAGATGTGCACCGCTCATATGCGGCAACCCGCTATAATACTATATCATGTATACAATATAAGGCAGAGACATTATACCATACAGTGCAATAATCGACAAGTGAATACAGGTGCACATCATCAACAATGTGGGAGGAGCGAAGTGATGTGATGCTACCAGGAGGGAGCGATGACATACCCGAAGTTGTCTTCTGTGTCACACACGCCAAGCCTCGCCGAATTCGGCGTTCCGATGGAATCACTGGGCAGGCGCCAAGTTGCGTCAAGATCATGGTATGACGTCCTCACAAGACGTTGCGGGAACATGCGCATCGCTGCTGGGCCGCTCATTCGGCCATTTTGCAATAGGTAAAAGCCTTCCAATACTGTGTGTGCGCATGACCATATAAAGATAGACAGGACAGCGCATCGCAGAGAGTATTCAGCGTTCAGTGGCGTGGATATGTCGGAGGTAGGGGAGGGTGCGACTCGTTAGAGCCACAAACCCACACCCAATGTGGGCGTAGTATGAAGGGTACGCCATGGCCACCCTATACAGAGCCCACCAGAACCCTCCAAGTACCACCCCTAATCAAAGACACACAATTTAGGGAAACAGAGGCTAAAAACAATAACTTTTTGCCACAACTTGAAAATTTAAGCAGAGATACTAACAATCATGTATAATGAACAAAGGCATGTGGACACAGTATTCTTAAAACGGGTACGCCCCACTTCTCAATCTCGCAGCATCCATCCCATCTGTGAAAATAGAAAAAATAGAAAAAAAAAGAACATAAGAATAAAAAATGGCTTAGTGGTGTTCATAATACACTAAGTACCACCAGAGGAGTGACGTGCATTATATACACATGACAATGTAGGGCAAACTGCTCATCTAGGAATACATCCCCGGGTTGTAATCCACATTGAGCCAATTGGGTTCCACTGAACGCTGAATACTCTCTGCGATGCGCTGTCCTGTCTATCTTTACATGGTCATGTGCACACACAGTATTGGAAGGCTTTTACCTATTGCAAAATGGCCAAATCAGCGGCCCAGCAGCGATGCGCATGTTCCCGCAACGTCTTGTGAGGACGTCATACCGTGATCTTGACGCAACTTGGCGCCTGCGCAGTGATTCCATCGGAACCCCGAATTTGGCGAGGCTTGGCGTGTGTGACACAGAGGACAACTTCGGGTATGTCATCGCTCCCTCCTGGTAGCATCACATCACATCGATCCTCCCACATTGTTGATGATGTGCACCTGTATTCACTTGTCGATTATTGCACTGTATGGCATAATGTCTCTGCCTTATATTGTATACATGATATAGTATTATAGCAGGTTGCCGCATATGAGCGGTGCACATCTTGTATGTTTTTATGAATTGTTTATGCACTATTTGCACTTTATTTTGCACTTTATTGTTGATTGATTCTATTGTGATGTAATAGGGGTTGGAATATATATATCCCATGATACACTGTGTTCATTGCTTGAAAAAGGCTCTATGAGCTGAAACGTTGCCTTCCACATGGGTGAATAAACAACATTGCTTTTTATTTGGTGTGCTGTCCGTTTTTCATCTCTATCTATTTGGGGTAAGCAGCTCTATCCCTGGACCTAGCACCCGCCAATATTTAGTTCCAGTGCAGCCATCATTTTCTTTTTTCTATATACAGCTTGGTGGCTGAGCACGGATTGCGCTGTTTTTGTGCATTTTTGATATTGTCTTTTGGATTTTATCATGACGGACATTGATTTTCCATGTGGTTCTATGTACTCCCAGGAGGAGACTGATCGTATATTGCATGACATTGGGGGAGATGCTGCTTTTCTTAATACTCCCTCTATCCATGAGCTCAAGAAAAGATTTGAATTTCTGTCTTAAAAGACAGCTTCATTACGCCTGCACATGACTACGCTCGGTGAATATTTTAAAGTGCAGGGGATTCCTCGTGGCATGAGGTCCAATCTGAGACCCAATCTGTTTTCCCACAATCCAGCGTTCTGCAAGATATTTGAAGCCTTATCAAACCGATATTCATTGGACTTCATTCTTTTGAACATACAATACCTTCAACAGGAGTTAACCACCATTGCCAGTGATACGACTGAGATTGACCTCACATTACAGGCATCCATGTCCTCAGAGGACTATTCACAATTCGGTGATAATGTATTGGCCCATGTGGCACATGCCAAGATGGAATTGGAGGAAGGAAAAAGGTCAAAATGGAATCAGGATTCTGAAGACTACAAAAAGGGAGCTTTGTATACCTGGCAGTCAGATAGCACCTATTTTAATCCTAAAGACCAAAGAATGAAGAAAAGGAATATACAGGCCATCTCTATTCATCCTTCCCCTTTTTTAGGGAAAAGTGTGGACCCACAAAAGAAAGGTGAGGACGGACCAGGAGAGGGGGTCGCAGACACCGTAGAACCGGCAAAACCCAGAATCAACAAAACCAGAGCTCAGACCAACAAACCACAGACGAACAAGAGGAAGTGACAGTGATCAACCTGTCATCCAGGATACTCACCTCAGCTCAAGTGAGTGTCCTTAATAGAGGACTTTCTTTTTGTCCCATGTCTTCCTCTAACTGGTTTGATTTAGATGCTGATTTACATGCATTTTTTCGCAGAATCAAGCTCAAAGTTTGGTTTAACAATAAGGTTCAGATCGCGGCGCCTCAGGCTAGCGAGTTCTCCCTGAGACGCCTCGATCTGTCCTTGAAGAGTCATTTTACCCCATTTGTCAATGAGGCCTCTATTGATGCTTTTATCACTGCTGTTAAATCTGATATAGCTACATACAAATTGAGATGCAACAACAGTGCTCTCAAACATCCAAACCTTTCCAGTTTGGAGATTGAGGCACTGGACCTTCGTTGACAGTAAAACCTGCCGACAAGGGTGGCGCAGTGGTCATCATGGACACCAATAAATATGTGGCTGAGGTCAAACGTCAGCTTGACGATACTGATGTTTATTCTGTTCTTCAGGCTGACCCTAAATTTGACATAGCGAAACTTATCAAGAAATGTCTTGCTGATGCTATTATGGCGGGCACTATTGATGATGATTTGTGCACATTTCTTACTGTTGACCGGTTCTATATATACTCCCCAAAGTGCACAAATCTCTCAGTGACCCTCCCGGACGCCCGATTGTGTCCGGCTCGGATTATATTTTTAGTTCTATTGCGATATATCTAGATAAGGTTCTACGCGATTTAGCGGTGGGGGCTGAGTCATATATACAAGATACGACTGACTTCCTATGCAAGTTAAATATGATTGAGCTCACTGGTGTCCATGAGGTCCACTTGGCATCTTTTGATGTCAAGTCCTTGTATACCTCAATTGACCACAATTTGGATTTTGGTGCTAATGAGCGTATGCTTGGTCTTTCATCGTACACTATATCCGCTAAGAAATTTATCATCGACCTATTACAGATAATTTTGAGATACAATTATTTCCTGTTCCAGGATACATTTTTCCAGCAAAAGCGAGGCGTAGCGATGTGGTCTAATGTAGCACCGACCTACGCTAACATCTTTATGAGGTGCTTTGAGGAGGATGTCGTCTATGTGTCCCACCACCGCAGCCATTTTCTGCGGTGGTGGAGATACATCGACGACATCTTCCTCATATGGACTGGTAGTGTTGTTCAGTTGACCGAGTTCCATATTTTCTTAAACAGTGTCAATAAAGATCTACAGTTTACCCTGGTCCATTCTGAGACTGAGTTACAGTTTTTAGATACTATGGTTACATTCAGCAAGGAAAAGTTGCATACACAACTGTATACTAAGCCCACGGATAAAAAATACCCTCCTATGTTTCAACAGTGGTCATCCACGCAATATGCTCATGCATTTACCCTTTTCACAATTTCTTAGGGTCAAACGCATAGTCTCTGAACCCAATAGGGTTGATTTATCTTTAAACACTATGGCTAGAAAATTTAAAAAAAGGGGGTATCCGTCCCAGCTTTTGGATTCCCATATAATCAAGGTCCATGGATTGGATAGGAGCAGTATTTTGGAGAGGAGGGCACCCAACAGGTCACAGACCAGGATCCCCTTCCTCTCCAAATATACGGAGAAAAGCGAGGATATTAACCACATCATTAAGCGACATTGGGGGATCTTGGGAGGATGTCACAGTGAGATCCAGGAATTTAGATCTCCCCCCCTTTTTTCTTATTGTAGATCCAGAAACTTGCGCAATCAACTTGTTAAAGCAGATATTGGCCCCAGGTCTAAATTAACACAAGCCTCCCTGACCATACATGGCAAGGGTAGTTTGCCCTGCCTTAGCTGCATTAATTGTAAAAATATGGGCAAAGGTAGGACGTTTGTCCATCCCACTACTGGAGTCTCTTACTCGATCCGTTTCCACCTCACATGTAACTCTAACTTTGTCATCTATGTCTTTTCCTGCACATGCAGGTTTTTATATGTGGGGGAAACGTCGACCGATCTCAAGACGCGGTTAAATAACCACAGATTGTATAGTTCGGGTTCGTACCGAATTTTGGGGTGTCCGTGACACGGAACCGAACCCGGACATTTTCGTAAAAGTCCGGGTTCGGATTCGGTGTTCGTCGCTTTCTTGGCGCTTTTTGAAAGGCTGCAAAGCAGCCAATCAACAAGCGTCATACTACTTGCCCCAAGAGGCCGTCACAGCCATGCCTACTATTGGCATGGCTGTGATTGGCCAGAGCACCATGTGACCCAGCCTCTATTTAAGCTAGAGTCACATAGCGCCGCCCGTCACTCTGCTCTGATTAGCGTAGGGAGAGGTTGCAGCTGCGACAGTAGGGCGAGATTAGGCTGATTAACTCCTCCAAAAGACTCCATCCATTGATCGATCTGCAGCTGTGGATGATTGAACTGCTGCTATTGAATTGCTCACTGTTTTTAGACTGCCCAGAGCGTTTTTCAGTCACTTTTTTCTGGGGTGATCGGCGGCCATTTTGTGTCTTGTGTTGCGCCAGCACAAGCTGCCACCAAGTGCATTTAACCCTCAATGGTGTGGTTGTTTTTTGGCTAAAGCCTACATCAGGGTGAAGCTGTCACACCAAGTGCATTTAACCAGCAATAGTCAGTTTATTTTTTGGCCATATACTACATCAGGGACAAGCTGCGCCTGTCACCAAGTGCATTTAACCCTCAATGGTGTGGTTGTTTTTTGGCTAAAGCCTACATCAGGGTGAAGCTGTCACACCAAGTGCATTTAACCAGCAATAGTCTGTTTATTTTTTGGCCATATACTACATCAGGGGCAAGCTGCGCCTGTCACAAGTGCATTTAACCCTCAATGGTGTGGTTGTTTTTGGCTAAAGCCTACATCAGGGTGAAGCTGTCACACCAAGTGCATTTAACCAGCAATAGTCTGTTTATTTTTTGGCCATATACTACATCAGGGGCAAGCTGCGCCTGTCACCAAGTGCATTTAACCCTCAATGGTGTGGTTGTTTTTTGGCTAAATCCTACATCAGGGTGAAGCTGTCACACCAAGTGCATTTAACCAGCAATAGTCTGTTTATTTTTTGGCCATATACTACATCAGGGGCAAGCTGCGCCTGTCACCAAGTGCATTTAACCCTCAGTAGTGTGGTTGGTCAAGCTGTCACACCAAGTGCATTTAACCAGCAATAGTCTGTTTATTTTTTGGCCATATACTACATCAGGGGCAAGCTGCGCCTGTCACTAAGTGCATTTAACCCTCAGTAGTGTGGTTGGTCAAGCTGTCACACCAAGTGCATTTAACCATCAATAGTGTGGTTATTTTTTGGCCATATCCCAGTCTAATTCTGTCAGTAAACGTATTCCTGTCACCCAGAGCCTAAATACTAGGCCTCAAGTTTATATCCAGCTAAATCTGTCGTTACTGGTGTGGCTGGTCAAGTTATTTAGTGTCCGTCAAAGCACAGTTTTTGTTCTGGGTTGAAATACAATTCCCAATTTAGCAATTTCCTAATTTAGTGGTTTCTGCTGTATCAGAGCTATTTTAAATCTATCCCTAAAAGGGTATATAATATTCAAGGTGCACATAGGGTCATTCTGAATAACTTCACACACACGCTACTGTGCATTTCCAAGTCTAATTCTGTCAGTAATTCTATACCTGTCACCCAGCGCCTAAATACTAGGCCTCAAATTTATATTCAGCTAAATCTGTCGTTACTGCTGTACTGTTGTGGCTGGGCAAGTTATTTAGTGTCCGTCAAAGCACATTTTTTGTTCTGGGTTGAAATACAATTCCCAATTTAGCAATTTCCTAATTTAGTGGTTTCTGCTGTATCAGGCCTACTTTAAATTTATCCCTAAAAAGGTATATCAGATTCAAGGTGCACATAGAGTCATTCTGAATAACTTCACACACACGCTACTGTGCATTTCCAAGTCTAATTCTGTCAGTAAATCTATACCTGTCACCCAGCGCCTAAATACTAGGCCTTAAATTGATATCCAGCTAAATCTGTCGTTACTGCTGTACTGTTGTGGCTGGTCAAGTTATTTAGTGTCCGTCAAAGCACATTTTTTGTTCTGGGTTGAAATACAATTCCCAATTTAGCAATTTCCTAATTTAGTGGTTTCTGCTGTATCAGAGCTATTTTAAATCTATCCCTAAATGGGTATATCAGATTCAAGGTGCACATAGAGTCATTCTGAATAACTTCACACACATGCTACTGTGCATTTCCAAGTCTAATTCTGTCAGTAAACCTATACCTGTCACCCAGCACCTAAATACTAGGCCTCAAATTTATATCCAGCTAAATCTGTCGTTACTGCTGTACTGTTGTGGCTGGGCAAGTTATTTAGTGTCCGTCAAAGCACATTTTTTGTTCTGGGTTGAAATACAATTCCCAATTTAGCAATTTCCTAATTTAGTGGTTTCTGCTGTATCAGAGCTATTTTAAATCTATCCCTAAAAGGGTATATCAGATTCAAGGTGCACATAGGGTCATTCTGAATAACTTCACACACACGCTACTGTGCATTTCCAAGTACTAATTCTGTCAGTAAACCTATACCTGTCACCCAGCACCTAAATACTAGGCCTCAAATTTATATGTTCATATCCCAGTCTAATTCTGTCCGTAAAACGTATACCTGTCACCCAGCGCCTAAATACTAGGCCTCAAATTCATAGTCAGCTAAATCTGTGGTTACTGCTGTGCCTGTATTAGTGTAATACGGTACCTAAATAGATAGCCAGATAGTGTTAGGTGTCTGTAAAAAAAGGCCTGAATTTGAATTCAATACATTGGGCCAAATAATATTTTTGTTGTTGTGGTGAACGATAACAATGAGGAAAACATCTAGTAAGGGACGCAGACGTGGACATGGTCGTGGTGGTGTTAGTGGACCCTATGGTGCTGGGAGAGGACGTGGCTGTTCTGCCACATCCACACGTCCTAGTGTACCAACTACCTCAGGTCCCAGTAGCCGCCAGAATTTACAGCGATATATGGTGGGGCCCAATGCCGTTCTAAGGATGGCAAGGCCTGAGCAGGTACAGGCATTAATCAATTGGGTGGCCGACAGTGGATCCAGCACGTTCACATTATCTCCCACCCAGTCTTCTGCAGAAAGCGCACAGATGACGCCTGAAAACCAACCCCATCAGTCTGTCACATTACCCCCATGCATATCAGGGAAACTGTCTGAGCCTCAAGCTATGCAGCAGTCTCTTATGCTGTTTGAAGACTCCGCTGGCAGGGTTTCCCAAGGGCATCCACCTAGCCCTTCCCCAGCGTTGGAAGACATAGAATACACTGACGCACAACCACTTATGTTTCCTGATGATGAGGACATGGGAATACCACCTCAGCAAGTCTCTGATGATGACGAAACACAGGTGCCAACTGCTGCGTCTTTCTGCAGTGTGCAGACTGAACAGGAGGTCAGGGATCAAGACTGGGTGGAAGACGATGCAGGGGACGATGAGGTCCTAGACCCCACATGGAATGAAGGTCGTGCCACTGACTTTCACAGTTCGGAGGAAGAGGCAGTGGTGAGACCGAGCCAACAGCGTAGCAAAAGAGGGAGCAGTGGGCAAAAGCAGAACACCCGCCGCCAAGAGACTCCGCCTGCTACTGACCGCCGCCATCTGGGACCGAGCACCCCAAAGGCAGCTTCAAGGAGTTCCCTGGCATGGTAAACAATGTGCTGACGACAAGACCCGAGTGGTTTGCACGCTGTGCCATCAGAGCCTGAAGCGAGGCATTAACGTTCTGAACCTTAGCACAACCTGCATGACCAGGCACCTGCATGCAAAGCATGAACTGCAGTGGAGTAAACACCTTGAAAACAAGGAGGTCACTCAGGCTCCCCCTGCTACCTCTTCTGCTGCTGCCGCCTCGGCCTCTTCTGCTGCTGCCGCCTCGGCCTCTTCTGCTGCTGCCGCCTCGGCCTATTCTGCTGCTGCCGCCTCGGCCTCTTCCTCCGCCTCTGGAGGAACGTTGGCACCTGCCGCCCAGCAAACAGGGGATGTACCACCAACACCACCACCACCTCCGTCACCAAGCATCTCAACCATGTCACACGGCAGCGTTCAGCTCTCCATCTCACAAACATTTGAGAGAAAGCGTAAATTCCCACCTAGCCACCCTCGATCCCTGGCCCTGAATGCCAGCATTTCTAAACTACTGGCCTATGAAATGCTGTCATTTAGGCTGCTGGACACAGACAGCTTCAAACAGCTCATGTCGCTTGCTGTCCCACAGTATGTTGTTCCCAGCCGCCACTACTTCTCCAAGAGAGCCGTGCCTTCCCTTCACAACCAAGTATCCGATAAAATCAAGTGTGCACTGCGCAACACCATCTGTAGCAAGGTCCACCTAACCACAGATACGTGGACCAGTAAGCACGGCCAGGGACGCTGTATCTCCCTAACTGCACACTGGGTAAATGTAGTGGAAGCTGGGCCCCAGGCGGAGAGCTGTTTGGCGCACGTCCTTCCGCCGCCAAGGATCGCAGGGCAACATTCTTTGCCTCCTGTTGCCACCTCCTCCTTCTCGGCTTCCTCCTCCTCTTCTTCCACCTGCTCATCCAGTCAGCCACACACCTTCACCACCAACTTCAGCACGGTCCGGGGTAAACGTCAGCAGGCCATTCTGAAACTCATATGTTTGGGGGACAGGCCCCACACCGCACAGGAGTTGTGGCGTGGTATAGAACAACAGACCGACAAGTGGTTGCTGCCGGTGAGCCTCAAGCCCGGCCTGGTGGTGTGCGATAATGGGCGAAATCTCGTTGCAGCTCTGGGACTAGCCGGTTTGACGCACATCCCTTGCCTGGCGCATGTGCTGAATTTGGTGGTGCAGAAGTTCATTCACAACTACCCCGACATGTCAGAGCTGCTGCATAAAGTGCGGGCCGTCTGTTCGCGCTTCCGGCGTTCACATCCTGCCGCTGCTCGCCTGTCTGCGCTACAGCGTAACTTCGGCCTTCCCGCTCACCGCCTCATATGCGACGTGCCCACCAGGTGGAACTCCACCTTGCACATGCTGGACAGACTGTGCGAGCAGCAGCAGGCCATAGTGGAGTTTCAGCTGCAGCACGCACCGGTCAGCCGCACTGCGGAACAGCACCACTTCACCACCAATGACTGGGCCTCCATGCGAGACCTGTGTGCCCTGTTGTGCTGTTTCGAGTACTCCACCAACATGGCCAGTGGCGATGACGCCGTTATCAGCGTTACAATACCATTTCTATGTCTTCTTGAGAAAACACTTAGAGGAGGACGAGGATGAGGAGGAGGTGGAGGAGGATGAGGATGAAGCATGGTCACAGCCGGGTGGCACCCAATGCAGCTCGGGCCCATCACTGGTGCGTGGCTGGGGGGAAAGGCAGGACGATGACGATACGCCTCCCACAGAGGACAGCTTGTCCTTACCCCTGGGCAGCCTGGCACACATGAGCGACTACATGCTGCAGTGCCTGCGCAACGACAGCAGAGTTGCCCACATTTTAACCTGTGCGGACTACTGGGTTGCCACCCTGCTGGATCCACGCTACAAAGACAATGTGCCCACCTTACTTCCTGCACTGGAGCGTGATAGGAAGATGCGCGAGTACAAGCGCACGTTGGTAGACGCGCTACTGAGAGCATTCCCAAATGTCACAGGGGAACAAGTGGAAGCCCAAGGCCAAGGCAGAGGAGGAGCAAGAGGTCGCCAAGGCAGCTGTGTCACGGCCAGCTCCTCTGAGGGCAGGGTTAGCATGCCAGAGATGTGGAAAAGTTTTGTCAACACGCCACAGCTAACTGCACCACCACCTGATACGCAACGTGTTAGCAGGAGGCAACATTTCACTAACATGGTGGAACAGTACGTGTGCACACCCCTCCACGTACTGACTGATGGTTCGGCCCCATTCAACTTCTGGGTCTCTAAATTGTCCACGTGGCCAGAGCTAGCCTTTTATGCCTTGGAGGTGCTGGCCTGCCCGGCGGCCAGCGTTTTGTCTGAACGTGTATTCAGCACGGCAGGGGGCGTCATTACAGACAAACGCAGCCGCCTGTCTACAGCCAATGTGGACAAGCTGACGTTCATAAAAATGAACCAGGCATGGATCCCACAGGACCTGTCCAACTCTTGTGCAGATTAGACATTAACTACCTCCCGTTAACCATATATTATTGTACTCCAGGGCACTTCTTCATTCAATCCTATTTTTATTTTTAGTTTACCATTATATTGCGAGGCTACCCAAAGTTGAATGAACCTCTCCTCTGTCTGGGTGACGGGGCCTAAATATATGCCAATGGACTGTTCCAATGTTGGGTGACGTCACGGTGATGCCTGATTCTCTGCTATGACATGCAGACTAATTCTCTGCTGACATGAAGCCAGAATCTCTGTTACGGGACCTCTCTCCTCTGCCTGGGTGCTGGGCCTAAATATATATGACAATGGACTGTTGCAGTGGTGGCTGACGTGAAGCTTGATTCTCTGCTATGACATGCAGACTGATTCTCTGCTGACATGAAGACAGATTCTCTGTTACGGGACCTCTCTCCTCTGCCTGGGTGCTGGGCCTAAATATATGAAAATGGACTGTTGCAGTGGTGGCTGACGTGAAGCTTGATTCTCTGCTATGACATGCAGACTGATTCTCTGCTGACATGAAGACAGATTCTCTGTTACTGGACCTCTCTCCTCTGCCTGGGTGCTGGGCCTAAATATATGACAATGGACTGTTGCAGTGGTGGCTGACGTGAAGCCTGATTCTCTGCTTTGACATGCAGACTGATTCTCTGCTGATATGAAGCTAGATCCTCTGTTACGGGACTTCTCTCCTCTGCCTGGGTGCTGGGCCTAAATATATGACAATGGACTGTTGCACTGGTGGCTGACGTGAAGCCTGATTCTCTGCTATGACATGCAGACTGATTTTCTGCTGACATGAAGCCAGAGTCTCTATTACGGGACTTCTCTTCTCTGCCTGGGTGCTGGGCCTAAATATATGACAATGGACTGTTGCACTGGTGGCTGACGTGAAGCCTGATTCTCTGCTATGAGATGCAGACTGATTCTCTGCTGACATGAAGCCAGATTCTCTGTTACGGGACCTCTCTCCTCTGCCTGGGTGCTGGGCCTAAATATATGACAATGGACTGTTGCAGTGGTGGCTGACGTGAAGCCTGATTCTCTGCTATGACATGCAGACTGATTCTCTACTGAAATGAAGCCAGAGTCTCTGTTACGGGACCTCTCTCCTCTGCCTGGGTGCTGGGCCTAAATATATGACAATGGACTATTGCACTGGTGACTGACGTGAAGCCTGATTCTCTGCTTTGACATGCAGACTGATTCTGTGCTGACATGAAGACAGATTCTCTGTTACGGGACCTCTCTTCTCTGCCTGGGTGCTGGGCCTAAATATATGACAATGGACTGTTGCACTGGTGACTGACGTGAAGCCTGATTCTCTGCTTTGACATGCAGACTGATTCTGTGCTGACATGAAGACAGATTCTCTGTTACGGGACCTCTCTCCTCTGCCTGGGTGCTGGGCCTAAATATCTGACAATGGACTGTTGCAGTGGTGGCTGACGTGAAGCCTGATTCTCTGCTATGACATGCAGACTAATTCTCTGCTGACATGAAGACAGATTCTCTGTTACGGGACCTCTCTCCTCTGCCTGTGTGCTGGGCCTAAATATATGCCAATGGACTGTTGCAGTGGTGGCTGACGTGAAGCCTGATTCTCTGCTATGACATGCAGACTGATTCTCTGCTGACATGAAGCCAGATCCTCTGTTACGGGACCTCTCTCCTCTGCCTGGGTGCTGGGCCTAAATATCTGACAATGGACTGTTGCACTGGTGGCTGACGTGAAGCCTGATTCTCTGCTATGACATGCAGACTGATTCTCTGCTGACATGAAGACAGATTCTCTGTTACGGGACCTCTCTCCTCTGCCTGGGTGCTGGGCCTAAATATCTGACAATGGACTGTTGCAGTGGTGGCTGACGTGAAGCCTGATTCTCTGCTATGACATGCAGACTAATTCTCTGCTGACATGAAGACAGATTCTCTGTTACGGGACCTCTCTCCTCTGCCTGTGTGCTGTGCCTAAATATATGCCAATGGACTGTTGCAGTGGTGGCTGACGTGAAGCCTGATTCTCTGCTAAGACATGCAGACTGATTCTCTGCTGACATGAAGCCAGAGTCTCTGTTACGGGATCTCTCTCCGCTGCCTGGGTGCTGGGCCTAAATATATGACAATGGACTGTTGCACTGCTGACTGACGTGAAGCCTGATTCTCTGCTTTGACATGCAGACTGATTCTGTGCTGACATGAAGACAGATTCTCTGTTACGGGACCTCTCTCCTCTGCCTGGGTGCTGGGCCTAAATATCTGACAATGGACTGTTGCAGTTGTGGCTGACGTGAAGCCTGATTCTCTGCTATGACATGCAGACTAATTCTCTGCTGACATGAAGACAGATTCTCTGTTACGGGACCTCTCTCCTCTGCCTGTGTGCTGGGCCTAAATATATGCCAATGGACTGTTGCAGTGGTGGCTGACGTGAAGCCTGATTCTCTGCTATGACATGCAGACTGATTCTCTGCTGACATGAAGCCAGATCCTCTGTTACGGGACCTCTCTCCTCTGCCTGGGTGCTGGGCCTAAATATCTGACAATGGACTGTAGCACTGGTGGCTGACGTGAAGCCTGATTCTCTGCTATGACATGCAGACTGATTCTCTGCTGACATGAAGACAGATTCTCTGTTACGGGACCTCTCTCCTCTGCCTGGGTGCTGGGCCTAAATATCTGACAATGGACTGTTGCAGTGGTGGCTGACGTGAAGCCTGATTCTCTGCTATGACATGCAGACTGATTCTCTGCTGACATGAAGCCAGATTCTCTGTTACGGGACCTCTCTCCTCTCCCTGGGTGCTGTGCCTAAATATATGCCAATGGACTGTTGCAGTGGTGGCTGACGTGAAGCCTGATTCTCTGCTATGACATGCAGACTGATTCTCTGCTGACATGAAGCCAGAGTCTCTGTTACGGGACCTCTCTCCGCTGCATGGGTGCTGGGCCTGAATATATGACAATGGACTGTTGCACTGGTGACTGACGTGAAGCCTGATTCTCTGCTTTGACATGCAGACTGATTCTGTGCTGACATGAAGACAGATTCTCTGTTACGGGACCTCTCTCCTCTGCCTGTGTGCTGGGCCTAAATATATGCCAATGGACTGTTGCAGTAGTGGCTGACGTGAAGCCTGATTCTCTGCTATGACATGCAGACTGATTCTCTGCTGACATGAAGCCAGATCCTCTGTTACGGGACCTCTCTCCTCTGCCTGGGTGCTGGGCCTAAATATCTGACAATGGACTGTTGCAGTGGTGGCTGACGTGAAGCCTGATTCTCTGCTATGACATGCAGACTAATTCTCTGCTGACATGAAGACAGATTCTCTGTTACGGGACCTCTCTCCTCTGCCTGTGTGCTGTGCCTAAATATATGCCAATGGACTGTTGCAGTGGTGGCTGACGTGAAGCCTGATTCTCTACTATGACATGCAAACTGATTCTCTGCTGACATGAAGCCCGAGTCTCTGTTACGGGACCTCTCTCCTCTGCCTGGGTGTTGGGCCTAAATATCTGACAATGGACTGTTGCAGTGGTGGCTGACGTGAAGCCTGATTCTCTGCTATGACATGCAGACTAATCCTCTGCTGACATGAAGACAGATTCTCTGTTACGGGACCTCTCTCCTCTGCCTGTGTGCTGGGCCTAAATATATGCCAATGGACTGTTGCAGTGGTGGCTGACGTGAAGCCTGATTCTCTGCTATGACATGCAGACTGATTCTCTGCTGACATGAAGCCAGAGTCTCTGTTACGGGATCTCTCTCCTCTGCCTGGGTGCTGGGCCTAAATATATGACAATGGACTGTTGCACTGGCTGACTGACGTGAAGCCTGATTCTCTGCTATTGACATGCAGACTGATTCTGTGCTGACATGAAGACAGATTCTCTGTTACGGGACCTCTCTCCTCTGCCTGGGTGCTGGGCCTAAATATCTGACAATGGACTGTTGCAGTGGTGGCTGACGTGAAGCCTGATTCTCTGCTATGACATGCAGACTAATTCTCTGCTGACATGAAGACAGATTCTCTGTTACGGGACCTCTCTCCTCTGCCTGTGTGCTGGGCCTAAATATATGCCAATGGACTGTTGCAGTGGTGGCTGACGTGAAGCCTGATTCTCTGCTATGACATGCAGACTGATTCTCTGCTGACATGAAGCCAGATCCTCTGTTACGGGACCTCTCTCCTCTGCCTGGGTGCTGGGCCTAAATATCTGACAATGGACTGTAGCACTGGTGGCTGACGTGAAGCCTGATTCTCTGCTATGACATGCAGACTGATTCTCTGCTGACATGAAGACAGATTCTCTGTTACGGGACCTCTCTCCTCTGCCTGGGTGCTGGGCCTAAATATCTGACAATGGACTGTTGCAGTGGTGGCTGACGTGAAGCCTGATTCTCTGCTATGACATGCAGACTGATTCTCTGCTGACATGAAGCCAGATTCTCTGTTACGGGACCTCTCTCCTCTCCCTGGGTGCTGTGCCTAAATATATGCCAATGGACTGTTGCAGTGGTGGCTGACGTGAAGCCTGATTCTCTGCTATGACATGGAGACTGATTCTCTGCTGACATGAAGCCAGAGTCTCTGTTACGGGACCTCTCTCCTCTGCATGGGTGCTGGGCCTGAAAATATGACAATGGACTGTTGCACTGGTGGACTGACGTGAAGCCTGATTCTCTGCTATGACATGCAGACTGATTCTGTGCTGACATGAAGACAGATTCTCTGTTACGGGACCTCTCTCCTCTGCCTGTGTGCTGGGCCTAAATATATGCCAATGGACTGTTGCAGTGGTGGCTGACGTGAAGCCTGATTCTCTGCTATGACATGCAGACTGATTCTCTGCTGACATGAAGCCAGATCCTCTGTTACGGGACCTCTCTCCTCTGCCTGGGTGCTGGGCCTAAATATCTGACAATGGACTGTTGCAGTGGTGGCTGACGTGAAGCCTGATTCTCTGCTATGACATGCAGACTAATTCTCTGCTGACATGAAGACAGATTCTCTGTTACGGGACCTCTCTCCTCTGCCTGTGTGCTGGGCCTAAATATATGCCAATGGACTGTTGCAGTGGTGGCTGACGTGAAGCCTGATTCTCTGCTATGACATGCAGACTGATTCTCTGCTGACATGAAGCCAGATCCTCTGTTACGGGACCTCTCTCCTCTGCCTGGGTGCTGGGCCTAAATATCTGACAATGGACTGTAGCACTGGTGGCTGACGTGAAGCCTGATTCTCTGCTATGACATGCAGACTGATTCTCTGCTGACATGAAGACAGATTCTCTGTTACGGGACCTCTCTCCTCTGCCTGGGTGCTGGGCCTAAATATCTGACAATGGACTGTTGCAGTGGTGGCTGACGTGAAGCCTGATTCTCTGCTATGACATGCAGACTGATTCTCTGCTGACATGAAGCCAGATTCTCTGTTACGGGACCTCTCTCCTCTCCCTGGGTGCTGTGCCTAAATATATGCCAATGGACTGTTGCAGTGGTGGCTGACGTGAAGCCTGATTCTCTGCTATGACATGCAGACTGATTCTCTGCTGACATGAAGCCAGAGTCTCTGTTACGGGACCTCTCTCCGCTGCATGGGTGCTGGGCCTGAATATATGACAATGGACTGTTGCACTGGTGACTGACGTGAAGCCTGATTCTCTGCTTTGACATGCAGACTGATTCTGTGCTGACATGAAGACAGATTCTCTGTTACGGGACCTCTCTCCTCTGCCTGTGTGCTGGGCCTAAATATATGCCAATGGACTGTTGCAGTGGTGGCTGACGTGAAGCCTGATTCTCTGCTATGACATGCAGACTGATTCTCTGCTGACATGAAGCCAGATCCTCTGTTACGGGGCCTCTCTCCTCTGCCTGGGTGCTGGGCCTAAATATCTGACAATGGACTGTTGCAGTGGTGGCTGACGTGAAGCCTGATTCTCTGCTATGACATGCAGACTAATTCTCTGCTGACATGAAGACAGATTCTCTGTTACGGGACCTTCTCTCCTCTGCCTGTGTGCTGTGCCTAAATATATGCCAATGGACTGTTGCAGTGGTGGCTGACGTGAAGCCTGATTCTCTGCTATGACATGCAGACTGATTCTCTGCTGACATGAAGCCCGAGTCTCTGTTACGGGACCTCTCTCCTCTGCCTGGGTGCTGGGCCTAAATATCTGACAATGGACTGTTGCAGTGGTGGCTGACGTGAAGCCTGATTCTCTGCTATGACATGCAGACTAATCCTCTGCTGACATGAAGACAGATTCTCTGTTACGGGACCTCTCTCCTCTGCCTGTGTGCTGGTCCTAAATATATGCCTATGGACTGTTGCAGTGGTGGCTGACGTGAAGCCTGATTCTCTGCTATGACATGCAGACTGATTCTCTGCTGACATGAAGCCAGATCCTCTGTTACGGGACCTCTCTCCTCTGCCTGGGTGCTGGGCCTAAATATATGACAATGGACTGTTGCACTGGTGGCTGACGTGAAGCCTGATTCTCTGCTATGACATGCAGACTGATTCTCTGCTGACATGAAGACAGATTCTCTGTTACGGGACCTCTCTCCTCTGCCTGGGTGCTGGGCCTAAATATCTGACAATGGACTGTTGCAGTGGTGGCTGACGTGAAGCCTGATTCTCTGCTATGACATGCAGACTAATTCTCTGCTGACATGAAGACAGATTCTCTGTTACGGGACCTCTTTCCTCTGCCTGTGTGCTGTGCCTAAATATATGCCAATGGACTGTTGCAGTGGTGGCTGACGTGAAGCCTGATTCTCTGCTATGACATGCAGACTGATTCTCTGCTGACATGAAGCCAGAGTCTCTGTTACGGGACCTCTCTCCTCTGCCTGGGTGCTGGGCCTAAATATATGACAATGGACTGTTGCACTGGTGACTGACGTGAAGCCTGATTCTCTGCTTTGACTTGCAGACTGATTCTGTGCTGACATGAAGACAGATTCTCTGTTACGGGACCTCTCTCCTCTGCCTGGGTGCTGGGCCTAAATATCTGACAATGGACTGTTGCAATGGTGGCTGACGTGAAGCCTGATTCTCTGCTATGACATGCAGACTAATTCTCTGCTGACATGAAGACAGATTCTCTGTTACGGGACCTCTCTCCTCTGCCTGTGTGCTGGGCCTAAATATATGCCAATGGACTGTTGCAGTGGTGGCTGACGTGAAGCCTGATTCTCTGCTATGACATGCAGACTGATTCTCTGCTGACATGAAGCCAGATCCTCTGTTACGGTACCTCTCTCCTCTGCCTGGGTGCTGGGCCTAAATATATGACAATGGACTGTTGCACTGGTGGCTGACGTGAAGCCTGATTCTCTGCTATTACATGCAGACTGATTCTCTGCTGACATGAAGACAGATTCTCTGTTACGGGACCTCTCTCCTCTGCCTGGGTGCTGTGCCTAAATATCTGACAATGGACTGTTGCAGTGGTGGCTGACGTGAAGCCTGATTCTCTGCTATGACATGCAGACTAATTCTCTGCTGACATGAAGACAGATTCTCTGTTACGGGACCTCTCTCCTCTGCCTGTGTGCTGTGCCTAAATATATGCCAATGGACTGTTGCAGTGGTGGCTGACGTGAAGCCTGATTCTCTGCTATGACATGCAGACTGATTCTCTGCTGACATGAAGCCAGAGTCTCTGTTACGGGACCTCTCTCCTCTGCCTGGGCCTAAATATAGGCCAATGGACTGTTCCAATGTTGGGTGACGTGAAGCCTGATTCTCTGCTATGACATGCAGACTAATTCTCTGCTGACATGAAGCCAGATTCTCTGTTACGGGACCTCTCTCCTCTGCCTGGGTGCTGGGCCTAAATACATGAGAATGGACTGTTGCAGTGGTGGCTGACGTGAAGCCTGATTCTCTGCTTTGACATGCAGACTGATTCTCTGCTGACATTAAGCCAGATTCTCTGTTACGGGACCTCTCTCCTCTGCCTGGATGCTGGGGCCTAAATATCTGAGAATGGACTGTTCGAGTAGTGGGTGACGTGAAGCCAGATTCTCTGCTATGGGACCTCTCTCCAATTGATATTGGTTAATTTTTTTTATTTTATTTTAATTTTAACTCATTTCCCTATCCACATTTGTTTGCATGGGATTTACCTACATGTTGCTTCCTTTTGCAGCCCTCTAGCCCTTTCCTGGGCTTTTTACAGCCTTTTTAGTGCCGAAAAGTTTGGGTCCCCATTGACTTCAATGGGTTTCGGGTTCGGGACGAAGTTTGGATCGGGTTCGGATCCCGAACACTAACATTTCCGGGAAGTTCGGCCGAACTTCTCGAACCCGAACATCCAGGTGTCCGCTGAACTTTACTTAAAACCTAATGGGCTCAATGTGGATTACAACCCGGGGATGTATTCCTAGATGAGCAGTTTGCCCTACATTGTCATGTGTATATAATGCACGTCACTCCTCTGGTGGTACTTAGTATATTATGAACACCACTAAGCCATTTTTTATTCTTATGTTCATTTTTTTCTATTTTTTCTATTTTCACAGATGGGATGGATGCTGCGAGATTGAGAAGTGGGGCGTACCCGTTTTAAGAATACTGTGTCCACATGCCTTTGTTCATTATACATGATTGTTAGTATCTCTGCTTAAATTTCCAAGTTGTGGTAAAAAGTTATTGTTTTTAGCCTCTGTTTCCCTATATTGTGTGTCTTTGATTAGGGGTGGTACTTGGAGGGTTCTGGTGGGCTCTGTATATGGTGGCCATGGCGTACCCCGTTGTGGTCACTGTCATACTACGCCCACATTGGGTGTGGGTTTGTGGCTCTAAAGAGTCGCACCCTCCCCTACCTCCGACATATCCACGCCACTGAACGCGGAATACTCTCTGCGATGCGCTGTCCTGTCTATCTTTACATGGTCATGCGCACACACAGTATTGGAAAGTTTTTACCTATTGCAAAATGGCCGAATGAGCGGCCCAGCAGCGGTGCGCATGTTCCCGCAACGTCTTGTGAGGACGTCATACCGTGATCTTGACGCAACTTGGCGCCTGCGCAGTGATTCCATCGGAACGCCGATTTCGGCGAGGCTTGGCGTGTGTGACACAGAAGACAACTTCGGGTATGTCATCGCTCCCTCCTGGTAGCATCACATCACTTCGCTCCTCCCACATTGTTGATGATGTGCACCTGTATTCACTTGTCGATTATTGCACTGTATGGCATAATGTCTCTGCCTTATATTGTATACATGATATAGTATTATAGCGGGTTGCCGCATATGAGCGGTGCACATCTTGTATGTTTTTATGAATTGTTTATGCACTATTTGCACTTTATTGTTGATTAATTTTATTGTGATGTAATAGGGGTTGGACTATATATACCCCATGAAACACTGTGTTCATTGCTTGAAAAAGGCTCTTGCATGAGCTGAAACGTTGCCTTCCACATGGGTGAATAAACACCATTGCTTTTTATTTGGAGTGCTGTCCGTTTTTCATCTCTATCTATTTGGGGTAAGCAGCTCTATCCCTGGACCTAGCACCCGCCAGTATTTTGTTCCAGTGCCGCCATCGTTTTCTTTTTATATATATATATATATATATATATATATAATCATACTTCTGATATACATGAATGCATAATATGTGAGAAACTACTACTGATGTTTTAGCCATAATATATTTACATATATTATAATATATTATATATTCTAAATATATAATAATATAGAATTTCTTAAAAGAAATATAAAATATATATATTTAATTTATCATTTATATTTCAGAAAATGTTCTGACGAGATTCGAACTCACAACCTTCTACATTACAGCTCAGAGTTTAAACCACTACACATTAGAGCTGCATGGCCAATTACTTTATTTAAAAAATAAAATAAAAATTACTAGTAAGTGTTCCTATACAGCAGAAATCTCATATTTTATTTATTTATTTATTTATTTACTTATTTATTTTTCTAGCAACTGGCCATGAAGCTCTATAGTGTAGTGGTTAACATTCTTGTCTGTAATGTGGAAGGTTGTGATTTTGAATCCGCCCAGATCTTTTCAGAAATAGAGGCTAAATTTGATTTAAACTGACTCAAGCATCGCAAGCATCGCACTCAAGCATACGCGATATTCAAGCGGAGCATAGCGATGTTCGAGCCGAACTGGTGTCCGGCCGAGCATGCTCGCCCAACACTATAAAGGACCTTTGATGATGTCATAAGTGGTAGGAGACATAACCAGGAAGAGAATACTGTGGTGTAAGCGTAGACAAATGTAATCTTTATTTAAAGATAATAGTGTATGTGATGTATATGTAGTGGGGCTGTGTATCTTTGGTGTGTACATCAGTGCTGTCAGCATATATGTCAGCTGTGTAGAAGAGCTGTCTTTGTCCCGGGGTATATGTAGGTGCGCTGTGTGTGTTTATGTCAGCTATGTAGAAGTACTGTATTTGTCAGAGGTGTATGCATTAGTGCTGTGTGTGTAAGTTACTGACCTTGACCCCTTCACTTCATTAAACCACCAGGAAAGGATTAATAAGTAGAACATTAGAGTTGAGCGGACACCTGGATGCTCGGGTTCGAGAAGTTCGGCCGAACTTCCCGGAAATGTTCGGGTTCGGGATCCGAACCCGATCCGAACTTCATCCCGAACCCCATTGAAGTCAATGGGGACCCGAACTTTTCGGCACTAAAAAGGCTGTAAAACAGCCCAGGAAAGGGCTAGAGGGTTGCAAAAGGCAGCAACATGTAGGTAAATCCCCTGCAAACAAATGTGGATAGGGAAATAAATAAAAATAAAAATAAAATAAATAAAAATTAACCAATATCAATTAGAGAGAGGTCCCATAGCAGAGAATCTGGCTTCACGTCACCCACCACTGGAACAGTCCATTCTTAGATATTTAGGCCCGGGCACCCAGGCAGAGGAGAGAGGTCCCGTGACAGAGAATCTGTCTTCATGTCAGCAGAGAATCAGTCTGCATGTCATAGCAGAGAATCAGGCTTCACGTCAGCCACCACTGCAACAGTCCATTGGCATATATTTAGGCCCAGCACCCAGGCAGAGGAGAGAGGTCCCGTAACAGAGAATCTGGCTTCATGTCAGCAGAGAATCAGTCTGCATGTCATAGCAGAGAATCAGGCTTCACGTCAGCCACCACTGCAACAGTCCATTGTCATATATTTAGGCCCAGCATCCAGGCAGAGGAGAGAGGTCCCGTAACAGACAATCTGGCTTCATGTCAGCATAGAATCAGTCTGCATGTCATAGCAGAGAATCAGGCTTCACGTCACCCAACATTGGAACAGTCCATTGGCCTATATTTAGGCCCAGGCAGAGGAGAGAGGTCCCGTAACAGAGAATCTGTCTACATGTCAGCAGAGAATCAGTCTGCATGTTATAGCAGAGAATCAGGCTTCACGTCACCCAACATTGGAACAGTCCATTGGCATATATTTAGGCCCAGGCACCCAGGCAGAGGAGAGAGGTCCCGTAACAGAGAATCTGTCTTCATGTCAGCAGAGAATCAGTCTGCATGCCATAGCAGAGAGTCAGGCTTCACATCACCCAACATTGAAACAGTCCATTGGCATATATTTAGGCCCAGGCACCCAGGCAGAGGAGAGAGGTCCCGTAACAGAGAATCTGTCTTCATGTCAGCAGAGAATCAGTCTGCATGTCATAGCAGAGAATCAGGATTCACATCAGCCACCACTGCAACAGTCCATTGTCAGATATTTAGGCCCAGCACCCAGGCAGAGGAGAGAGGTCCCATAACAGAGAATCTGGCTTCATTTCAGCAGAGAATCATTCTGAATGTCATAGCAGAGAAATAGGCTTCACGTCAGCCACCACTGCAACAGTCCATTGTCATATATTTAGGCCCAGCACCCAGGCAGAGGAGAGAAGTCATGTCAGCAGAGAATCAGTCTGCATGTCATAGCAGAGAATCAGGCTTCACGTCACCCAACATTGGAACAGTCCATTGGCATATATTTAGGCCCAGGCACCCAGGCAGAGGAGAGAGGTCCCGTAACAGAGAATCTGTCTTCATGTCAGCAGAGAATCAGTCTGCATGTCATAGCAGAGAATCAGGCTTCACGTCACCCAACATTGGAACAGTCCATTGGCATATATTTAGGCCCAGGCACCCAGGCAGAGGAGAGAGGTCCCGTAACAGAGAATCTGTCTTCTTGTCAGCAGAGAATCATTCTGCATGTCATAGCAGAGAATCAGGCTTCACGTCAGCCACCACTGCAACAGTCCATTGTCATATATTTAGGCCCAGCACCCAGGCAGAGGAGAGAGGTCCCGTAACAGAGAATCTGGCTTCATGTCAGCAGAGAATCAGTCTGCATGTCATAGCAGAGAATCAGGCTTCACGTCAGCCACCACTGCAACAGTCCATTGTAATATATTTAGGCCCAGCTCCCAGGCAGAGGAGAGAGGTCCCGTAACAGAGAATCTGGCTTCATGTCAGCAGAGAATCATTCTGAATGTCATAGCAGAGAATCAGGCTTCACGTCAGCCACCACTGCAACAGTCCATTGGCATATATATAGGCCCAGCACCCAGGCAGAGGAGAGAGGTCCCGTAATAGAGAATCTGTCTTCCTGTCAGCAGAGAATCAATCTGCATGTCATAGCAGAGAATCAGGCTTCACGTCAGCCACCACTGCAACAGTCCATTGTCATATATTTAGGCCCAGCACCCAGGCAGAGGAGAGAGGTCCCGTAATAGAGAATCTGTCTTCATGTCAGCAGAGAATCAGTCTGCATGTCATAGCAGAGAATCAGGCTTCACGTCAGCCACCACTGCAACAGTCCATTGTCATATATTTAGGCCCAGCACCCAGGCAGAGGAGAGAAGTCATGTCAGTAGAGAATCAGTCTGCATGTCATAGCAGAGAATCAGGCTTCACGTCACCCAACATTGGAACAGTCCATTGGCATATATTTAGGCCCAGGCACCCAGGCAGAGGAGAGAGGTCCCGTAACAGAGAATCTGTCTTCATGTCAGCAGAGAATCAGTCTGCATGTCATAGCAGAGAATCAGGCTTCACGTCACCCAACATTGGAACAGTCCATTGGCATATATTTAGGCCCAGGCACCCAGGCAGAGGAGAGAGGTCCCGTAACAGAGAATCTGTCTTCATGTCAGCAGAGAATCATTCTGCATGTCATAGCAGAGAATCGGGCTTCACGTCAGCCACCACTGCAACAGTCCATTGTCATATATTTAGGCCCAGCACCCAGGCAGAGGAGAGAGGTCCCGTAACAGAGAATCTGTCTTCATGTCAGCAGAGAATCAGTCTGCATGTCATAGCAGAGAATCAGGCTTCACGTCAACCACCACTGCAACAGTCCATTGTCATATATTTAGGCCCAGCACCCAGGCAGAGGAGAGAAGTCATGTCAGCAGAGAATCAGTCTGCATGTCATAGCAGAGAATCAGGCTTCACGTCACCCAACATTGGAACAGTCCATTGTCATATATTCAGGCCCAGCACCCAGGCAGAGGAGAGAGGTCATGTCAGCAGAGAATCAGTCTGCATGTCATAGCAGAGAATCAGGCTTCACGTTAGCCACCACTGCAACAGTCCATTGTCATATATCTAGGCCCAGCACCCAGGCAGAGGAGAGAGGTCCTGTAACAGAGAATCTGGCTTCATGTCAGCAGAGAATCAGTCTGCATGTCATAGCAGAGAATCAGGCTTCACGTCAGCCACCACTGCAACAGTCCATTGTCATATATTTAGGCCCAGCACCCAGGCAGAAGAGAGAGGTCCCGTAACAGAGAATCTGGCTTCATGTCAGCAGAGAATCAGTCTGCATGTCATAGCAGAGAATCAGGCTTCACGTCAGCCACCACTGCAGCAGTCCATTGTCATATATTTAGGCATAGCACCCAGGCAGAGGAGAGAGGTCCCGTGACAGAGAATCTGGCTTCATGTCAGCAGAGAATCAGTCTCCATGTCATAGCAGAGAATCAGGCTTCACGTCAGCCACCACTGCAACAGTCCATTGTCATATATTTAGGCCCAGCACCCAGGCAGAGGAGAGAGGTGCCGTAACAGAGAATCTGGCTTCATGTCAGCAGAGAATCAGTCTGCATGTCATAGCAGAGAATCAGGTTTCACGTCAGCCACCACTGCAACAGTCCATTGGCATATATTTAGGCCCAGCACCTAGGCAGAGGAGAGAGGTCCCGTAACAGAGAATTTGTCTTCATGTCAGCAGAGAATCAGTCTGCATGTCATAGCAGAGAATCAGGCTTCAAGTCAGCCACCACTGCAACAGTCCATTGTCATATATTTAGGCCCAGCACCCAGGTAGAGGAGAGAGGTCCCGTAACAGAGAATCTGTCTTTATGTCAGCAGAGAATCAGTCTGCATGTTATAGCAGAGAATCAGGCTTCACGTCAGCCACCACTGCAACAGTCCATTGTCATATATTTAGGCCCAGCACCCAGGCAGAGGAGAGAGGTCCGGTAACAGAGAATCTGGCTTCATGTCAGCAGAGAATTAGTCTGCATGTCATAGCAGAGAATCAGGCTTCACGTCACCCAACATTGGAACAGTCCATTGGCATATATTTAGGCCCTGGCACCCAGACAGAGGAGAGGTTCATTCAACTTTGGGTAGCCTCGCAATATAATGGTAAAATAAAAATAAAAATATGATTGAATGAGGAAGTGCCCTGGAGTACAATAATATATGGTTAACGGGAGGTGGTTAATGTCTAATCTGCACAAGAGATGGACAGGTCCTGTGGGATCCATGCCTGGTTCATTTTTATGAACGTCAGCTTGTCCACATTGGCTGTAGACAGGCGGCTGCGTTTGTCTGTAATGACACCCCACGCCGTGCTGAATACACGTTCAGACAAAACGCTGGCCGCCGGGCAGGCCAGTACCTCCAAGGCATAAAAGGCTAGCTCTGGCCACGTGGACAATTTAGAGACCCAGAAGTTGAATGGGGCCGAACCATCAGTCAGTACGTGGAGGGGTGTGCACACGTACTGTTCCACCATGTTAGTGAAATGTTGCCTCCTGCTAACACGTTGCGTATCAGGTGGTGGTGCAGTTAGCTGTGGCGTGTTGACAAAACTTTTCCACATCTCTGCCATGCTAACCCTGCCCTCAGAGGAGTTGGCCGTGACACAGCTGCCTTGGCGACCTCTTGCTCCTCCTCTGCCTTGGCCTTGGGCTTCCACTTGTTCCCCTGTGACATTTGGGAATGTTCTCAGTAGCGCGTCTACCAACGTGCGCTTGTACTCGCGCATCTTCCTATCACACTCCAGTGCAGGAAGTAAGGTAGGCACATTGTCTTTGTACCATGGATCCAGCAGGGTGGCAACCCAGTAGTCCGCACACGTTAAAATGTGGGCAACTCTGCTGTCGTTGTGCAGGCACTGCAGCATGTAGTTGCTCATGTGTGCCAGGCTGCCCAGGGGTAAGGACAAGCTGTCCTCTGTGGGAGGCGTATCGTCATCGTCCTGCCTTTCCCCCCAGCCACGCACCAGTGATGGGCCCGAGCTGCGTTGGGTGCCACCCCGCTGTGACCATGCTTCATCCTCATCCTCCTCCACCTCCTCCTCATCCTCGTCCTCCTCGTCTTCCAGTAGTGGGCCCTGGCTGGCCACATTTGTACCTGGCCTCTGCTGTTGCAAAAAACCTCCCTCTGAGTCATTTCGAAGAGACTGGCCTGAAAGTGCTAAAAATGACCCCTCTTCCTCCTCCTCCTCCTCCTCCTGGGCCACCTCCTCTTCCATCATCACCCTAAGTGTTTTCTCAAGGAGACATAGAAGTGGTATTGTAACGCTGATAACGGCGTCATCGCCACTGGCCATGTTGGTGGAGTACTCTAAACAGCGCAACAGGGCACACAGGTCTCGCATGGAGGCCCAGTCATTGGTGGTGAAGTGGTGCTGTTCCGCAGTGCGACTGACCGATGCGTGCTGCAGCTGAAACTCCACTATGGCCTGCTGCTGCTCGCACAGTCTGTCCAGCATGTGCAAGGTGGAGTTCCACCTGGTGGGCACGTCGCATATGAGGCGGTGAGCGGGAAGGCCGAAGTTACGCTGTAGCGCAGACAGGCGAGCAGCAGCAGGATGTGAACGCCGGAAGCGCGAACAGACGGCCCGCACTTTATGCAGCAGCTCTGACATGTCGGGGTAGTTGTGAATGAACTTCTGCACCACCAAATTCAGCACATGGTCCAAGCAAGGGATGTGCGTCAAACTGGCTAGTCCCAGAGCTGCAACGAGATTTCGCCCATTATCACACACCACCAGGCCGGGCTTGAGGCTCACCGGCAGCAACCACTCGTCGGTCTGTTGTTCTATACCCTGCCACAACTCCTGTGCGGTGTGGGGCCTGTCCCCCAAACATATGAGTTTCAGAATGGCCTGCTGACGTTTACCCCGGGCTGTGCTGAAGTTGGTGGTGAAGGTGTGTGGCTGACTAGATGAGCAGGTGGAAGAAGAGGAGGAGGAAGTCGAGTAGGAGGAGGTGGCAACAGGAGGCAAAGAATGTTGCCCTGCGATCCTTGGCGGCGGAAGGACGTGCGCCAAACAGCTCTCCGCCTGGGGCCCAGCTGCCACTACATTTACCCAGTGTGCAGTTAGGGAGATATAGCGTCCCTGGCCGTGCTTACTGGTCCACGTATCTGTGGTTAGGTGGACCTTGCCACAGATGGCGTTGCGCAGTGCACACTTGATTTTATCGGATACTTGGTTGTGCAGGGAAGGCACGGCTCTCTTGGAGAAGTAGTGGCGGCTGGGAACAACATACTGTGGGACAGCAAGCGACATGAGCTGTTTGAAGCTGTCTGTGTCCACCAGCCTAAATGACAGCATTTCATAGGCCAGTAGTTTAGAAATGCTGGCATTCAGGGCCAGGGATGGAGGGTGGCTAGGTGGGAATTTACACTTTCTCTCAAATGATTGTGAGATGGAGAGCTTAACGCTGCCATGTGACATGGTTGAGATGCTTGGTGACAGAGGTGGTGGTGGTGTTGGTGGTACATCCCCTGTTTGCTGGGCGGCAGGTGCCAACGTTCCTCCAGAGGCGGAGGAAGAGGCCGAGGCGGCAGCAGCAGAAGAGGCCGAGGCGGCAGCAGCAGAAGAGGTAGCAGGGGGAGCCTGAGTGACTTCCTTGGTTTTAAGGTGTTTACTCCACTGCAGTTCATGCTTTGCATGCAGGTGCCTGGTCATGCAGGTTGTGCTAAGGTTCAGAACGTTAATGCCTCGCTTCAGGCTCTGATGGCACAGCGTGCAAACCACTCGGGTCTTGTCGTCAGCACATTGTTTGAAGAAGTGCCATGCCAGGGAACTCCTTGAAGCTGCCTTTGGGGTGCTCGGTCCCAGATGGCGGCGGTCAGTGGCAGGCAGAGTCTCTTGGCGGCAGGTGTTCTGCTTTTGCCCACTGCTCCCTCTTTTGCTACGCTGTTGGCTCGGTATCACCACTGCCTCTTCTTCCGAACTGTGAAAGTCAGTTGCACGACCTTCATTCCATGTGGGGTCTAGGACCTCATCGTCCCCTGCATCGTCTTCCACCCAGTCTTCCTCCCTGACCTCCTGTTCAGTCTGCACACTGCAGAAAGACGCAGCAGTTGGCACCTGTGTTTCGTCATCATCAGAGACGTGCTGAGGTGGTATTCCCATGTCCTCATCATCAGGAAACATAAGTGGTTGTGCGTCAGTGCATTCTATGTCTTCCACCGCTGGGGAAGGGCTAGGTGGATGCCCTTGGGAAACCCTGCCAGAGGAGTCTTCAAACTTCAGACTGCTGCATAACTTGAGGCTGAGACAGTTTCCCTGGTATGCATGGGGGTGATGTGACAGACTGATGGGGTTGGTTTTCAGGCGCCATCTGTGCGCTTTCTGCAGAAGACTGGGTGGGAGATAATGTGAACGTGCTGGATCCACTGTCGGCCACCCAATTGACTAATGCCTGTACCTGCTCAGGCTTTACCATCCTTAGAACGGCATTGGGCCCCACTATATATCGCTGTAAATTCTGGCAGCTACTGGGACCTGAGGTAGTTGGTACACTAGGATGTGTGGATGTGGCAGAACAGCCACGTCCTCTCCCAGCACCAGAGGGTCCACTAACACCACCACAACCATGTCCACATCCACGTCCCTTACTAGATGTTTTCCTCATTGTTATCGTTCACCACAACAACAAAAATATTATTTGGCCCAATGTATTGAATTCAAATTCAGGCCTTTTTTTACAGACACCTAACACTATCTGGCTATCTATTTAGGTACCGTATTACACTAATACAGGCACAGCAGTAACCACAGATTTAGCTGAATATAAATTTGAGGCCTAGTATTTAGGCGCTGGGTGACAGGTATACGTTTACGGACAGAATTCGACTTGGAAATGCACAGTAGCGTGTGTGTGTGAAGTTATTCAGAATGACCCTATGTGCACCTTGAATATTATATACCCTTTTAGGGATAGATTTAAAATAGCTCTGATACAGCAGAAACCACTAAATTAGGAAATTGCTAAATTGGGAATTGTATTTCAACCCAGAACAAAAACTGTGCTTTGACGGACACTAAATAACTTGACCAGCCACAACAGTACAGCAGTAACGACAGATTTAGCTTGATATAAATTTGAGGCCTAGTATTTAGGCGCTGGGTGACAGGTATAGGTTTACTGACAGAATTAGACTTGGAAATGCACAGTAGTGTGTGTGTGAAGTTATTCAGAATGACCCTATGTGCACCTTGAATCTTACACCCTTTTAGGGATAGATTTAAAATAGCTCTGATACAGCAGAAACCACTAAATTAGGAAATTGCTAAATTGGGAATTGTATTTCAACCCAGAACAAAAAATGTGCTTTGACGGACACTAAATAACTTGACCAGCCACAACAGTACAGCAGTAACGACAGATTTAGCTGGATATAAATTTGAGGCCTAGTATTTAGGCGCTGGGTGACAGGTATAGGTTTACTGACAGAATTCGACTTGGAAATGCACAGTAGCGTGTGTGTGAAGTTATTCAGAATGACCCTATGTGCACCTTCAATTTTATATACCCTTTTAGGGATAGATTTAAAATAGCTCTGATACAGCAGAAACCACTAAATTATGAAATTGCTAAATTGGGAATTGTATATCAACCCAGAACAAAAAATGTGCTTTGACGAACACTAAATAACTTGACCAGCCACAACAGTACAGCAGTAACGACAGATTTAGCTGGATATAAATTTGAGGCCTAGTATTTAGGCGCTGGGTGACAGGTATAGGTTTACTGACAGAATTAGACTGGGATATGGCCAAAAAATAACTACACTATTGCTGGTTAAATGCACTTGGTGTGACAGCTTGACCCTGATGTAGGATTTAGCCAAAAAACAACCACACCATTGAGGGTTAAATGCACTTGGTGACAGGCTCAGCTTGCCCCTGATGTAGTATATGGCCAAAAAATAAACAGACTATTGCTGGTTAAATGCACTTGGTGTGACAGCTTCACCCTGATGTAGGATTTAGCCAAAAAACAACCACACCATTGAGGGTTAAATGCACTTGGTGACATGCTCAGCTTGCCCCTGATGTAGTATATGCCCAAAAAATAAACAGACTATTGCTGGTTAAATGCACTTGGTGTGACAGCTTCACCCTGATGTAGGATTTAGCCAAAAAACAACCACACCATTGAGGGTTAAATGCACTTAGTGACAGGCTCAGCTTGCCCCTGATGTAGTATGTGGCCAAAAAATAAACAGACTATTGCTGGTTAAATGCACTTGGTGTGACAGCTTCACCCTGATGTAGGATTTAGCCAAAAAACAACCACACCATTGAGGGTTAAATGCACTTGGTGGCAGCTTGTGCTGGCACACCACAAGACACAAAATGGCCGCTGATCACCCCAGAAAAAAGTGACTGAAAAACGCTCTGGGCAGCCTAAAAACAGTGAGCAATTCAATAGCAGCAGTTCAATCATCCACAGCTGCAGATCGATCTCTGAATGAAGTCCTTTGGAGGAGTTAATCACTGCCTAATCTCGCCCTAACAAGGCAGCTGCAACCTCTCCCTATGCTGATCAGAGCAGAGTGACGGGCGGCGCTATTTGACTCCAGCTTAAATAGAGGCTTGGTCACATGGTGCTCTGGCCAATCACAGCCATGCCAATAGTAGGCATGGCTGTGACGGCCTCTTGGGGCAAGTAGTATGACGCTTGTTGATTGGCTGCTTTGCAGCCTTTCAAAAAGCGCCAAGAAAGCGACGAACACCGAACCCGAACCCGGACTTTTACGAAAATGTCCGGGTTCGGGTCCGTGTCACGGACACCCCAAAATTCGGTACGAACCCGAACTATACAGTTCGGGTTCGCTCATCCCTATAGAACATATATAGTTGTTAATTTTCTGTTGTCTAAACCAGGGGTTAATCTTATATTTTAAATGTTTCTTATAGTTCAGAAAATGCAAAGAAGACCCTCCATGACCCTTATCAGTTTAGTTGCTCTTATTTGTTCTTTTTACTGCTCTGAGGCATCCTTTTTATGGACTGGTGTCCAGAACTGAACTGCATATTCCAGATGAAGCCGCACCAAAGCTGTGTAAAGTGGTAGTATTACAGCTTATGAAAACCCCAAATTCACAATGTCAGAAAATTTAAATATTGTGAAAAGTTTCAATATTCTAGGCTGAAAGTGTCACACTCTAGTCTGCTAATTAATCCATTACACCTGCATCTTTTTGAGTTTCACCTGTAGATTATTACTACCTAAATACATACATTTACATTTATCCACATTGAACCTCATTCTCCATGTTGATGCCCAAACCCTCAGAGTGCCCATGTCAGCTTGTAGTTTATAGACATCTTCCATAGACTGAACAATACTATATAGCTTGGTGTCATCTGCAAAAATAGAAACAGTGTTATTAATCACATTCTCAATATCATCCATAAATAAATTAAATAATAGAGGACACAACACTGAAGCTTGGGGTACACCACATATAACCAGGGACCATTCTGAATAGGAATCATTGACCACAACTCTCTCCACAACTCTCTGGACCAGGTTCCTTAGCCAGTTTTCAATCCAATTACAAACTATACTTTCCAGATCTGTAGACCTTATTTTACCTATTAAATGTCTATGAGGGACAGTATCAAATGCCGTTGCAAAATCCAAGAACACAATATCCACAGCCACCCCTCTATTCAGGCTTCTACTCACCTCCTCATAAAAAAAAATCAGGTTAATCTGACAGTTTCTGTCCTTGGTACACCCATGCTGGATGTCTCTTATAATATTATTTACAGTCACATACTCCTGTGTATAGTTCCTTAAAGGGTTTGTCCGGGTTTAAAGCTAAACCTGGACATACCGATATTTTCACCCAGGCTGGCCCTCTGATATCAGCATTGGAGCGTTTCATCCTCCAATGCTGCTCTCCCTTGCCCAGTGCTGGATTGCAGTGTACATGATTTTATGACCAGTAAAAAAAAAACAATAGATCATAAAGTGCTATGTACCAGTGTTATATACATAAATTCATATGTTTACAGTACATATCATACAGGACTCTTAATTAATCAATATGGCATCCCAGGTGTACATGATTGTGTAAATTAAAAACAAATAGTTCATTAATCAAAAGGTCTCATAAGCAGCTTGAGACGGCAGGACCTGGTCGGCGTCCGAGACTTTGTACTGCTCAGGCGTGGAGTACTTCTCATCCTGCGAGAGTATCCTATCCCATAGAGGCCCACAACCAAGATGGCGACCTGGCATTAACTCCTTAAGGACACAGACATATTTCACCTTAAGGACCAGTGTCACTTTAAGTGGTGATAACTTTAAAACGCTTTCACTTATCCAGACCATTCTGAGAAATTTTTTTCGTCACATATTGCACTTCACGACACTGGTAAAATGGAGTTTAAAAAAATCATTTTTTTTAATAAAAATACCACATTTATCAAAATTTTTGAAAAAATAGCAAATTTCCAAGTTTCAAATTCTTTACTTCTATAATACATAGCAATACCTCCAAAAATAGTTATTACATTACATTCCCCATATGTCTAATTCATGTTTGGATCATTTTGGGAATTACATTTTAGTTTTTGGGGACATAACAAGGCTTAGAAGTTTAGAAGCAAATCTTGAAATTTTTCAGAAATGTTCAAAAACTAAATTTTTAGGGACCTGATGCACCTGCACCCCTAGAGTAGAAACTCCATAAAAATGACCCTATCTAAGAAACTACACCCCTCAAGGTATTTAAAACTGATTTTACAAACTTTGTTAACCCTTTAGATGTTGCACAAGAGTTATTGGCAAATGGAGATGAAATATGAGAATTTAAATTTTGGGAAAAATTTTCCATATTAATGAATTTTTTCCAGTAAGAAATCAAGGGTTAACAGCCAAACAAAATGCTATATTTATCGCCCCGATTCTGTAGTTTTCAGAAACACCCCATATGTGGCCGTAAACTACTGTACGGGCACACGGTAGGGGGTAGATGGAAAGGTGCGCCGTGTGGTTTTTGGAAGGCAGATTTTGCTGGACTGGTTTATTTACACCATGTCCCGTTTGAAGCCCCCCTGATGCACCACTAGAGTAGAAACTCCATAAAGATGACCCCATTTTGGAAACTACGGGATAAGGTGGCAGTTTTGTTCAGACTATTTTTAGGGTACATATGATTTTTGGTATATCTATATTACATTTTTGTGAGGCAAGGTTACCAGAAATAGAAATTCTGAAATTGAATCTCCATTTGCCAATAACTCTTGTGGAACACCTAAAGGGATAACGACATTTGTAAAATCAGTTTTGAATACCTTGAGGGGTGTTGTTTCTTAGATGGGGTCGCTTTTATGGAGTTTTGTACTATAGGGGTGCATCAGGGGGGCTTGAAATGGGACATGGTGCCCAAAAAAAAGGGCCATCAAAATCTGCCTTCCAGAAACCATACAGCCTTCCTTTTTCTTCGGCGCCCTGCCGTTTGGTCATACAGCAGTTTACGACCACATATTGGGTGTTTCTGTGAACTGCAGTATGAGGGTAATAAAAATTAAGTTTTGTTTGTTAACCCTTGCTTTGTTACTGAAAAAAAAAACTGATTAAAATGGAAAATTTGTCCCAAAATTTTTTTGGGGCAGCATTTTTTTTTTATTTTCTTGACCTTGTTCAACTGAGGGGTTAGGTCATGGGGGGTATTTTTATAGAGCAGATTCTTACGGACACAGCAATACCTAATATGTCTAATATGTTTTTTTATGTTTTACACTATATTATATTTTTATAAACATAAAACAACAACATTTTAGTATCTCCATAGTCTGAGTAATTTTTTTTAAAGTTTTTAGCCGATTATCTTAGGTAGGGGCAAATTTTTTGGCGGGATGAGAGGACGGCTTTATTGGCACTATTTTGGGGGGCATATGACTTTTTGATAGCTTGCTATTACAATTTTTGTGATGTAAGACAAAAAAAATACCTTTTTTTGCACCGTTTTTATTTAATTTTTTTGACCGTGTTCATCTGAGGGGTTAGGTCATGGGGTATTTTTATAGAGCAGATTCTTACGGACGCGCCGATACCTAATATGTCTACTTTTTTTATTTATTTATGTTTTACATTATATTACCTTTTTATAAACAAACAAAAAAAAAAACATTTTAGTATCTCCATACTCTAAGAGTTATTTTTTTAAAAGCTGATTATTTTTAGCTGGCTATCTTAGGTAGGGGCTAATTTTTTGCGGGATGAGAGGATGGTTTTATTATATACCTAATATGTCTACTTTTTCTATTTATTTTAGTTTTACTAAATAATATTTTAGACTTCTTTTTTTGTTGTATATTAGTGTCTCAAGTCTGAGAACCAGTTTTTTATTTGATTGTCAGTGGCTAAGTTGGGATATAAATTTAGTACTCCATGGAAGTGTGGTACTCCCTGAAGCAACCAATAATGCAGAGGCCCAGATGATTGGGGCAAGTGTCACACTGAGTAGTGGTGTCCTTCCGTATCCCCTTCCTGTGACACACTCTGCACCTTTTTTGGGTCCGTCCCTTCTTTCCAGTATGGGGGACCACATCTGGAAAGTTTTGGCCAGGGACAATCCGGGTGCCTCCAGTTCCCGAGGTACTATGGCCTGCTCTTTCCCGGTCAGAAAAGATTAGGTCCTTGAGGACTGCCTCATAGAACTGAAGGAATGTCACTGTGTTGCCAGTGCTCTGGGACAGCACAAAAGAGTTGTACAAGGCAACCTGCACCAAGTAGACCGCAATTTTTTTGTACCATGCCCGGGTTTTGCGCATAGCGTTATATGGCTTGGGGACTTGATCAGATAGATCAACTCCTCCCATATATCGATTCTAGACGATGATACAATCGGGCTTGAGGACTGTTGTCGTGGTACCTCAAACAGGGGTGATGCCGTTACCATGAATTGTGGACAGTATAAGGACATCCCTCTTGTCCTTATATCTGACCAGCAACAGGTTTCCACTGGTAAGGCACAGGTCTCACCCCTGGGATAGGTACCTGGAGGGGGTGGGTAGGGAGGCCTTGTGGATCTTTCTGCATGGTCCCACAAGCGGACGTGGATCTGGCGGCAAGGGACTGGAACAAGGAGATACTAGTATAAAAGTTATCCACGTACAGGTGGTAACCCTTATCTAGCAGTGGGTGCATAAGGTCCCACACAAGTTTCCCACTAACAACCAGAGTGGAACTACCAGGAATCTCGCCCCTCGTACACACGAAACTTGTAAGTGTACCCTGAGGTACTCTCACAAAGTTTGTGCAGCTTCACGCCAAACCTCGCCCGCTTAGAGGGAACATACTGGCAGAAAAGGAGTCTCCCCTTGAAAGCAATGAGAGACTCATCAACCGCGACCTCCCTTCCAGGTTCATAGGCCTGTACAAATTTGGCCCCAAAGTGATCGATCACCAGCCTGATTTTGTACAGGCGGTCATAGGCAGGAGCACCTTGGGGGGGGGGGGGGGACATGCTGCAATATCTGAATAATGCAGGCATTTCTGGATGGCCTCAAACAGGGAGCGTGTCATGGCCGTACTGTAAAGTGGGGTCTGGTAGAGGACGTCCGCACTCCGGTAATGCCTGACACTAGATTTCTTGACTAGGCCCATGTGCAGCACGAGGCCCCAAAATGTCCTCATCTTGGCTGCACTGACCGGGGTCCAGCCACTGGGCCTAGCCAAAAAGGAGCCTGGGTTCGTTTGCTCCACCATCAGATTTACAAAGTGGTCACTGAAAAAAAGACCTCTCAGGATCGCAGGATGGTGATTGGTGGTGTATTATCACACCACCGATTACCATCCTGTTCTGGGTTATCAGGTCCCCAGAGACCCGAATAACCTGGAAACGCAGCAAACCGCTGGTCTGAATTGACCTGTGGTTTGCTGCGATCGCCGACATGGGGGGGTCACAGGACCCCTCCCCTGGTGCATTCAGCCAAGGTGCCTGCTCAATGATTTGAGCAAGCACCGGGTTCTGATCACCGCCCGTCGGGCGGCGGTGATCGGAACTATACATGACGTACCAGTATGTCATGTTTCCTTAGGTACCTGGACAACATGCTGTACTGGTACGTCATGTGTCCGGAACAGATTAAGTATCAACTGGGCATGCTCCGGCCCATAGCAAGGTGGATACAGTCTGCCGATCACATGATTCAGTCACATGACCGCCATTCACACACAAGAACAATCCATTCTGCAATATTTATTTTGTATTTACTTAAGGAAGGGAGGCAAACAATAGTATAAGTCGGGCTAGTGGCATCCTGCCATTGTTACCCACTAGAGCTTGCTCCCATAGCCTTGTATATCAATCAATTCAGGTAATGAACTCACCATATATAATACATCATAGTCCACTTATCTTAAGCAGTCACATACTCATTCAGGGGACACGGAGTCCCCCCAGGGGTCACCTGTCTGGGGACAACGTGTCATATCGGGGTTATGGGACACCGTTGTCGCTGTAAAACTACTCTGCATCCCAAACTAACATTTGCAGACTGTATAATACCCTATGGGTACAGTCAGTGTCGGACTGGGGTACCTAGGGACCATCAGTAAAATTTATTTTGGGGGCCCACCGTACAGATACATTCAAATATAAATAATCTAACAAGTTTTTTTATGAACATAAGCTGGTTGAGGTGCTGTACATTGAATATATGTATGTAGTGTACTAAATCTAATGTGTTATGTGCCACTTGTGCAGGGGGTGGGAGACTAGGGGTCCACCTTGCTCAGGGGCTCACCTGGGGATTCCCCTGTACCCCAGTGGGCCAGTCCGAGCTTGGGTACAGTGAACACAGGTACATGACCTCCAAAAGGGTGTCGATGTACAAACCGGATTCCAAAAAAGTTGGGACACTTTACAAATCGTGAATAAAAACTGAATGCAATGATGTGGAGGTGCCAACTTCTAATATTTTATTCAGAATAGAACATAAATCACGAAACAAAAGTTTAAACTGAGAAAATGTACCATTTTAAGGGAAAAATATGTTGAATCAGAATTTCATGGTGTCAACAAATCCCCAAAAAGTTGGGACAAGGCCATTTTCACCACTGTGTGGCATCTCCCCTTCTTCTTACAACACTCAAAAGACATCTGGGGACCGAGGAGACCAGTTTGTCAAGTTTAGAAATAGGAATGCTCTCCCATTCTTGTCTAATACAGGCCTCTAACTGTTCAATCGTCTTGGGCCTTCATTGTTGCACCTTCCTCTTTATGATGCACCAAATGTTCTCTATAGGTGAAAGATCTGGACTGCAGACTGGCCATTTCAGTACCCGGATCCTTCTCCTACGCAGCCATGATGTTGTGATTGATGCAGAATGTGGTCTGGCATTATCTTGTTGAAAAATGCAGGGTCTTCCCTGAAAGAGATGACGTCTGGATGGGAGCATATGTTGTTCTAGAACCTGAATATATTTTTCTGCATTGATGGAGCCTTTCCAGACATGCAAGCTGCCCATGCCACACGCACTCATGCAACCCCATACCATCAGAGATGCAGGCTTCTGAACTGAGCGTTGATAACAACTTGGGTTGTCCTTATCCTCTTTGGTCCGGATGACATGGCGTCCCAGATTTCCGAAAAGAACTTCGAATCGTGACTCGTCTGACCACAGAACAGTCTTCCATTTTGCCACACTCCATTTTAAATGATCCCTGGCCCAGTGAAAACGCCTGAGCTTGTGGATCTTGCTTACAAATGGCTTCTTCTTTGCACTGTAGAGTTTCAGCTGGCAACAGCGGATGGCACGGTGGATTGTGTTCACTGACAATGGTTTCTGGAAGTATTCCTGAGCCCATTCTGTGATTTCCTTTACAGTAGCATTCCTGTTTGTGGTGCAGTGTCATTTAAGGGCCCGGAGATCACGGGCATCCAGTATGGTTTTACGGCCTTGACCCTTACGCACAGAGATTGTTCCAGATTCTCAGAATCTTCGGATGATGTTATGCACAGTTGATGATGATAGATGCAAAGTCTTTGCAATTTTTCGCTGGGTAACACCTTTCTGATATTGTTCCGCTATCTTTCTGCGCAACATTGTGGAAATTGGTGATCCTCTACCCATCTTGGCTTCTGAGAGACACTGCCACTCTGAGAAGCTCTTTTTATACCCAATCATGTTGCCAATTGACCTAATTAGTGTTAATTGGTCTTCCAGCTCTTCGTTATGCTCAAATTTACTTTTTCCAGCCTCTTATTGCTACTTGTCCCAACTTTTTGGGGATTTGTTGACACCGTGAAAATTTGAATCAACGTATTTTTCCTTTAAAATGATACATTTACTCGGATTAAACGTTTGATCTGTCATCTATGTTCTATTACAAATAAAATATTGACATTTGCCATCTCCACATCATTGCATTCAGTTTTTATTCACAATTTGTTTAGTGTCCCAACTTTTTTGGAATCCGGTTTGTACAGTCAAGACTCAAAGATCCCCAAAAAAAGTCTCAAAGACTATAAAAAGTCTCAAAGACCCCAAATTATTAAAAAATTGTGCATGGTCTATTCATGATTGTGGCGTCACATGTTTCAATATAGTTGCATACATGCAGCATTATAAAAAAAATTAAAAATTAAAATTGTAATGATGAGCGGCAGGGGTCATATTCAAATTCGCGATATTTCGCGAATATTTTGTAGAATATTCGTCGAATATTCGCAAATTCAAATTTTTTACTCGAAAAATCGGCAAGGTAATGATCGTGTAATATGCGAATTTTTAGTAATGCAAATTTTTATTGCAAATTTTTCAACTTTTAGACAAAGAATATTATATCACTATATTAGCTAAATTGCTCTATATTAGTTTTTTTTTTGAATATTCGCTATATTGCTATAACAGTTTTTTCGAATATTCGTAATATTCTAAAACAAGAATATATAGCAATATAGCGAATATTCGAAAAAAAAACGAATATAGAGCAATTTAGCTAATATAGTGCTATAATCTTTGTTTAATAGTTGCAATTTTTTTCTTATCTGAAGTTCAGAATGGAAAAAAATTACAACTATAAAAAAAAAAAGATTATAGCACTATATTAGCTAAATTGCTCTATATTCGATTTTTTGGGGAACATTTGCTATATTGCTATAATCTTCATTTTTTCGAATATTCGTAATATTCTAAAACAAGAATATATAGCAATATAGTGAATATTCAAAAAAAAACGAATATAGAGCAATTTAGCTAATATAGTGCTATAATCTTTTTTTTTATAGTTGTAATTTTTTTCCAATCTGAACTTCAGATGAGAAAAAAATTACAACTATTAGACAAAGAAGATTATAGCACTATATTATCTAAATTGCTCTATACTAGTTTTTTTTTAATATTCGCTATATTGCTATATATTCTTGTTTTAGACAATTACAAATATTCGAAAAAACTAAGTTATAGCAATATAGCGAATATTAGAAAAAAATATGAATATAGAGCAATTTAGCTAATATAGTGCTATAATCTTCTTTGTCTAATAGTTGTAAGTTGAAAAATTCGCTATAAAAATTTGCATTACGAAAATTCGCAAACAACACTACTCCTAAAGTCAAGTATATTGCAGCCTTCTTATTGGCCCACAAGCTAGAAGCAGGGAGGGATCATGCGTACTGATTTAAAAAAAAAAACGAATAAAAAAATAAAATAAAATAAATCGAATATTCGAAATTACGAATATATATCACTATATTCTAAATATTCGTGAATTTTTGAAGTACCTATATTCGCGATAAAAATTTGAAATTCAAATATTTGTGATCAACACTATTGTCCATAGCCGCCTGTCTGGTCCTGCTGTCTTATAGCTTTCAAGGAGGTAATTCATTGTTGTAAATATTTGTATATCCATCTGTATAAAAACAGAAAATAAATTATTAGAATAAATCAAATAGTTGCACATGTATAAAACCTATACGAGAGAGAGATCAGGAGACAGAATCCAATAAAACAAAGGAAGGGAAGAGGCAGGGAAGGGGGGGGGGGGAGAAAGGGGAAGAGGGGAGGAAAGGGAAGGAAGGGGAATGGGGAAAAGGGTGAGAGATATTCATATTACCCTAAATTCAACATTGAGGCCTCTGGGTTTGAGAGTTTGTAACTCAAAGATCCAATAAAGCTCTCTTCTTTTTAAACATATAGTCTTATCTCCACCCCTTCTGGACATAGGTACTCCAGTATTCTGAATTTCAAATCACGCTCGGAATGTCCTGCATCTTTAAAGTGATTAGACACAGGTAAGTCTATCTTCTGTTTCCTGATAATGTACCTATGTTGGTTCAGACGTTCAGTATCTATCTATCACAGAGCATTGCCCCTAGTGGGATGTTCTATAAAGTGGTCCTGCAGCAATTGAGAATTTTTTTCCCCTTTGCAGTTGAGGCAGAACCATGACCCCAGTCAATATTTGGGAAGTTAAAATCATCCATTATGACTACAGTACCATTCTGCTCTATTTGATTAGAAAGCTGAACTTCTACCTCCTCTGTGATGTTAGGGGGTCAATACATTACAGCAAGTAACATTTTTTCTGACTTTATTTCCCTTTGTAATTACACTCATAAGGTTTAAACATCCTCACTCAACTACAATTGCCTCTTGCACACTTGCCTTCATATCACTCCTCACATAGAGGCACATGCCACCGCCATTTCTACTGGCCCTGTCTTTCCTAAAGAGTGTAAAACCCAGCCCAGTTGTGTGAAGAGTCCAGCCCAGTCCCAGCCACACCAACTGTTCCTCTAGTACTGCAGACTCCAGCTCCCCCGTTTTGCTTGCTAGACTTCTGGTATTCATGAACATTCATGAACAGTTATTATTTAATTTCCCACACTTAGTTCCCAAAAACTGGGATTATTTGGGTACCTAGATTTATATTGTTGGTTTGTAATAGGTTTATGTTATTAGCAGGCCTGTTTTTCATGGGTGTGAAGTTACACCCAGTTACACCTAGTTACCTGCCTACTTTCCTCACTAACCTCAGCTCCTACTAAATCCCCATTGTCCTCTCCTATATCCTACTATCTACTCTATCTACCCCCATATTTGTATGACCACCCTCTTTTCCCCCCAGATCCTACTTTAAGAGCTCCTCCAGCCATCTAACCACTCTGTCATCAAGCATAGCTGCATCCTTGCCATTAAGGTGCAGCCCATCCCTACTGTAGAATCTGTAGCTGACAGAGGTCATCCCAGCTCTCCATAAACCCAAACTCTTTCTTCCTGTAGCTGGTTCTGAGCCACTTATTTAACTCCCTAAGCTCCTGCTGTCTCTCTAGTAATGCTCATAGCACTGGTAGTAATTCCGAAAAACTCCCTTGGAGGTCCTGGACTTGAGCTTCTCTCATATTTGTACCATGATTGCCAGATCTTCCCCAGCCCCACCCAGCAATCAGTCTATCTTATCTGCAATATGCCAAACCTGGGCACCCGGAAGACAATGCTGTTCAGCATTAACAGTTTCGGTGACATATGACGTCGTCTGTCTGCCTAATTATAGAGTCCGCTACAACAAGCATCTTCCTGACCTTTTCTGCACTCTTCTTCATATCCTTCCTCTAACAGTCATCCTCCTGGTGGCTAGGAGCAATGTCCTGCTGCAGCGTTTCTGGCCCTTGGTTCTGTGTTGCAAGCTGCACATTTTGATTCAAAATCTAGGCTTCCAAATACAGTATGCAATATGTTTGCATCTAATGTAAATGTATTCCCTCTTCAAACAACTGCTCAAGGCATGCTACATTGCACAGAACACACAATAGCATTGTCCATGGAGCACATGTTTAATTGGGGGTGAAGAGTAACTATGAAATATGGCCTAGTGTTAAACTATGCACTTATTTGTATCTTCACTTCACTGTACTCCTGCTCCACACAGCAAATCTCACTGCACTCGCAAGCCTCTCTTGCAGTTTTTGTGGCTTGAAGATTGTATTAAATATTCCTTTTTAGTAAATGCATAATATAATTCATGTCAGTGCTCCTCAACTTCAGTCCGCAGGGCCAATTTGCAGGTCATAATTTGAGAATATCTCACAGAATGAATACCTGTAGTAAGTCCTAATCCACTGACACTAATTATATCACCTGCTCAATAGCTAAGGAAATCCTGAAAACATGATCGGCAGGTGGGCCCTGAGCAGTGGAGTTGAGGAACACTGATTTATGTGGTTGGTTTCTTAGAAAACCTGTAACTGTAGTTGCAGCTTACAGGGCATCTGTCAGCAGATTTGTATGTATAAAACTGTCTGACCTGTTGAATGTGCACTTGGCAGCTGACAGCATTTGTGTTGGTCCTGTTTTCATATGTGCCTGTATTGCTGAGTAAAATGAAGTTTTAATATATGCAAATAAGCCTCTAGGAGCAACGGGGGCATTGTTGTTATTCCTAGATGCTCAGCTCTCTCTGCAACTGCTGCACCCTCTGCACTTTGATTCACAGGGAAACAGTGTAAATGTGATCACGCCTGTGTGGCCCTATCAAAGTGCAAAGGGCGCAGCAGTTGCAGAGAGAGCTGAGCCCCCATTGCTCCTAGAGGCTCATTTGCATATATTAGAACTTTATTGCACATATGAACATAGGACCAACACAGATGGCTTCAGTTGCCAAGTGCATATGCAACAGGTCATCTTGTTTCATAGGAATAAATCTGCTGACAGATTATCTTTTTAAAAAGTACTCCCACAAAATGTTTATTCTCTGACCCGTTACATGATGTAAACTGTAGTGAAGGTGATCTTCTCACTAGTGACTATATATAGGTTATGATCCTCAGCTGTATCATGGGACCAAAACTGACTCTCCAAATAGCCCAGCATCTTATGTGTGGACAGGAAGCCTGTTTTTCTATATGTTCCTACGGGAGCCTCAATGTCAGTCTCTTAGGAATGAATAAAGAAGTAACTGACTTCCTGTCCGGTGTCGGTTGGAGAGGCAGCATGTTGGTCACATCACACAGCTGAGGATCAAAAAAGAGGTTATAACTCACAAATACAACCACTGGTAAGAAAATTATCTTGGAATAAAAACACAAAAGACAATGTGGGTAAAAGTCTGTTAGATAAAGTGATAGGGGAAAGGATTGTGCTGCAAGAGAGGATTTTCCTATTATTTTCTCTTTCTTACATTCGGAAAATCTTCAGTTAGATGGACCACATTCAATCATAGAAATTCAACAGATGCATGGAAACCTAAAATGCTGTGAAAAAAACGCACTATGGTGTAGTGTGTTCAGACACCAGTCGCATCAGATGTGTGCGATATACTCACAAGGATCACTTGTAATGCGCATAGAAAGAGATCGGTGTGTCTTCAGTCAAGGAGCTCAGGTTGTGGGGCAGGTCAGGCCCAGAAGCCGTCGATTCAGAAGATCTATGTCTGAACTAGGATCCTACCAAGAGAGCGTCACTCCAAAATATCACCCGTCTCACACTTCCATAAGGCTCAAAAAAGGAAGGAAGGCGCAAAGATGGTGAAGTACGTACCAGTGGTTGCAATTGAAACGGGTTTATTGTACTTACAAAAAACACAGGAATAAAATCGTGTTAAAAACAATGTATGCTGCCCGACCCGGGTTTCGCCATAATGCTTCATCTCTTGCAGCGCAATCCTTTCCCCTATCAAGAAAATTATCTTAACTACAGTTCACATAATGTACTTTTCTAACAGGTCAGAGAATAAACATTTTTGTGGGAGTGCTATGCTACTTTGGTTAAAAATAAGGTAATTTATGAACTATAATCTCACAGGTATTTACGGTTCTAAGCAATTTAATGAACCCTTCCCTCCAGGGAAACACAATAAAATGTCCATTTGTTTACAGCAATATTACAAATATATATATATATAGGAAAAATGGGCAACACTCCATGAAGTAAAAAGAAAAAGAAATGTATTCACCCATTAGGCAATGCAACGTTTCGGCTTAGTGCTAGAGCCTTCCTCAAGCTCTAGCACTGAGCCGAAACGTCGCATTGCCTAATGGGTTAATACATTTGTTTTTCATTTTACTTCATGGAGTGCTGCCCGTTTTTCCTATTTTCATATACTGGGTTTGCTTTTTCCCAATTGGGATAGGTGCACCTACTTGCTTTTCTATTAGACTGTGTTTCCACTCTTTTTATAATATATATATATATATATATATATATATATATATATATATAAAATAAGTAATAAACTTTCATTTGTGCAGTAAAAAAAAAAAAACGTAAGCACAATTATGAAATATTCGAGTTTGTGATGCTCTCTCTATGTAATTGCTTGTTTGCTTCAAGAGTATCCTTTTGATTATGAATTATTTGCACTAGCTCATTGTAACAATCAGTGATATGATCATAAGTTAAAGTGTTTTCTATTTAAAAAAAATAAATATATATATTCTTTCCTCCAATGGGTATTTATTTTACAGGACTATCGAAGTGTAAAATGCTGTACACAGAGAGGTCTTGGCTGGGCTGCAATTCATATGTCATCAGATACATTTCCAGTGTATATGATTTGGTTCCCAGACACCTTCTGGACTCTGAAATCCCATTAACAGCCGTAACAAATAATTCTGTAACACTGGGTTGCCCCAGTGCTTGTTTCCTCGGAAACCATGAGCCCCTTGGCATTGCCTCTAGTACATGGGGAATAAATTCATTAAAATGTTCAGCTTTGTTTTGAGCCATATGTCTGTGCTAAAAAAAAGTTTTCCTGCAAATCCACGGAAGTGGAACTCGTGCTTTGCTTTTATGTCTTCGACAGAAATGTTTACTTCTATCTAGACACAAAATAGCATTGGATGCCGTTAGTTGAATGATAGGACTAGATTAGGAATTGATTTCTCGGCGTAGTATTATCAAATAATAATTTCCCTGATGTCTTCAATGTGCTTTCATGAGGAGATATGCTTCACCTTGTGCCATTTCCCATAATTACAAACATGCTTTTAAAAGTTACTTTTAACAAGTACGTGTTTACGAGAACACTTAATACCGAGAGAAGCCCACATAAAATAATGTACTCAAGATGTAAGGTTCTGAGTGTTTCCTATTCCAAACACACAATAAACTAACTAAACAAAGGGGATTAAGGAAATCTCTGTTCAGTTTTGCATCTCACTGGAAGATTTATAGTGGTGGATCTACTGTCTCTTTTGGAATTGAAAATTAACTCTTTCACCTAGGTAGGCAAATGTATTTGTCATACAGGAACTAAAAGCTTATCTTTACAATATATATTCCTTAAATCAAAGATTATCAAAAATTCTGGATTATCAATTAATCAGTGAAGAGAAACCAGTGGACACGATTAAAACAAATGTGATTACCAATCATAATTTAAAAAGTGAAAACTGTGTTAAATGGGATAAAATCAAGCGGTATTTCATATAATTGAGAATTAAAACCAATTCATAACATATGTGTAAATAAAGTGACATGTGCATTAGTCATGATGATATGCTAGATTAAGAAGGGGGAGGATCAGTAATACACATACCATATGTACAGCAACTCGGTGCCCATACCGCGCCAAATTCGGTGTGTAGGAATCACCACTGTTCATACCCGGGTTCCGCCCTTAGTTACTGTGACACCGTTACATCATGCAGCTATCGGAGCATGCGCACAATCGCTAAAAAGCTCAGGTGGCCATATTGAAAAGTGCAAACAGCAAGAGTATACTAGCGCAGGCGCAATGTGATTGACCGAGATGTATGGGAAATAGCTCACCCTCTCACAGGCACATTAAATGTGATTAACAATAGCAGACTGTGCGATTTTGATCGCTGGTAGATAAACTGGCACCTATGCATTACATGGGCTAATAAAGTCCAAATAAGGGTCTATGTCGAGACAGGATCCAAAAGGGACACGGGAGTGTACACCATCTGGGACACAGCCCCCCTCCCATACTGAGGAACGGACCATACAGATGTTCCCATTTTCATGGAACAACTGTCATAGGTCCACCTCATGAATCTACCACGCCAAAAGTTCACCCAATTTAACCCAAGTTCACCCATGAGGGATCTCCTCTAGTGGAAAGGTGATGAGGAATAATGACATATATTGTTAGCACAAGCAGGAAATGCAGTAGATCATATAACAAATAATTTGCACTGCAGCAGCAAAAAAGACATCTGGCAAATGTGTTCATGATTCATATTTCCCCTCCTCTCATCGACCTTCGATATATCATTTATAGAAAAAAGGAGAAAAGAAAAAAATATAAGATCACCATGTATATTATAAATCTTTGTCCTAAATAAACCACCCACTATACAGGAGTAGAGGCAAAAGTTCCCAAAAGGAAAAAAGTGCAAACCAACCACTCACAATATATTCCCAATTTTGGAATGTCACTGTCTGCAGTGGACACCGTCTAGGGAAATAGTACAGTGGATGTCACAGATTTTTTTGGGATGCACACACTTTACACTTGAGATGTGGCACAGCTAATGTCACTGTCTGCAGTGGCCTAACTATTATTTAGAGCAGGATGCGCTAAAAATAGATATTGCTGCCATACACAATAGTCCTTAGAAGGACTATTGGGTTTGTAAAGTTTTAGCTATTTAGCGCAGTTTGCGCTAAAAAAAGATATTGCTGCTGCCACACACAATAGTCCTTAAAAGGACTTTTGGGTCTATGAAATGTTTTGGTGGTAAAAATATTCTTAAATCACTCCCTACACTGTCTGTCTCTTCCTCAGCACAGCTCTCCCTGACTAAGAATGAGCCGAACATGCGTCATCGGGTGCTGTATAGCACCCGATGATGCGTTCTGGCCAGCCAATCACTGTAATGCCAGCAGCCAACTGTCACGGCCTATGTTATTTTGACCGTGACACGGTTGCCGTGCAGACTGGTTTCCGGTGGCAACGTGTAGTTTTTGGTTTGCACATGCACTTCCCCTTTAAGGTGAGTCTTCCTGCTGTTTGATGAGCGTGGGGTTAATTTCCTGACTAGGTGTGGATCAGGGTGTAGTCTCTTGGTGCTATTTAGCCTACGCTTGTAGCATAGAGGTTATTTGTGCTCTAGCCTTGCTGTGGGCTGGAAGCTATGCTCCATTCTTGGGCAATTCCATCTGCCCAGTCATTGAGGGCCATCTTGTTGGATATCAAGGTCTTTTAGCAATGCCATCCCTATGTCTTCTTCATGTCTCCACCCTTCCTTATGTGTATGTTTGGTGTGGGTTTGATTTGGGGTTTGGTTTTTATGTCTAGTGCGCTGTTACATGTCTGGTCTGTTGATGTTGTGTCCAGCATGTCTGCTAGACATTTCCCCTTTTCGTCTTTTCCCTGGAAGTTCCCCGGTGGGTGGGGGGGGGGGGGGGGCTGCCATGCATAATTCCGCATGGTGATCCAAGTAGTAACTATTGGATTCTGTGTTTGGGTGTTGGTACTGGGTCCTTCCTGATGTGTGTTTGGGCCTAGGCGCATTACTAGTATCCAGTGGTTGTGGAGTGGACAGCTTTATCTTCAGAAGACATTGTACGGTGGCGGGTTTCCCCCACTCCCCACCGTGACACCAACATGGCAATGGCATTACAGTGAGGGCAGTACCTACCTGCACATTTATTGGCAGCCAAGAAATGTGGAAGGCAGAGAGTCGAACATTGCGCTCGAGCACTTGCATTATTCGGCAGATACATTGAGATGCTCGAGCCGAACTGATGTTCGGCCGAGCATGCTCGATCATCATTACTCAGAACCATTCCGTTGATATAGAACTGCTTTAATCCAGATTAATATCTGGATTAAATTTATGCCAATTGGTGCCAATGACCTGAAACAGTTTGGCACATTGTTATGTCCAACATTATTTTTTCAGTATTTATTCAATATTCATCCCTGATGATTCACAGCATGACTCAGTGGCAACAAGCGTAGAGATATTTCTAGGGTGTTAGTAAGACTGTAATCTCATTGTTCTTCCTGTTACATTCTTTTCTATCATTACTTTTATTGCTCTTCTATATAAAGAAATGGACAAAGACTGAATTTTTATATTCATCCGGTATAAAGGGGGGAAAGTGAAAAGCAATTTATGTTATTGCATTGTATAACTGTAAATTACACAACTTGCCAATGAGTAATATTAATTGACATCAAACTAGAAAATACTTTAACTATTAGCTATGTAATTAAACAATATTTTGGCTATGATTAAGAACTAAAGAATGAACAAATTGATTCATAACAAACTGGTATTACTTCGTCATGAAGCACATTTCTTTGTAAGTAGTAGGTGCAATGACAGGGAGCAGCGATTGCGCCGCCACCCATCATTGTACTCCTCAGATGCCATGTTCATACATAGTCATAGCATCTGATATAAATAATTAGGCTACTTTCACACTAGCGTTTCACGGATCCGTTTGAAGGGCATTTCAAACGGATCCGTCAATAAACTGACTAAACGGAGCCAAACGGAAGCAATTCAGGAGGATCCGTTTGTACGGATCCGTCTGTATTACGGATCCGTTTGTCACGTTGGTTTCCGTTTTGTCATCCATTTAGCGGATCCGTTTTGGAAGGAAAAGCATCTCTAGGTTCCATCTTCATGTATTCAGATCTATAGGGTTGTAATGCTCCTATATTTCTCCAGGGCTATCTTGTTGAAGTTCCAAAGCTGGTCCGACTTTGATAATGGACCACACCTTTCAGACTCTACATGCACTTAAAGATGTATAGTGTTCGTTAGCGGGCCATATGTCCCTGATGGTCATTGATAGTACGTACAGGAGTACAGAGCATCATGATGCTGACCATGTTGTGCCGCAAACTGGGCTATTGTCCTGCACTCATATGATCTATTAGTGCAAGACTATATCCCCGCGGGCAGCTCAACTTGCACAGGATGATTGTACACTATGATGCTGTGTACTCTCGTGTGCACGATCAATGCCACTATGGGACATATGGCCCGCTCACGGACCGTATGTCTCTTGTGGCATACAGTCGTGTGCAAGAGGCCTTAAAGGGGTTTTCTCATCTCATACAATGGGGGCATACCACTTTAAGGATATACCTAAATTGTCCTTTAGGCGCGGGTCCCACGGCTGGTACCCTCACATATATTGAGAATGAAGCCAAGAAAGTGGATGAGGTCGCACTGCGCTGCCGCCCTCCATCTATTTCTATGGTTGAGGCGGGGATTAGCGTTTGGCGGTGGACATACCATGGGAAATGTGTCCTACAGCAACAGTGCTCCCCGCTCCGTTCTCGATATAGGTGTGGGTCCTACCAATGTTACCCACACCTATCAGACAATGGGGGCATATTCAAGTGAAATCCCCCCATTGTCTATGTGAATACCCCTTTAAAAACTGTATGTCCCTTGCGTGTCCCTTGTGGTAATCACAATAGTTATATTAGCGTCATCGGGAAATCATTAAACGTTAAAATCACAATTTATTAATGAATTCCTGATGATACTGACAGACCGTGACTCCCACAAGGGCTCATATGAAAGGGCACAAGATTGAACAATGAACAAGCATTTGCTTGTTCATGTGCCAATCATAGGGTCTACGATCAATAAAGAGCCAAAATTTAGCTCATTATTGATGGTCAGGTTTTAATGGATCTTACGACATTGGCACTAATGCTGTTTTGATATAAAAACTACCAAGGGTGTTGTAATAAACGCACAGTAGTGAGATTAGGGTAGTTTTTATTTCAACACAGCTATAGTGCCAAGGTTCCCTGTACAGGACAATAAAAACACAGACACAGTGCAGTAAAGTATAATTTTTTTTATTTTATTTTTTTACTGTAAATAAATAAAATAAATATATAAATAAATAAAATAAATATCAACTTTTTTTTTTTTTATAACTGTTCATAACTTTGAGAAGAGGTGGACTGTCGTGGACTCGCGCTGGGGCTGGCAATGGTAGCCCCCCTGTCCTGGTGAGCCACTGAGGTTAAACTACGGGCCATAGGAAAGGATGCAGGGCGTAATTGTGGGGTGTGGAGAAAGGAAGGGTCTGAGGAGGAGGGGACCCGAGCATGTGTAGAGGTGGAGGGAGTTTGAAAAGAAGTAGGAGGCAAATAAGGGGCAGGAGAAGAAAAAGAAGAAGAAGGAAACACATGCTCGGGGGGGTTGGGAAGGGAAAGGTTGGCGGTACTGGCCACTGGTGTGGGATGGGGGGTAGGTGTGGGATGGGGGTGGGGGTGGCGGTGGGGGTGGGGGTTGGGGGCGGTGCATGATTTCCCATGACCCGTTCTCTACCATGATTTTGAACTCATGCAACTGCTCGGGCGTCATTGAGTCCATCAAACCGATCATGTTTAGCCCATAATGGTAGTTTGGGCTGCGTTGAAACGCCGACTCCGCCCCCTCCCAGCGGCGAATCAAGTCAGCACCAAACTCCATCTGATGTCGGGCAAAACCTTCTAGAGCGTCGAAAAACGACCTCTACAAGGTTCGCATAATCGGCTCGACTTGGCCTACCAGATCTCTGCCCGCTCACCAGGGCTCTCAAATTTTGACGGAAACCTAAGAGCCTCTGTTGAGCAGAGGGACCCGGTAGGGGACCCAGATTATCCTGAGCCGATGCATGAGGGACAGGAGGGCTGGCGCTGGCGATCTGTTCCGGTTCCGCCTCAGGAGGTTGGTCAGGCTCCCGAGTGCTGCTGGCACTTCTGTAGAAAAAAAAAAGGAAAGTTAGGAATTGTTCTTTAAATAAAACATCCATGTTCTATGCTATGTCTACCGTATACCATAGGGGGCTGGCCAAAACAGGGGAGCCAAATGCTCCGCTGTCTCAGACAGCCCCTTACACTCAGACGGAGAGAACAGTTGTCCATCTGACTGTGGGGGGCTGTCCAAAACAGGGGAGCCAAACGCTCCACTGTCTCAGACAGCCCCTTACACTCAGATGGAGATAACAGTTGTCCATCTGACTGTGGGGGGCTGTCCAAAACAGGGGAGCCAAACGCTCCACTGTCTCAGACAGCCCCTTACAGTCAGACGGAGAGAACAGTTGTCCATCTGACTGTAGGGGGCTGTCCAAAACAGGGGAGCCAAACGCTCCACTGTCTCAGACAGCCCCTTACAGTCAGACGGAGAGAACAGTTGTCCATCTGACTGTGGGGGGCTGTCCAAAACAGGGGAGCCAAACGCTCCACTGTCTCAGACAGCCCCTTACAGTCAGACGGAGAGAACAGTTGTCCATCTGACTGTGGGGGGCTGTCCAAAACAGGGGAGCCAAACGCTCCACTGTCTCAGACAGCCCCTTTACAATTTATTTTTTAAAGAGTTGTTATAAATATTTACCTTTTTGGTGCCATTGCCTTTCGTAGGAACCCCAGGGCCGCCGTATGGATGTATGTGGTCCCTGAGGTTCCTCCGGGGCCACTCGGGGCCTGAACCTCCTTGTTGTAATCCCTCCTGAAGCAGTCCCGGATAGATCGCCAACGCGTTCTAACCAGTTTGACTATCGAAAAAAACAATAAAAACTAAAATCAGCATGATGAAAGCAAAACAACAATATTTTAATGTATTAAAATACATATTGTTTTACTTACCATATTTCTCCTGAGCCGCCGCATCTAGACCCCCCCAGGTCTCAAAAACTGCAGCAGAGATGTCCCTCCAGAGCCGCTGGGTATGGCGATGATCGGCGTGGTGGCGGTCGGAGTGGTCTTATAATGCTGGACGCACCTCCACCAGTCGGATGAGGAGCAGGTTATCAATGCTCGGAACCCCGAACTCCTCATCTTCCCTGGTGGAGCCTAGGGAACCCTGAAAAAAAGGAAATACAAAATTTAATGTAAATCCTAATACAAAATGCTAATTAAAACTACTAAATTCAATACTTACACGTCTACGACCGCCACACTCATTCCCGCGGACTCTGGAGGCGACTGGGGGATCCTCGCTGGCGGCTCTAGGTGCAGATTGCTAATACAAATTAAAAAAAAATTGACTGTACTTAAATAAAAACAATTTTTACAAAATATATATATATATATATATATATATATATATACACTTACTTCTTGACAGCCCCGGTCCGGGCTTGGTCCACCTCCCCTGGATGCTGGTGATGCAGCAGGTGAGCTGGCCATAGCTGGAGAGCCCTCAGCTGATGATGAAGACGAAATCTATAATAAGAGTACATACTGATTAATGCACGAATCAAACAGTAAAAACTCCAAGTGTTGATTTTATACTTACCGGCCACTGGATACGGCGGCGCCTTCTGGGTGGGTTACTCCAGTCGATGGCTGATGTCTTCTTTGATGACATCTGTACGCAACAGAATACCAGAAAAAAAGCAGATAACGTTAAAAGGAACTTGTAGAGCACGATCTCCTCATATATCAACATTTTTTTTTTTTTTAATACTTACTTTTTAAAATATAGATATGGGCTTCCCCACTGCAGATGTCTCTTTCTCTATTTTTTTATTTTTTTTTGGAACGACCCTAATAATAAAATGATTAAAAAAATTAATCCGACAGGAGCCATAATCCCCCCAAGTGACATAAACACCCCCAGAGACAGCAGCCCCGCATAGTGCCAGCAGCCCCCCCCAATGACATCAGGCCCCCAGTTCCAAACAACTTTCCCACAGTGCCCTCAGCCCCCCCAATGCCAGCAGCCCCCACAGTTCCAGCCACAAACACCCCCGCAGTGCCAGCAGCAAACAAAGTTCTAGCCACAAACACCCCAGCAGTGCCATAAGCACCGCACAGTTCCAGCCACAAACACCCCCGCAGTGCCATAAGCACCACACAGTTCCAGCCACAAACACCCCCGCACTGCCAGAAGCACCGCACAGTTCCAGCCACAAAAAACCCTGCAGTTCCAGAAGCACCGCACAGTTCCAGCCACAAACACCCCCGCAGTGCCAGAAGCACCGCACAGTTCCAGCCACAAACACCCCTGCAATGCCAGCAAACCGCACAGTTCCAGCCACAAACACCCTCGCAGTGCCAGCAGCAACCACAGTTCCAGCCACAAACACCCCTGCAATGCCAGCAAACCGCACAGTTCCAGCCACAAACACCCCCGCAGTGCCAGCAGCAACCACAGTTCCAGCCACAAACACCCCTGCAATGCCAGCAAACCGCACAGTTCTAGCCACAAACACCCCCGCAGTGCCAGCAGCAACCACAGTTCCAGCCACACACGCCCCCCCCCAGTGCCAGAAGCCCCCCATAAAGGCAGCCCACACCACCAGTGCCAGCGGCTCCCACTGTTCCAGACACACACACCCCTTCCCAAGAAATAGAGAGATAGATAGATAGATAGATAGATAGATAGATAGATAGTAAAAAAGAAAGATAGACAAACAGACAAAACTTCATACACTTACCAGTCTCACCAAGTCGATTATCCAAAATGGCCGACGATGAGGGGGAGGGACAGGAAGTTACTGGGCATGCGCAGAAACATGAACGTTTTCGAAGGGATCTGTGTCAAAGCGGAGCCAGGACAGATGGATCCGTCCCCATTGACTTCTATTGTAACTATGAACGGATCCGCACGCCTCCGCACGGCCAGGCGGACACCAAAACGCTGCAAGCTGCGTTCGGGTGTCCGCCTGCTGAGCGGAACGGAGGCCAAACGCTGCCAGACTGATGCATTCTGAGCGGATCCTTATCCATTCAGAATGCATTGGGGCAGTACGGATCCGTTCGGGGCCGCTTGTGAGAGCCTTTGAACGGAACTCACAAGCGGAGCCCCGAACGCAAGTGTGAAAGTAGCCTAAGACAGTATAAAAAAATAATATACTTACCTGCTCCATTTGCTGGTGACGCCATCTTGATTGAAGAGCTGTCGTGAAATCTCGTGCAGCCCGAGAAGACGTCATCACGCCGCCCATCGTGATAATGTCATACATCACCACGCATGGCATTTCAGTTGAGAGCTTCAAAAAATATTGTGGCAGCAGGCCCATCACAAGCAAATGGAGTGGGTAAGTATGATTTTCTTTTTGTTTTTTGCTCTATTTATCCAGAAATTCGAATCAAAGTCCGCATATTTGCCGTTCAGCATATTTGCCGTTCAGCAGTGCAGTTATATGTTTTAAAGCCTTCTGTGGCATGCATAGGTGGAAAAAGATAAGGGCCTATTTGCCATTCACCAGTGCAGTTATATGTTCTAAAGCCCGTTTTTTGTGTGTATTAGTGGGGGAAAAAAGGGGGCTTATTAGCCGTTGCGTGGTGAAGTGAGAAATTTTCAGACTTTTTTGCAGTGTTTTAATTTCCTTTTTATTTATTTGGCTGATCTAACAGTATGTCAGGCAGAGAAGTGCCAGGCCCTGTACAAAGGAGTGGCAGAGGCCTAAATGTTTCTGGCGCAGGAACATATCGCAGCAGAGTAAGGGGACGTGGCAAAGTCACAGCGAGAGTCCTGAGCTCCCTGTATCATCTAGCGGTCGTGTCTTGACCAGCAACTCAGCGGTTCTTGAACAGTTGACTCGGTCATCTCTGTTTTGGATCCACTCCAGATTTTTTGGGCATTAGCAGTACTGATGGATTACTGACCAAATGCTGACCGAGTGAAGGCGGATGCTCCACAGACAGGATCCCTTTTCTGGGGGTTATTGTTCTGACAGATCAGAGGAAGGGCAAAATAATCAGTGACCTCAACACAAACTTACTGCTGACACCCTCTCCACTGTGTTGGGGGGCTCTACTTGTATAAGCGTTTAATAGAACAGGTTCTGCAGACATCTATCTGGAACCAGCTGATGAAGGTGTAAAAGGAGTGCGCTTCTTCTCAGCGCTAACATCGACCTGTAAGGCTGAGTTCATACTTGAGTTATTTGGTCAGTTTTGGCCCCGTGACGGGGCCCGTTCGACGCAAATAAATTCGGATTGAACCACATTTTTCAAAAACGTTGGCGAACCAGCCGAATTGAATTTTTTAAATAATGTGCTCATCTCTAATTACTGCCTTTCCTGCATTTTTATATTGTTGGTGTTGGAGGGATAATAATTGCATTACAAGTTTGCAACGTGTGTTTTACAGTAGAGAGAGATCTATTTTCATTTTTAACCCTTTAATGATTGCCCATTGACTATATACATCCTATTTGCACATACACCATGCAGATAGCACAAATATAAACGTTCTTGCAGCTCTTTAATCCTAGCACTGTACAGCACTGGGATCAAAGCTCCTTCACCTGCAATAGGAGCAGGTCGGGTCCTGCCTGTGAGTCACAGCGGGGACCCTGAGGAGAAGACAGGAGCAGTTTATTACCGCTCTTGCCTTCTCTGGTGCCGTCACGGTCACATGACACCTCCTGGTTTCACTGGGTAGGAACAGAGCTGCAAGGTCTTAGGAGACACTGATCAGCTGTGCCTGCTTGTAATGGCCGCACAGGGAGCTTTTTTCACCTATTACTGGGACCTCTGTGGATGCCCTAGTTGCAGAAGAAACAGTGCAAGTAAAAAAAAAAATATGTCAGTGTCCTCCAGAGGTCTTTTAAATACCTCTTCAGGGACATATTAGTTGCAAAAAATAAATTATAATAAAAGTAAAAAATACAAATAAAAAATACAAATAAAAAATGTAAAAAAATACTGTTGCTAACGGAAACCGTCACCATAGTCACCCTATTCCCTCATCAAAATAATTCTTACAAAATAGGGAACCCTTTGCAATAATTAATTTTTGTGTCAGTTTTAATATTTAAGAAATAAAATGCTATCATTTGAAAAAATTACTATTCAATAAGAATCAATATTTTCCCCCAAATTAAACTTAAAAAAGGAAAAAAAAATCTTAAAAAATGCTGATAAAAAGTCGTAAGGGTCAAGTAAAAAATATTGCAAACATTATTTGGGTAGTCAAACAAATAAAAAAGTTAGGATCACTAAACCACTACATGCACAAAATCACAAAAAAATGCCTTTCAGGCCTTAGGCCTGGTCATGAAAGGGCTAAATACAAATTTCACAGTAGACAAATCTTACACAGGCTTTTCCTGCATCGTTATTAGTGTTCGTGGTGATTGCTGGGGGAATAGTGTTTGACAGAAAATGATCTTAGTGTACAGAGTCACAAGCAAGTAAATCTTCTAGTGCAGTGGTTCCGAATCCATGGTACAGGTGCAAGAGGGGCAATCAGCCCTCTCTGTGGGCACCCACACCCTGGAAAAATTCTAAGGTGTACCAATATGCCATAGACTTTTCCTGCCATTCATCAGCGCAGGGCACATTATGAACAGCACAGGCAGCGCATAAAATGTAGGCACGCTATTATAGCTAAACGATAAAGTACATGGAAGATGTACTATATTTAGGTTAAATCGCTGTGCTGCGTTAAATAAGTGGGTTTTGGGTTGCAGTTTGGGCACTTGGTCTCTAAAAGGTTTACCATCACTGTTCTAGTGTATCAGGGACGACAGTGTTGTGAAAGACGTACTTAGATCACAGAAGGCAGTTTCTGGGAGTGAGGGGTTGAGGGGCTAAGGGTTCAGTGCTTAATAATAATAATACAGCAGCTGTACAACCTCATTATTGATGTTAATAAGGCCCTGCGCTGGTTGTGGTCCGCCAAAGTTATATAGAGACACCGGCCTCTACATAACTTTGGCGGATCCATTGTTGCTTCCCTTGCTGACGTAGATTTAGACCACTTTCTATGCCTAAAACAGGTACAGAAAAGGATAAATAAGCTGGTCTTGCCGGCCCGCACCCCTTCCTCACCCATGCCACACTCCCTTTTTTGACCCAGCATGAGTGGGGAAAAGTCACAGTTTTCAGTGCATATTAATGCCAGCACAGCACTAGCATTATGCTTCTAAACAGTTGCACATTTTTTTCACTGAAATAATTCTGTGTTATTAAAAGAGCAAAAGCGCGAAAAGGCACAGTAGACACATGTATTGCTGCCTTTCCTGCATCGTTATATTGTTGATGTGGAGGGTGGAGAATAATTGCATTAGAAGTTTGTAATGTGTGCTTTACAATAGATAAGTAAGACTTTTCTGAAACTATAGGACACCTTTATTATTTAGATGTGACTTTTCTACCCTGCACCTATAAAAAGTTTCCAAATTAGACCACAACACCTCTACACAGACATGGCACATTATGGAGCTTATCCACAGCACATGGCAAACCTCTTAGCTGAGATTCTTGCTGCAAAAAAATGGAAAGCCAAGAAAGCTGTGCCACAACATCAAATTCAAACTTCTGTGCAGCACATCACCACATCCGAAAATGGTTGTACTATTAAAATATAAAATTATTTATCCTATACGGTGAAAGGTAGGGATGAGTGAATCGACTTAGGAAGAAACATCCGAAGTCGATTTGCATAAAACTTTGTTCCAATATTACTATATTGTAATATTCTATGTGCTAATATTACTTTGCAAAGTCTTGCGAGACTTTGGGTAATAACTTCATAAATTAATTTGTAATGTAAAAAAACATTTCCCGAGCTCCGTACAGTATTGGAAAAAAGTTTTATGCGAATCGACTTCGGATGTTTCATCCGAAGTAGTTTCACTCATCCCTAGTGAAAGGCATAACCCCAAAAAATCTAAATGGCTGATTTACCATTTTTTCATCCCTTCACTTCAAATAAGTCCCCCTACAGCTCAATAGACATAACTATAAAGGTCAGAATATGGTGATGTGAAAAAAACTTTTTTGTTCAAAAATTAGATTTTTTTAAAGTTAGATTTTTTTCAGTATTAAAACACAAAAAAAAAAAAGAGTCCTTGTAGTTGTACTGACCCAGAGAATGAAGGGCATTGGTCAGTTTTGTCGCATAAGAAATGCTGTAGGGACAAAACCCGTAAAACTGTAGCAGATTTTTCATTTCCATTTCCACCCCATTTGGAAAAATTTTTCCCGTTTCCCACTACATTGTATGCCATATTACATGGTGGCTTTAGAACGTACAACTTTATGAAGAGAATTTTCAAGGCTTACCTGATGACATCAGACGTTTATTAGACTCATGGGATATACCATTCACATCCTGGTTCGGCAGACGTTCCTTAATTAAAACCATTATATTACCCAAGGTTCTGTATTACCTCCAAACTCTCCCTATCCATCTGCCCCGTCCTTTTTTCACTAAATTAGAGTCAATACTTTCTAAGGTTTTATGGAACAAGAAGAAACCTAGACTTACTAAACAGTACACTACCTTACCCGTCAGTCAAGGGGGTATGGGGGTACCAGACTTTTATGGATACTATTTAGCGGTTAATGGAATGAGCTGTTTAGAATGGCTACGCTACAAGGGAGATAGACTTGATATTCCATCTGAGTTTGCTACTAGTCACTCCACATAGCAACCATTACTTCCACACAGAAAATATGTCACCGGAGCATCTATTGGAAACCCCATTACTAAAAATACGAACCAATTATGGAAACAAAAACTGATTACTCCCCTACTCACTACTTCAATCTCCCCTTTGACTCAACTCAGAGATATTCTAAACGATGCACCCCTGCAATTTATACAAAGACTCCCTGAGAGGGTTAATACATATACTTCACCAGTGGCGGACTTATTAGATACGTGGGGTACACTGAGCAGCGAGTGGGATAAAGGGTACAATATATCCACTTTTGTCATTTTTACAGAGGTCATATATAAGGGACTATCTAAAACCAGTTATACCAATAAATAAAACAGACCCAACAAGGTTTGAAATAATGGTTCTCCAGAGGCAGGAACCTGTTAAAAAGATCTCTACACTTTATGATACTTATGCATGCAAGCCCGAAAATCAATCCGTATATAGTAAGATGGGATTCGGATCTACATTTAGATCTGAATCAAAACTCCCTACATAAATGTCTCTCACTCACTCCAAAAATCTCGACTTGTGTGAGATTACAAGAAAATTACTTTAAAATACTAACCAGGTGGTATTACACGCCAGATGTTCTACATGAAATGTACCCTGAGGTCAGTGAAATATGTTGGAGATGCAACAAGGAAATAGGCACTTTCTTACACATCTGGTGGCAGTGTGATATAATTAAAAAATATTGGGAACAGATATATTCAGCCGTCATGGAGGTCTGCACAGATTTGTCTATTGAATTTACTAGACCAGATAAGGTGCTCAGTTTTCACCAAACGTCTCATTACGCACCTTCTGGCAGCTGCACGGGTTAGAAAAATACCCCTCCTTCAATGGGAGAATAGACGTACCCCTGTGTTCCAAAAAGTAAGGGGCCTTTGGGTGGCTCATGGAGGTTTTCATACCACACAGTGAATTTCTTTCTTTCTTCCTTCTCAAGACCTCTCAAGAGGTTGAATAGATTACTACTAGTAGGATGTCAAAACGTGTGTTGCAATATCCCCCCCCTTATCCCTTGCCACCCCTATCTTCCTCATTACCCCCACTATTGTGTTATGATAACGCTTTTACATTTCTGTATACAAGTGTGAAATCTAATGAAACAAAGATATACAAGATGTCATTGAAATCTACATTGACAAATGCAAAAATTGTTTGTTACGTGCTTGCACTTATGAGACATCTCTGAATAATTGTTTGAATAGAAAGTACAACTTGTCCTGCAAAATACAAGCCCCATATGACTACATGAACAGAAAAAAAAAAAGTTATGGCTTCTTGAAGACAGGGGAGGAAAATGAAAATGCAAAGATGAAAAAATCTCTGTTATTCAAGGGGTCAATATACAGCTAGGTCTGTAGTACTTGGATATCAATTTATTAACATCTGTGATTTGTATGTTTTCTGCAGCCTAGACAGGGATATTTTAATACATGTATTGCCACCTTACAAACTTGAATTGTGGCCACACAACAGAGAAAGCTGTGTTTTAGACCAACTGTCTAATGTACACCTAAGTAGGAGCTGGAGTGAGATGTTACTTTTTTGCACCATTTAGAGAACCCACAAAACATAAATGAGCCATAATCCTGGTCTAATCTGACATTCTCGTCTAGGAAATATAACCCAAGAGGAATTGGGAAGTTGTAAATACGGACAAAAATCTGCAAAAATGCACTTCATGACTTTTTTAGGCGAAAAATTAGGCGTACCTTCCTTCAGAAATAAGCCTTTAGCATCATTACATTGGTGTGTGTGTGGGGGGGGGGGGGGATAATTGCATAACAAGTTTGCAATGTATTTTACAGTAGAGAAAGGTATTTTCTGAAACGGCATTTTTAAACACAAATAACTTACATAAATTTTACCACATTAAATTTTCAATAGCAGTATTCACTGTAGTAGAAGGGGAAGGACATTTAATTTTACTTTTGTCTTTAAGTTACAGAAAGCACACTTACAATTTTACTATAAACATTCTATAATTTGTGTGACTGTGCACCAAACCCATGACTTTGTATTTAGGAAATTTGTGAATTTACATTAGGCCTCTTAATAAATAGTCAGAAATGCAGAAGGGTTCAAAACCAAAATAAAAGACCCCCATCCTTGTTCTCCCGGAGCCAGAATGTGGGTAGTAACAGTACCAGCTATTTGTCTAGAAGTAGAAGTAGTAGGCCACAGTTCTTCCTGGCTTTGGAAATGCACAACAAACAACATTATCATTGAGGAGAAAGGGGATGAGATTTTGGGTTGGATGGCTCACTCCTCCTTTCAGTCACAGCAGGATGATGTGGAGGTCACTTCTGAGTCTGATACCATGCCTTGGAGCCAGGGATCACAGCATTCCAAATGCTCCTACTATTTGGAGCACTAGAGAGGGCTTTTAGTATACTCCTCTCTGTCTTTACTGCTCTTTCCTAGTGGGGCAACAAAACCCCACTGTGTCGTAAGGTAGATATTCAAGAGAGTCTCAATGTTGATGACTTGCATGAGGGCAATCAGCATTTGACCTCCATGAGGAAGAGATTCAGGGGGAGGTGGGGGACTTCGTGCATAGCTGTGTTGGTGATGGAGGTAATAGTGGCACCCATAGCCACAGTATTGGTGGTGGGAACAGTGGTAGCGACAGGAGTCCACTATGATATGTCACAGTCTGATAAAAATGCAGGGGAGGATGGGGAAACTGATAATGATTGCATGCTGGACAGGACCTAGCAACTGGATCTGGGTGCAGAGGTAACATCCGAGAAGGAGGGAGATAGCAGCCGCAATAAAGAGAAATGGCAACGTATGACCGAAATGTCCCAAGAAACTGCCAGGACCATGTCTGCTTTGGGAACTGGCGTTGCCGCTGATACTCTGTGTGCAGCAGGCCAAAAATTTGTCAGAACAGAGCCAAGCTCAGTTTCTGGAAGCTCTGCTCAAGTATCTCCGATCTGGCAGTTTTCCTCCATGCTGCCAGCAGACAACAGCATTGCCCTGTGCACGATATGCAAGAGTAAAACTAAGCCATCGACAGTGAAACACAATCATAGGCACCACAGCTCTACTGAACCGCATGAAGTGACATCACGCAATGCAGTGGGAAAACAAATGTGTCTGCCAGCTAGCACAAGAAGAGTTCCCTCATTCTCCTTTGCAGCAACTAGGTCGCATCCATGGGCAGTACAATGTCTTTCTGATTGTTATTAAAACGTACTGCTTCTTCCGCTATGACTCCTCCTCCTCCGCTCCATTGTACTGTAAGCCATCAATAATGGAATGTGTGGCCAGGAAACAATTCTACACTCCCAGCAATGTCTAACTCCCACCTGGGCAAGTTGCTGGTGGCACAGTTTCTGCTGTACTATTTAGTATAGTCCGCTGCCTTTAGGGAGCTGATGGTGTGCGCTCAGCCTCGCTGGAAGATACCTAGCTGGCAATATTTCTATAAAAAAGTCTAGGCTGCTCCTTGCAATTGTCGCTGTGTGACAAGATGCATGCCACAGGGGCCACCTGGAAGAGCTGTTACAGACAAGGATGGTTTATGTCTTTCTTGGCCCACTGGGTCAATGTTTTTTGCAGCAGCACCGCAGCAACAAGGCCATGCCCTTTTGACACCTCCACTTTTGTGTCGGCCTGGCTCTCAAACCAAGCATTTATCTGCCTCCTCCTCCTCCATGGACATCCTTCCATCCCTAAAAGCACCAAGGCAGAGCATTGTTCCCATTTCCCATTCCTCCTATCACATGTGTAAAGCAAGCATTGTTATGCTGCGTTACAGCTGATCGGCATAAGCAAGAGTAGACACACAGCCAATCAGTTGCTAATGTGCTTTAAGCAGCAAACATCCCTCTGGCAGTCTCAATGCCAACTGGACAAAATGGGCAGCGACAATGTCACCATCATAGCACGGAACCTGGGGGAAAATAACACGTTAATTGCATGAAACACTTAATAAACCTATTCGTGCAACACTTAAAAAAAAATGCAATACTGGCTTGGAGGTGAAGGCGATATCCAGCAGACTGTCTGCTTGCATTTCAGCCATTCTTATGTGGCAAGGAACGCCCTCCAGGACTTGTAGTGACCAAATGTTCTGCCATTACACCACTTAATTTGAAATGTTCCAACTCACTAGAGTTCCACTTTGCACATGCTAGAGCATCTGTATGAGCAGCATGAAGCCATAAATGATTTTGTGATGCATCAGACCACCTTAGCAGGTAGCATGTGTTGTTTCGAGGTGAGGCTGTGGCAGCTCATCAAAGACGAATGTCACGTGCTGAAATCCTTTAAAGAGGTAACAGAATTTGTCAATAGGGTCAACAGCAACATGAATGATGTCATGCCCCTGTCTCCAGCTCATACCCTGTTACCTTACCCCATGGACTTCTGCGCCGGCAGACTAGAACAGTGGCCCGAACTGGCCCAGTATGCTTTCTCTGTCCTTTCTTTCCCAACACCCAGTTCATCTCAGTGAGGATTTTCAGCATGGCAGGAGTGTGGTGATGCCCAAACAGAGTACATTGTCCTCCTCCATTGTCCAAAATACCACTTATGTTAAAATGAACCAGGCTTTGATCTGGAAGAATTTTCACTCTCCTCTGTCTGCTCATCTGTCTACCATCATGTTGCTTGCCTACTATCATGTTCCGTACTATTGATCTTGCTGCCATCATGCTTGCTGCCATCATGCTACTGACACACCTAGCTTTGGGTAAAGCCATTAAAAAGTGGCGTGTTTAAAAATACACCATTTGGAAAAACGTGAATTTGAAGGAACTCCAAACGATCAGGAGTTATATTGACAGGGAAAAAAAGGGGATAAAATATTTAGCTCAAGTATTTGAAGAGGATAAATTGAAGGATTTTGATACACTTGTGAGGGAGTTTGGGATCCCACCAAAAGGAAATTTACAAATATTTGCAGTTCAGGAACGCTCTGAGGACAGGGCTAAAATTAGATAAATATAGAAAAGAACAATCAGACCTGATATACAAATTTATTGACGGAGGAGAAAAAAGAGGTATTACAAAAAAAAAGATACGGGATATTGATGGAAGGAAAGAGAGAACGGATTACAATACTAGCTAAAAAAAATGGGAGAAAGAACTTCAGCCTCTCCTCTCTGATGAGAAATGGAAAGATGCCCTTAGAAGCTATCCAAAATGTAACGAAAGGGATGCAGATTTAATTCACAGTTTTTGGAGATGTCCCAGACTTTTCAGATATTGGAAAGAGATAGCAGAGAGTGTATTTTTATTTCTGGATGTTCAGGTGATAGAAGATCCAGTAGTTTGTATATTGGGAGCAACTGAACATCTGAAATTAAAGAAGGAAGTACGATTGGTTTTGGGTAAAATATTATTTCAAGCTAGACTCCTCATACTTAGGAAATGGATAAAAGAAGAACCGCCCACAGTGGGACAATGGCGTGAAGCAGTAGTTAATCTTATTAAAACTCAACGGGTTTCTGAGTGCTATACTAAAAATCCAGTAGGAGTTGACGAGATCTGGAATAAATGGCCATATTGGGTTGAGTTTTGAAAAATGAATTTTTTTTTTCCCTTCCCGTTCCTCTCTCTCCCCCCTCTTCCCCCAGGGGTGGTGGGTGGGCTTGGGTGGTAACTAAGAATATTTGCTACAGTAGTAATATTGAATATGTTATAATATGTTATTGATACGATGAAAGATTATATGTTGTAAGAAAGAAAAGAATAAAGTTAATTTAAAAAAAAATACACCATGCTGTATCATGTGTTATACTTTTTGCTATGCCAAAGCTTTCAAAAATTGCCCCTTATTGGAGGCAGGAGGAGCTTAAGCACAAAGTTATTTGAAAAAGTTGCGTGATGAAGTACCAAGTGTCCAAAAATGATGCCTTCAAGGCGCCAGAATGCACACAATTCTATATATATGTATGTAACCAAATAAATAAAGGAAAAGAAAGCCGGGGTGTATATATATGGGGAGATATAGTCTTTGCAATAGCAGTGAGCCTGAACAAAATCGCATGAATGCCGCAGGAAAGATTGCGGTTTTTGGTGGAGTTCAGATGAAAGACTATATAAATGGAGACAGTTGTAATTAAATGTATCGAAATTAACTGTTACAAAGTAAATATATTGAAATGGATTGTGGTTACATTATAAATGTTAAATGACACTATAACTTTGCAGCCAGGATCGGAAATACCAGCTGGTAAATGAATGGGCAAGATTTCCTATACAAGTAAATCCAATATTGCAAATAAAGAGGGAATATATGGAGAAATGGGCAGTTTGAAATCCGCACCAGGTCTTGCGAAGTAAGTCCAAATCACACAGCAGGCGATGGTAATCTAATTACTAATGACTATATAAAGGAAGCTAGAAGGGGGACTCACTACCACTGAGGAAGGGGTGACAACGGACACCGAAACGCGTTTGGTGCAAAGAACCCCCCTATGGACATTGATTCCACCAGCTAAAGGATCATGTGTACCCGAATTAAGCCCGTCTAACCAGAGACCCGACGAGCATTCTAACAGGACCACTAGAGGAGCGTATGAGGCTCACTTGAACTCAGAGTCCAGTGCTGAAGAGGGAATCTGCAAATACACTAAGCGCCGGTGCTCACATCTACGGAGCGGCGCCTGAGAGACAGAGAGGGGAAAGGGTCGAATAAATCCGAATTGCAATACCTATGGCATTGGTACAGCAGCGGAGCATAATATTGCAACTTAACAGTGAGTAAAGCGGGACACTGCACGATTAAATCACTATATTCATCAGCTGTATAACTTTTTCACTGTGGGTTTCATATACCCTAAAGAGCAAGTTTTATTATACTCCAACCAAGGTTGGATGGACATCTACATTAAGAACTCTTATTCCCAATATTCTGAGGCCATCACAACCCAGAGCACTCATTCTATTTTGCAATAGTTTTCCCTAACCTACCCGGATTTTATGATATAGCGTTTTAAGTAATATGTGTGTTTTATGAATTGTTTGCATATGCTATCTAATAAACTGTGAGGTTCAAATATATAGAGAGAGTGGCCAGTATCTTTTTACTAGAATGCACACAATGCCTATTGTCAGAAGAAAGAGTTGCTTATTGGGATCAAGCCTCGAAAAAGTAGGCCTTAACAGGGCCAAAATGCACACAGTGCTAATTGTCAGGTAATGCCAAACAGAATAAGCCACTGAAAAATAGATGTAAAGATACGTATCCAAGTGTAACTGAAATTGATCACTGCCTGATTCAATACTAAAACAAAAATAATAACGTTTTAATGAATATCTAATTTAAAACAAGAAAGAAAAAGGGGGGGGGGGTGCTTCAATTTTAGTGAAGGTTGCTATTGCTATAAAACTCCTCTTATAGTTGCTACTCTCTTGCTCAACGCGTTTCAGTAGGATCACCTGCCTCATCAGGAGCACTAGGACGAAGACAAGAGAAAGTAAAGTAACAAGAAGGAGATATCAGGAAAATATGGAGACAAAAGAGCCAAATGCCATCTCAGCTGATGGTGTAAGGCTGCACTGGCTCGAAAAAATAGAATATGGCAAGACACAAAGAGTGCAACCCCACTTTATGCATTGAGACAGCGCGTCCAGCACTGGTTTAGCCGTCGCCCGCGCAGTGCACACGTTCCTTACAAAGGAAAAACCATGGGGTGGCAATTTTGATAATCTGCTGCTCAAGAAAGAAGCACAATGGATATTCAGACTACAAACTGTCAAACCATGTGGCCTGAATGACCAGATATTGTTTTCCTGCTTCATTGAATAGCGCTAACATTGTAAATATGTCCGTATGGAGTTAGTATTCACAGCATCCCCCGAATGCTCATGCATCAATACAACATTTCATTGTATTGTACATTGTATTACATTGTATTGTACGGTGACAATAAAGGGATCTTATCTTATGCTCTTGCTATCCACTGTTCAAGATGTGGTTCTAGGCTGTGGGAGCAATTCACTTTGTAATGGAATCAGTAATCAGGGAGGGGATGATTGATGCCGCTAGTCCCTGGGGAAAGTCTATCCTAATGACTAACATTTACAGCATCACAACACTATTGTGCGATCAAAGGTATCCAGGTATTAATTTTATCAGTGAACCCCTGTATCATAGGTATGACCTGGTTTCATGTGCTTCACTGTGCGGGGAGATGCCCCTGTATACTAGTGATGAGCAGCATAGGCAATATTCGTTTTCACGATATTTTGCAAATTTTACACATAATATTCTCAATTAATTTGTGGATTCTAGAATTCGTGATCTCCAGTCATTATTTTCACGATTGCACAAATGGGCACTAATGATACGCAATTTTTTTGCGCAATACATCTGCAACTTCACATTTTATCAGGTCTGAGTAGATATTACTGATTGGTGCACTAAGTATTGTTGTGACATCACAACACTGTCTGTAGCTTGTATGGACAGCAGAGAAACAGTAATTCCTATCACACTACCTAACACCCTGCACTGGAACCTATCAGCGACACTATATCACTCTCTAACCTAAATTAACTATCTCTCACTAGCTATCTGTATTATATATATGAGCTAACTAACTATCCAATGTAATTGGATAAGGAATAGGATCCAGATGAAAGCACAGAGTACAGCAATGTCACTGCTCTCTCTCTCTCTCTCTCTCAGAAATGCAAAAAAAAAAAACACAACAGAAAATGGCTGCTGGGGACTTTCTTATACTGTCCCTGACAAAAGTCTTGTCACTTGTGTACAAATTGACCTGAAGTGCCACTAAAATATATTTCTAATCAAGATTTTGTTACAAGAAATTGATAATTTTCATCTCAACAGCTTTTGTAATAATGTTTCAGTGCAAAACGAAACTGACCAAAAATATTCTAATATTAACAGCTTGGTAAAGCCCATTGAGTCCATTTTTGCCAAGACATAAGTGTTGTCGCCTTGTCATATGAGCTTCACCTGTGACTAATAATGGATCAATTTGGTCTCAGATGTGTATAAAAAGAACCTCAGTACACTGGACCTTCACATCAACTGCAACTAGACCTCTGCAAACATGCCTAAGATTCACCCGGAGACTAAAGTGTTGATTATCAAGAGGCTGAAGACCAGATCCACTGCTGATGTGGCAGACACCTTCAATGTGTCTCAGCGTCAAGTTAAAAAAAAAAAAGATTTGAAGAGACTGGAGATGTTTTGGACAAGGCCAGGTCAGGCCGACCCCGCAAGACAACTGCTCGAGAGGACCGTTTGTTGGCTCGAAAATCCAAGGCCAGCCCATTTTCCAGTGCAGCAGAGCTCCACGAGACCTGGTCACCTGAAGTCCCTGTGTCAACCAGAACAGTTTCTCAGATTCTGTCTCGAAATGGCCTCCATGGTCGAATCAGTGCCCATAAGTAGAGATGTCGCGAACATAAAATTCGCAAATGGCGAACGCGAATGTCTGCAAATTTTCGCGAACGGGCGAACCAGGTTAGATACCAAGCTAGCCTTGTCTCGTTGATATCATTAAAGGGTTTCTTCCTCCACCCAGCCACTTACAACACCAAGGGTCCCCGAAAGGTGAATTGAATAGATTTTTCGAACGGGGAGATGGTTAAAAAAACGCTGGCTCCCTCCCCTTTGTTTGAATCCACGCAACGGTCACTGCGTCTGCGCCGTGCAATTTACTGTCACACCCGATATGAGTGGTATTTTCTGTAGTACTATTCTCATCAGTTTAATCCCTGTTACGTCCCCTATCCGGGGACGTGTGTCGAATTGATTAATCATTGTCGAATTAATGACATCCTGAAATAATTTTGTTCTGAGCTCTATATTTGCTTTGTATTAGAATTGATGGAGATTTTTTTAAATTGTCTGCATTATTTCTAATAAACTATGTTTTTTCTATAAAAAATTATCCAGCCGATCGCTTTTAGTCTGATCATAATAAAGCAACGGCCTTATCTGGGGTGTGGCAACATTGCCAACATACTCATAGAGGTGATGATCGCTTCATTGTGATACGCAAGCCCCTTCACCACAACAAGGTACCGATCACGAAGGGGAATTGACACATGCATGTGCCTTTATTTTGTTTTGTTTTTGCAGCCAAAGTGCAGCACTAGAGGCCAGAAAAATTAGGCATGTACACATGCCTGAAAAATTTGGTATTGTTGCAGCCGCTGCTGTAGCAGTGGCCGGAAAAATTGATGTTTTCCAGGCAGAAAGGTGACTAAAACATTGTGGCTTGAACCCTAGTTGGTGGCGGAGAATTCACGAAAGTCATCTGGTTTGCAGACATTAAATACAGCAGCGTGGGGACCATTTTGAGGCCAAGGCATGTCATAAGGCTTTTTGTTAGTCAAACATATCCCCCACTGTCAGTCCCTTCGGGATCCATGCGTCATTCATCTTAGTGAAGGTGAGGTAATCAACACTTTTTTGACCAAGGCGACTTCTTTTGTCAGTGACAATACCTCCTGCTGCACTGAAGGTCCTTTCTGACAGGACACTTGAAGCGGGGCAGGCCAGAAGTTCTATCGCAAACTGGGATAGTTCAGGCCACAGGTCAAGCCTGCACACCCAGTAGTCAAGGGGTTCATCGCTCCTCAGAGTATCGATATCTGCAGTTAAGGCGATGTAGTCTGCTACCTGTCGGTCGAGTCGTTCTCTAAGGCTGGATCCCGAAGGGCTATGGCGATGTGTAGGACTGAAAAAGCTCTGCATGTCCTCCATCAACAACACATCTGTAAAGCGTCCTGTCCTTGCCGCCGTGGTCGTGGTAGGAGAAGGATTACTTTAACCTGTTCCCCTGTTAGATTCCCATTGTGCTGTGACATCCCCCTTATAAGCTGTGTAAAGCATATTTTTTAGTTTGGTTTTGAACTGCTGCATCCTTTCTGACTTTTGGTAATTTGGTAACATTTCTGCCACTTTCTGCTTATACCGGGGGTCTAGTAGCGTGGCCACCCAGTACAGGTCGTTCTCCTTCATTCTTTTTATACGAGGGTCCCTCAACAGACATGACAGCATGAAAGACTCCATTTGCACAAGGTTGGATGCTGAGCTACTCATTTCCCTTTCCCCGTCCTTCACTGATGTCATTGACATGTCTGTTCTTCCCCCTAGCCACGTACAACACCACGGGTCCCAGATAGGTGACAACAACGAACACCCTGGGATGCCTGCTGTGGTTGGTCTTCCTCCTCCTCAAAGCCACATTCCTCCTCTGACTCCTCTTCCTCATACTCCTCTTCCAGCGTTGCTGCAGGTCTGTCAAGCAATGATGACAAGGCTGTTTCTGGTGGTGATGGTGACCACAACTCTTCCTCTTCACGCTCATCTACAGCCTGATCCAGCACTCTTCGCAGGGCACGCTCCAGGAAGAAAACAAATGGGATAAGGTCGCTGATGGTGCTTCGGTGCGACTGACTAGGTTTGTCACCTTCTCAAAAGGACGCATGAGCCTACAGGCATTGCGCATGAGCGTCCAGTAATGTGGCAAAAAAGTTCCCAGCTCCGCAGAGGCTATCCTAGCACCCCGGTCATACAAATACTCGTTGACGGCTTTTTCTTGTTGGAGCAGGTGGTCGAACATTAGGAGTGTTGAATTCCAACGTGTCGGGCTGTCGCAAATCAAGCACCTCACTGGCATGTTGTTTCAGCGCTGAATGTCTGAAAAGTGCGCCATGGCCATGTAGGAACGCCTGAAATGGCCACACACCTTCCTGGCCTGCTTGAGGACGTCCTGTAAGCCTGGGTACTTAGACACAAAGCGTTGTACGATGAGATTCAACACATGTGCCATGCACGGCACATGTGACAACTTGCCCAAATTCAATGCCGCCAACAAATTGCTTCCATTGTCATACACCACTTTGCTGATCTCCAGTTGGTGCGGGGTCAGCCACTGATCCACCTGTGCGTTCAGGGCGGACAGAAGTGCTGGTCCGGTGTGGCTCTCTGCTTTCAGGCAAGTCAACCCCAAGACAGCGTGACACTGTCGTATCCGGGATGTGGAATAGCCCCTGGAGAGCTGGGGGTATTCAGTTGATGTGCAGCCAGACGCCTCAGCAGAAGAGGACTCAGCCGAGGAGGTTATGGAAGAGGATGGAGTAGGAGGAGTAGAGGAAGTGGCATTTGGCCTGCCTGCATGTCGTGGCGGTGTCACCAACTCCGCTGCAGAGCCACGCATTTCATGCTTGGCAGCCGCCAGCAGGTTGACCCAATGCGCAGTGTAGGTGATATACCTGCCATGACCATGCTTTGCAGACCAGGTATCAGTGGTCAGATGGACCCTTGCCCCAACGCTGTATGCCAGAGATGCTATGACTTCCTTTTCAATCACTGAGTAGAGGTTTGGGATTGCCTTTTTTGAAAAAAAAAATTGTCCAGGTACCTTCCACAGTGGTGTCCCAATAGCGACAAATTTTTTGAAGGCCTCAGACTCCACCAGCTGGTATGGTAAAAGCTGGCGGGCTAAGAGTTCCGTCAAGCCAGCTGTCAGACGCCGGGCAGGGGGGTGACTCTGTGACATTGACTTCTTACGCTCAAACATTTCCTTTACAGACACCTGACTGTGGGCAGATGAGATGGAACTGCTGAATGTGAGAGGCGGAATGGCGGGTGGTTGAGAGGGGGCAAGGAGGACAGCAGTGGTTGACGTGGCTGAAGATACTGGACCAGGAGGAGGATGGTGGCTTTGAGCTTGTGTGCTGCTTCTACTCGTCATCATGTGTTGATCCCATAGGCGTTTGTGATGTGCGGTCATGTGCCTTCGTAAAGCAGTTGTACCTAGGTGGGTGTTGGATTTCCCACGACTCAGTTTCTTTTGGCACAGGTCGCAAATGGCATGGCTGTTGTCAGAGGCAGACACACAAAAAAATGCCACACTGCTGAGCTGCAATGACGGCATTCTGGTGGTGGCAACAGCATGCGCTGATTGGCATGCTGTCTGGCTGACCCCGGATGCCGATACATGCTGTCTGACTGTGCCACTAGCTCCTTGCGACGACCTCCCCCTGCTTCCAACTCGTCTCCTTCTTCTCTCTGTCTCCCCTTCTGAACTTTCCCCCTCTTCTTCTTCTCTTCGAGCAGGCACCTACGTGGCATCCACGGACACATCGTCATCATCAACCACTTCACTTGTATCTGACACCTCAGCAAAGGAAGCAGCAGCGGGTACAACATCATCATCATCATCACACTGTACGTCCATGTGTTTAATGCTGCCTGACTGAGACATATCCCTGTTATCTACATCCTCTGGCAATAATGGTTGCGCATCACTAATTTTATCCAACTGATGTGTAAATAACTCCTCTGAGGGATCAAGTGAAGCGGCTGTGGTGGCTGTGGTGGTAGTGGTGGTGGTGGTGGTGGCGGGCAGGAGAGTGGTAACTTGAGAGCAGGTGACCAAAGCTGAGCTGGAGGAGGATGGTGTGTCAAGGTTCTTAGCGGAAGCTGTTGAAGATTGGGTGTCCTGTGTAAGCCAGCCAACTATTTTCTCCGAATTTTTTGGGTTCAGGGTATGTGGCCTCTGAACACTGGGCATTATTCCAGGGCCAGTGGAAATCACAGCACCACGACTACGACGGCCCCTGTGGGGTAGCCTGCCTCTGCCTGTCATTTTTTTTTTGTGATACTATGCGTGCAAGGTACTTTGCCACCCTTTGGGCACAGTACAGTCTGTGTGGGCCTAACACACACGGGCTTGCAAATGTGATTATATCACAGAAAAATTTTAAATATAATTTTTTTATCTGCAAGGTATTTGAGTGAATGACACCCTGTAATGGTATGAGTGGAGGCCTAGCCACTAGCCAGTGGCCACAGTACAGTCTGTGTGGGCCTGACACACACGGGCTTGCAAATGTGATTATATCACAGTAAAATTTTAAATGTAATTTTTTTTATCTGCAAGGTATTTGAGTGAATGATACATGCAAGACTGTTTTCTTTGCTATTCCTGATGACTTCATCAATAAATTGTATGAGTTCTTGCCAAACGCATGGATTATGTCCTTCAAGCTCATGGAAGTCATACAAGATATTAAATTTGGATCTCACAGCACCACTACTTAATTTGCTGACATATTTTTGGATTAGCAGTAAAGTTGTTCAATTTCTGAATAGGCAACAAAACTTTTGTCTTGCCAAAATTTGACCTTTCTGTCTTGATTAAATGATACATCTTTTTTCAGTGAAACTAATTTATTTCAGTGCATTAAACATAATTTGGGAGGGCTTTAGCTTTTCATATGAGCTATTTCTAACATCAATTGATTAATTAAAAGTCAGGTTAATAGCAGGAGTTTCTACAAATCACAGAAGCAACAAGACGTTTGTCAGGGACTGTATAGTAAAGGGGTAAGCAACTTTCCTATTGGTTGCTAGGGATGTTGTTAAGCTCTGACAAAGATATTGCAGCCTTCTTATTGGCCCACAAGCAAGAAAGGAGGTTACTGTAAAGGATCTCCTGACACCCCGACTGCGTACCTCAGTTAATGGATGCTCCCAGTGCCTCCCGAGGACTCCAAGCACTCCGCTCGACACCAATACCACCACAGGAACCAGGAAAAGGAAAGTCTCTTACAAGAGCTAGAAGTAATAGCCAGGAGAGTATACACGTATAGCAATCCCCATACACATGAGACGAGGCTCTATGTTGACTGTAAAACAGCAACTCTTTATTTGAACACACAGCATTGATTTATACACATCTTCCAACAAGGTTACCACCCACAGGGTTTTGTAAAAACAGACAATCACATGCATTTACAGTATTGACACCTTCCCAGCAATTGAACACAAAACCCCCTTCCCTCTGTCTGTAACACAATCAACAAAATACAATGAGCATTGTCTTTGACGCAATTAACTAACACACTGGCATTGTCTGAGACACAACCAACAAAATACAATTACCAAGCATAATGTCTAACTTAATCACTCACAGACAGAACACACACATTTTTCCCAAAACACAGAAAACACCTTAAAACCCCACATATCCCCATAATGTATACTATCTATGGATAGCTCTGATCTGGGTGAACAACATATCCAAAAATCACCCAGATCTGAGCAGGGGTTCCCGAATTCCACAAAGTCACATTCGGCCGGCCGCAAACATGGCTTTCCTGCCCAAAACAGTTCCACAGATTTAAGCTGTGTGGTCGGTCTGTCTTCTCCTTCAAAGTTAGTATGGGCCGTAATACTAGGCAAGAGGCTGGCAAACAAGCCCCTCCAAAACCCAGTGGTGAGGTTGGTTTCGCCACACATCTCCCCCTCCCAAGGAAGACTAACCAGATACCTGACCTCACGCCGGTCAGTACCTGAGTTAGTCTGGCAGCTCACCCACAACCAAATACTGGACCTGTTGAATTTGGTAGCCTGTCTCTGTCCAGTGAATCCACCAAGGTTATGTTGGTAACTGGTACTCCCGGTCTCTGTGTTGCTCCCTGGCTTGGAGTGGAGGTTGCTTTGTGGGCAGGGATCAGCTGTACTTTGCCCTGGTGCCAGCACTATCACGGAAGAAGCCTGATTGGAGCCTGGTTGTTGGAGGGGGAGACTGACTGTCTCCCCTTTGGATACCCAGCTCTGCTGCTGGAGGGAGAGACCGACTGTCTCCCCTTTGGCTAAACAGCCCTGTTGCTGGGGGACAGGACGACTGTCCCTACCCCCTGTGCTGTAAGTGCAGAGACCACGGTCCCATCTGCACAGTTGTGGGGCTTACTGTCTCCCCCTGGTAAGTCAAGCTGCTGCTGGGGAATGGAGACTAGGCTCCCAATTCCCAACAAATCACACGGCCGCTGGGGAATGGAGACTGGGCTCCCAATTCCCTGTAAATCACCCAGCCGCTGGGAAATGGAGACTGGGCTCCCAATTCCCTGCAATTCATACTGCCTATAGGGAGAGGGGGTAACAAGCTCCTCTCCCATACATACTTCCAGCCTCTGGGGAGGGAGACCGACTGTTTCCGCTCCGAATACAGTGTCCTGTTGCTGGGGAAAGGAGACTGGGCTCTCTATTCCCTGTAGGACACTCTGCCGCTGGGGAAAGGAGACCGGGCACTCTATTCCCTGTAGGACACTCTGCCGCTGGGGGACAGGACTGACTGTCTCTGCCCCCTGTAACTCAGCCTGCCGCTGGGGAATGGAGACTGGGCTCCCAATTCCCTGCAGGAGCAGTGGAGAGACCTCGGTCCCATCTCCACCGGCCACCTGGGGTTCTTCCCAGTAAACATCCACAATATCCTCCCAGCTTAAGGGCTCTGGACCTGGGTCTGACACTCTGCTCTTCTGCTGAGCCTTCTCACTAGAGTGGAACAGCTGCTGGTAGCTCTGTTCCAGATCCATTACCCGTGTCACCAGGTGGACCAGGTCCTGCTCAATCTCATGAGTGTCGTCCCAGTCATACCTGCTCTCCCTCTATTCCAAGAGATCACGGAACCGGGCTTGTGTAGGGCTCCCAAACTCCAGCTCTGAAAAAGTCTCCCATAACAAGCCAGGACCATCAAACTCCTCTCCTTCTGGCTTGTCATGCTCAGCTGTCCTGGGTAGGTACTGTGCCCCATACCACCAGAGTGCCTGGTAGGCATCTTCCAGCCACAGCTCCTGCCATGCTAGGAGTTCCAATTCCTTTACCCATTCCTCCCGGGGCTGCTCTCTCAGGAAGGGCATCCGCAGGGCTACTCGCTTCTGCAACCGCTGGTCTTCCGTGGGGAGTCTCTCATCCCGCAGATACTCCACAATACCCAGTGCCTGGTACCAGATGCCTTTGTGGGCTGCATCTCGGTCATCCATGACACCCTCATCGTACTCCACTGCTATTTCCATTCTGGTGCTGTCAGGGTCGCTGTACTAGGACATGCATTGCCCTCAAATTGTAAAATCCATGGAATGGTGTCTCCTGTAGCTGTCCTTCTGGCTGTGGGAACGATCCCACTGCTGCCACCAATGTAAAGGATCTCCTGACACCCCGACTGCGTATCTCCATTAATGGATGCTCCCAGTGCCTCCCGAGGACTCCAAGCACTCCTCTCGACACCAATACCACCACAGGAACCAGGAACAGGAACAGCTCTTACAAGAGCTAGAAGTAATAGCCAAGAGAGTATACACGTATAGCAATCCCCATACACATGAGACGAGGCTCTATGTTGACTGTAAAACAGCAACTCTTTATTTGAACACACAACATTGATTTATACACATCTTCCAACAAGTTTACCACCCATAGGGTTTTTAAAAAACAGCCAATCACATGCATTTACAGTACACCTTCCCAGCAATTGTACACAAAACCCCCTTCCCTCTGTCTGTAACGCAATCAACAAAATACAATGAGCATTGTCTTTGACGCAATTAACTAACACACTGGCATTGTCTGAGACGCAATCAACAAAATACAATTGCCAAGCATAATCACTCACGGACAGAACACACAAATTGTTCCCAAAACACAGAAAACACCTCAAAACCCCACATATCCCCATAATGTATACATCCATGGCTGGTTCTGATCTGGGTGAACAACATATCAAAAAATCACCCAGATCTGAGCAGGGGTTCCCGAATTCCATGGAAGTCACATTCGGTCGGCCGCAAGCATGGCTTTCCTGCCCAAAACAGTTCCACAGATTTAAGCTGTGTGGCCGGTCTATCTTCTCCTTCAAAGTAAGTATGGGCCATAATCCTGGGGCAAGACGCTGGCAAACAGGTCCCTCCAAAACCCAGTGGCGAGGTTGGTTTAGCCACAGTTACTTATGGAAAAAAAAAAATCTAGAATATTTGTGAATACGAATATATAGCATTATATTCTACATCTTTGCAAATTCTCAAAGTGCCGATATTTGCAATTAAAATTTGCGATTAGAATATTCACGATCAACACTACATTATACATCTCCTTATTATGAGTGACTGACATATTTGTTGTCACTATATTGGGTGACATATATAATTTGTTTATGGTACTAAAAACAACAGGAATACTAATCGCTCCATGGCTACTTCATTATAATTTGAAGATGGGGACAGTAACACAGGACTTTGTATTTACATTTATGGGTCTTAAATTTTCATTGACCCATAATTTAAATATACAACTTTGTAGCCATACAGCCCAAAACTTTTGATGTGATGGTGTGATCCTCTCTTACGGTACTTTCCTCCTGGTCATCTGATATTTATGGGTATTTCAGCCCCCTCTCCACTCCCGTTACTTACCATCTGGCCCCCATACACCTAGCCGTAGTACTCACGGAGGCCAGGATCAAACTCTATCTCCGCCCGTTTTATTGAGTAGACAGCTGCTTTGGGTAGTTGCTGGATCTATGGGCGGAGCTTTTACTTTTTGTAAGGAACATGTGCACTACGCGGGCGACGGCCAAACCAGTGTCGGAATGTGCTATGCTTACTTTCTCTTGTCCTAGTCCTAGCGTTCCTGATGAGGCAGGTGATCCTACTGAAACACGTTGAGCAGACGGTAGCAACTATAAGAGAAGTGGTATAGCAATAGCAACTTTTACAGAAATTGAAGAGTTAGTAGATCAGACAAAGTAAATACCTACTAGTTTTTTAAAGGCCTGGATGAGGGAGTAAGTGCTCAGGATTAATGATGGACGAACATCATGCATGTTCGCGATCAAATGTTCGTGAACCGCCTGTTCGCATCACGCCCATTGACTTTAATATCAGGCAAAACTGAAAAACCTTCAGGTCATATTTACAGCCACCAATCACAAACTATGAGTGCACAAATAGTCCCACAACCTGGACAGTGACATACCGGAGGGGGATAATTGGCAAAAATTCCCACAAAAAAAATATATTTTAATCAGGGGCCAGTCCATTAAGAACATGCATACGTTAACGTAATTTTTTTATCTATCATAGAACTGTATGGTAAAAGGATGCTACTGTACGGCATCAGTCTGAGGCATCTGTTAACGCATACATTTTTGGTATGCATTAAATGAATGGCAAAAATAGGATGTGAACACAGCCCTAGTGCCAGAATAAGCACCAGTAAACAGCTGAGCAGGGTGGCGGAGAGGGGAGGCCGCAGGGACACAGATTGTAGCACAAAGGTCCTTAGCACCGCAATCTGCCAGCTCTAAAAAAGAATGGTGTGGGCAGTGAAAGGGATACAGTTATGGCCATGCAGTTATTGGATACCACACCATACATTGACCGGATAACACCTTTGTACAGTGACCGGATAACAACCGCCATACTGTGACCGGATAAAGGGGTATAAGAGGGCACAGTACAGGGAATGACTAGGGGCACTGAATAGGGTGTGGAAAGAAAGCACAATACAGGGTATAAGGGGGCACAGTCACATGACCCTGTGACATTAGAAGGTCCTTATGGTGAATGCGGTTCATTCGCCACCATAATGAGAGGCAGAGGAGTGAGACGGGGTGTGATTATGTGGCTAAATATAAAAAATTTAACAGCTGGCCAGTACAGACCCCAAAAATTAGGCAATAGACATTCACCTGACAGCAAAGAACTTTGGATTCTGTAGCTGGGGGTACATTAGGTGGTCACAGAATGAATATGTAACTGTCGGCCAGTACAGGCCCAAAAAATTAGGCATTCACCTGACATAAAAGGCCTTTAATGCCACTGTACATACATAAGGGAAGGACCATTCTTTGCTCTGTGTGGTGGCAGGCTGGCATGAGGAAATTCAATTACATGTGATCATCACAGGTGTTGAATTCCTCCGAGATCCATGTCTCATTATTTTTAGAAATGTGAGGTAGTGCACACTGTAGTGAGCTAGGCGAGTGTGCTTATTGGTCACAATCCCCCCTGGTGCGCTGAACGTCCTTCAGGGGCAAGCCAGAGGTTCCATTGCAAATTTTGCCAGCTCTAGCTACAGGTCAAGCCTGCACACCCAGTAGTCAAGGGGTCCCTCGCTTCTCATAGCGTCCACATTGGCCGTTAACCCGATGTAATCAGACACCTGTCGGTCTAGGCGTTCCATGAGGCTGGATCTGGAAGGCAGCTGTCTATGGGTTGGCTGCAAGAATGATCTCTTATCCGAAGTGACCAACACACCTTCAAACTGCCCTCTTCTTGCATGCGCTGTTGGATTGGTACCTGCAACTGTTTCTCTGTGAGTGGAAATTCCTCTGCCAGTGCTCGCAAAAGCAGAATTCAGCATTTCTCAAAGCAAGGCCTGAAAGTGCTGCATTCTGACAGCCCTCTGTGAATCTGGTAACATGTCTGCCATTTTGTGTTTGTACCGGGGGTCAAAGTACATTGCCACCTAGAACAGGTCCTTGACCTTTATGCTTTTTATACGGGGGTCCCTCTTCAAACACTGGAGCATGAAGGTTCACATTTGCACTAAAATGTAAACAGTGGAGTGCCCTGGCTCCTGCTCATCGCCCAGGAGAATGTCGTCCTCGGTCTCCTCCCCCTAGCCACGGACAACACCAGGAATCCCCGAAAAGTTTAAAGCCTGCTCTTTTTGCTCATCGGGGAAAACTATAAGGGGCAGTATACTCGATAAAACTTTACTTTTAATAATAATATATAGGAGATAAAAAGGCCCCTACAGACAGACAACAAGTAAGACGTGCGTACCCACAGCGTGGTGTGGCGAAAAAGCATAAACGGTTACAAAACAGACATGAATATTGATTGTGAGCTGGACAAATATAGACATAGAAGGTCAGGCGAGAGGGTGTTGGTGTATGCTCCCCACTAGCCCTAGTGCCTCCCTACTTGTCCTAGTCCACCCTAAAACGTGTGGTCCAAAAAGCCCCGCAAGGGGTGGCCCAGACTGAAACTCTGATCCTGTATTGGAACCCCTAATGAGGCCCTAACCAATAGAGAAAAAAAGGAATTCCATACCTTAGAACAGCACACATGCAGATAATAAGAGATTTACCACACCAGAAAACCAAAAAAAGGATTAGACAGGGGAATACTCAATTTTTTTTTTCTTTTTTTTTTTTTTTCTTTTTGCTCATCCTCCACCCAGGGACCATCCTCCTCTGACTCCTCTTCAGACTCCTGTTGACTTGTCTCAGATGGAGTAGCCCCCCTGGGAATTTGTTCAGCATTGCAACTTCCTCATCTTCCACCTCCTGCTCCTCGATGGCTTAATCAATGACACAACGCAATGCATGCTCCAGAAAAAAGGTGTAAGGTACAATGTTACTGATGGAGCCCTAGCTGCTACTGACCAGTTTGGTGATCTCATCAAATGGGTGTAGAAGTTTGCATGGGTCACCCATGAGCAGCCACTGGCACGGTGAAAAGAAACCATGCTCCCTAGAACCTGTCCTGCCGCAGAGTGTGTACAGGTAATCATTAATGGCACATTTCTGCTAGAGCAGCCTATCAAGCATATACAAGGTGGAGTTCCAGCGCGTCGGGCAGTCACAAATCAGACGTATGACGGGCAAGTGGTGTCACCGCTGAACGTCAGCAAGGCGAGCCATGTCCGTGTAAAATCTTCTAAAATGGCTGGAGATTTTCTTGGCCTGCCGCAAGACGTCCTGGACAGTGGGGTATTTGGCAACAAATCTCTCCATGACTAAGTTCAGGACGTGTGCCATACACGGCATGTGTGTCATTTTGCCCTGTTTCAGCATGCTCAGCAGATTGGCACCGTTGTCACACACCACTTTACTAACTGTCAAATTGAGCGGGGTTAGTCACTGATCGGCCTGTGACCGCAGAGCTGAAATTAGTGTAGGACCGGTGTGGCTCTTGGCTTCCAGGCTGCAGTACAGCATGGCAACGTCTCGCCTGGTATGTCTAATAGGTTCTGGGGAGCTTGGGGGCGCAGCGGAAGAGGCGGTAGCAGTGGAAAAGAAGGAGTCAGCCGAGGAGGAGACGTAGGCTGGAGGAGGAGAAGAAGAGTCAGGCCTGCATGCAATCGGTGGCGGTAACAACATATCCACCCGGGTGCCACGGGTTACATGCTTGATTGGCCATCAAAAGGTTCACCCAGTGGGCAGTAAAAATTATGTACCTTCCCTGCCCGTGTTTTCTAGACCACATGTCTGTGGTCAGATATATATTGGCACTGACACTGTGTGCCAGAGATACTGTACATCACTTGCTGCTGAACATGGCCATATAGTTCAGGGATGCCCTTCTGGGACAAATATTTCCTTCTGGGGACCTTCCATTGCTGTGTGCCAATGGCCACAAATTTTCTAAAGGCCTCCGAGTCCATCAGTTTATATGGCAGTATTTGGCGGGCTAGCAGTTTCGACAAGCCAGCGGTCAGCCGTTGGGCAAGAGGAATATCCTGCATCATCATTTTTTTATGCTCAAACATTTGGGCCAGGGAAGCCTGCCTTCTGCCAGATAAATGCGACCACGGAACGGTGGAAGCTGGAGTGGAGGACAAATGGGAGGAGAGAGGAAAAGGAGAATAGGCAGGAAGTGGAGCGCCGGGAGTGTGGCTTTGTGGGTTCTGACAGCGTTGCTCCCACTGATGGGAGGCCAGGTGCCTTCTTAAGGCAGTCGTCCTTAGGTGAGTGTTGGGCTTACCGCAACTTATGTGTTGACAGCACAGGCTGTGCAGATGGCAACACTATTATCAGCAGCTGACACGTTAAAAAAAGTCCACACTGCGGAGCCATGTACCGGCTTCCTGTGAGCGCAAGATGTGACCGTGCATGGTGGATGGCTCACTCCAGATACATTTCCAGTCTGCTTTTTGCCTCCTGTGCACTGTAGGTTCTGCCTGCTTCTCCTCCTTCTCCTCCCTATCTACTGCTCCATCTCTCCCTCTTAACTCCCCTCCTCTTCCTCTTTTGTGGGCACCCATGTGACGTCCATTGACACATCATCATCGTCACCTTTACCACCACTGACATTAGAGATCTCAGAGTAGGCAGCAACAGCTGGGATCACCCTCCTTGGGCTGATCTGGGTTCTGTCGTCAGACCGCTGGGTGGCGGCCATTGCTTCCTCCTCTTCCTCATCCGATGCTAAGAATAGCTGCACATCGGTAAGGTCTGGGAATAGATGGTAAAATAATTCCTCTGACTCGAGTGGAGGGGCTATGGTGGAGGTGGTGTCTTTGGGGGTGCACACAGCAGAGAGTGAGGAGTGTGCAGATACAGAGGATGAGGAGGGTGCAGCAGCGGAAGGCTGAGTGAGCCAATCAACAAACTCTGGTGTGCCCTTTGAAGTTATTGCACACGCATTCTCCAACTTCCCACTTAGGCTCCGGCCTGGTGCACTTGGCCGACCCCTACCATCCATTTTCTAAATGACCCTCTGCCTAAGTTCGCATAGAAGAGCAGTATTTGTGTAAGAACTTGCAGCCCTAAATCAGTATTTTGTGGAAAAAGGTATATGGCATCTCTCAATCAGTATTTGGCAGAAACATGTATATAGCACCCCTCAATCAGTATTTGGCGGAAACAGGTATATGGCACCCCTCAATCAGTACTTGGCAAAAACTGGTATATAGCACCCCTCAATCAGGATTTTGTGGAAGAAGGTATATCACAGCCCTCAAGCAGTATATCACACCCATTGCAATTAGTTACTCCAATAGCATGTGTCCCTCTATGTAGCTGCGGTTTCGCAGCAGAACTGCACACAACTGCTGCACAATACAAATACACTATAATATAATTTCTATGTTAGAAAGTATATTATAAGTATATCACACCCCTCTATATCACACCTATCGATACTACACCTATACCAGTCCCTAAAAGGACTTTTGTGGCCCTATTAGCTAGTGTTTGGTGTCCCTAACTGTCTCTGCTACAAAATGCCTCTCCCTACACTGGCAAAACAAATAATGCAAAATGGCTGCCAGATCGGGATCTATTATAGGGTTGGGAGTGTGTCCATGTGCTGAAACAAAAAAGGTCCTGCAGTATTATGTAATCAATATAATCAAATTCTATATAGCAAAAATAACGGTCCAGCAAAAAAAGGAATACTCCTAAAATCATTAGCTTTATTTACTCTGTTTAAAAACAGGAATATACAATCCCAATGTTAAATTGATAAATTGGCCAATATGTGATACAGTCAAGACCAGACAAACACAGAACAACAGGGGACCTACCAGGATTAGGATGGGGGAGGGGACCTCTCTGGCCCTACACTTACCCTTAGCCCAGGGACGACCCTAGATGGTAGAGACTCCCTGTCCTCGTACCTAGGCTGAGTTATCCCTGGTTCTCTCTATTAGAAAAATAAATCATACACAAACCCAGTGTTAGCATAAGTATTAACTAGTGTCCCCACCAGATAAATCTTCTGTTGTGGGGGCTATCTAGCGTGTGTATGTGACACCTCGACTCGTTTCTCCCTATAGTACGGGTTCCTCAGGAGGTAAATCCTATGGGTCATAATTGTGTAAATATACAGTACAGACCAAAAGTTTGGACACACCTTCTCATTCAAAGAGTTTTCTTTATTTTCATGACTATGAAAATTGTAGATTCACACTGAAGGCATCAAAACTATGAATTAAGACATGTGGAATTATATACATAACAAAAAAGTGCGAAACAACTGAAAATATGTCATATTCTAGGTTCTTCAAAGTAGCCACCTTTTGCTTTGATTACTGCTTTGCACACTCTTGGCATTCTCTTGATGAGCTTCAAGAGGTAGTCACCTGAAATGGTTTTCACTTCACAGGTGTGCCCTGTCAGGTTTAATAAGTGGGATTTCTTGCCTTATAAATGGGGTTGGGACCATCAGTTGCGTGGTGGAGAAGTCAGGGCAATACACAGCTGATAGTCCTACTGAATAGACTGTTAGAATTTGTATTATGGCAAGAAAAAAGCAGCTAAGTAAAGAAAAACAAGTGGCAATCGTTACTTTTAGAAATGAAGGTCAGTCAGTCCGAAAAATTGGGAAAACTTTGAAAGTGTCCCCAAGTGCAGTCACAAAAACCATCAAGCGCTACAAAGAAACTGGCTCACATGCGGACCGCCCCAGGAAAGGAAGACCAAGAGTCACCTCTGCTGCGGAGGATAAGTTCATCCGAGTCACCAGCCTCAGAAATCGCAGGTTAACAGCAGCTCAGATTAGAGACCAGGTCAATGCCACACAGAGTTGTAGCAGCAGACACATCTCTAGAACAACTGTTAAGAGGAGACTGTGTGAATCAGGCCTTCATAGTAGAATATCTGCTAGGAAACCACTGCTAAGGACAGGCAACAAGCAGAAGAGACTTGTTTGGGCTAAAGAACACAAGGAATGGACATTAGACCAGTTGAAATCTGTGCTTTGGTCTGATGAGTCCAAATTTGAGATCTCTGGTTCCAACCACCGTGTCTTTGTGCGACGCAGAAAAGGTGAACGGATGGACTCTACATGCCTGGTTCCCACCGTGAAGCATGGAGGAGGAGGTGTGATGGTGTGGGGGTGCTTTGATGGTGACACTGTTGGTGATTTATTCAAAATTGAAGGCATACTGAACCAGCATGGCTACCACAGCATCTTGCAGTGGCATGCTATTCCATCCGGTTTACGTTTAGTTGGACCATCATTTATTTTTCAACAGGACAATGACCCCAAACACACCTCCAGGCTGTGTAAGGGCTATTTGACCATGAAGGAGAGTGATGGGGTTCTGCGCCAGATGACCTGGCCTCCACAGTCACCGGACCTGAATCCAATCGAGATGGTTTGGGGTGAGCTTGACCGCAGAGTGAAGTCAAAAGGGCCAACAAGTGCTAAGCATCTCTGGGAACTCCTTCAAGACTGTTGGAAGACCATTTCAGGTGACTACCTCTTGAAGCTCATCAAGCGAATGCCAAGAGTGTGCAAAGCAGTAATCAAAGCAAAAGGTGGCCACTTTGAAGAACCTAGACTATGACATATTTTTAGTTGTTTCACACTTTTTTGTTATGTATATAATTCCACATGTGTTAATTCATAGTTTTGATGCCTTAAGTGTGAATCTACAATTTTCATAGTCATGAAAATAAAGAAAACTCTTTGAATGAGAAGGTGTGTCCAAACTTTTCGTCTGTACTGTATATCAGATAATGAATACAGCAGTGGTAATCAGATATATAAATCCTGTCTTCCAAAAGATGCCGACATATGATTCCATCTAATTTCAGGTAAAGAAATGATAATCCGTCAGGAGGCGGTTCCCCAATAATACGATCACTATCCCCAATATAGTTTCTAATTGTGGCAATATTGATACGGGATCCACGGTCATTGGAAGACGGTACACAGTGAGTGTCCACTCTGCTGATGTCACAATGGTTGCTGGACCATTATCCATGTGCTGAAACATCTCAATTGGCTGTCCTGTCCCACCTGTATGTGTCATGTCAAAGTTCGGCGCTATACAAAATAATATGGCGCGTGCGAATATTGCCATATGTTCGCATATTTGGTGAATCCCGAACGAGCAAAGTGTGCCTCAAAACGACCTGCCGGGCGTATCGCAAGGCCATTTCTACTCAGGATCATTTGAGGGAGAGTCTTGATATACAGTGCTGCCCATAACTATTTATACCCCTGGCAAATTTTGACTTAAAGTTACTTTTATTCAACCAGCAAGTAATTTTGTGATGAAAAATGACATAGATGTCTCCCAAAAGATAATAAGACGATGCACAAGAGGCATTATTGTGGAAAAAAAAACATTTCTCAGCTTTTATTTACATTTGATCAAAAAGTGTCCAGTCCAAAATTATGCATACCCTTCTCAATAATCAATAGAAAAGCCTTTATTGGCTATTACAGCAATAAAATGCTTCCTATAATTGCAGACCAGCTTTTTGCATGTCTCCACAGGAATTTTTGGCAATTCAACTTTAGCAATGAGCTCCAAATCTTTCAGGTTGGAGGGTCTTTTTGTCATTACCCTGATCTTTAGCTCCCTCCACAGATTCTCAATTGGATTCAAGTCTGGACTCTGGCTGGGCAACTCCAAAACGTTAATGTTGTTGTCTGCTAACCTTTTCGTCACCACTTTTGCTGTGTGTTTTGGGTCATTGTCATGCTAAAAAGTCCACTGGTGCCCATGGCCAAGTTTCTCTGCAGACTGCCTGATGTTGTCGTTGAGAATCCTCATGTATTGCTCTTTTTTCATGGTGCCGTTTACTGTGATTAGGTTCCTTGGTCCATTGGCTTAAAAGCACCCCCGAAGCATTAGGTTCCCACCACCATGTTTGACAGTGGGGATGGTGTTCTTTGGGTTGAAGGTTTCTCCTTTTTTACGCCAAATGAAGGAAACATCATTGTGACCAAACAATTTAATTTTTGTTTCATCTGACCATAACACAGAAGACCAGAAGTCTTCTTCTTTGTCCAGATGAGCTTTTGCAAAAGCCAAGTGAGCTTTTGTGTGCCTTATCTGGAGAAGTGGCTTCTTCCTTGGTCTGCATACGAGGAACCCAGCAGTGTGCAGTGTCCGTTGGATTGTCTAACTTGAGACATTGCCACCAGCAGAGCCCAGATTCACCGGGATGGCCTTGGTGGTGATCCTTGGATTCTTTTTCACCTCTCTAACTATCCTCCTGGCCAGCACAGGTGTCACTTTTGGCTTCCGACCATGTCCTCTGAGATTTTCCACAGTGTTGAACATCTTGTATTTTTTTTATAATACTTTGCACTGTAGCCACTGGAACTTGAAAACATTTAGAAATGGCCTTTTAGCCCTTTCCTGACTTACCCATGACTGTCCACAAACTAACTGCAGAACTTAGAACAGCTTGGACTATTTGGAATGGTATAGAACTTTTGATTTTCCCACAGACTGTGACAGTTTGTGAAGGGTATGAATAATTTTGGACTGGACACTTTTTGCTCAAATGTAAATAAAAGCTGAGAAATGTATTTTTTTTCCCACAATAATGCCTCTTGTACATCGTCTTATTATCTTTTGGGAGACACCTATGTAATTTCTCGTCAAAGAATTACTTGCTGGTTGAATAAAAGTAACTTTAAGTCAAAATTTGCCTGGGGTATGAATAATTATGGGCAGCACTGTAAGATTCAGCAATAGAAACATAGTATAACTGAGCTCTGTATCTTATAGCAAGACAAGATACTGTAGCAAATTTCTCAAATAGGAGAATTATACACACAGAGCCATAGGAGTAAACTGATAGCTGGCCCAGACAAAGTGGTCCCTTATTGCGTGGGTGGGTAATATATTTGTGAACCCATGGCCACTTATGATCTGGAACCCACTGGGGGTATAACATAGGTTATATGGATATATAGTGTTAATAACCCTTCCAAGCACATACACTGCTATACACATCAGTGGTTTGAGGCTGTGCCCCCCCCCCCCAACTTTTGTTTCTTGTTTCAAATTAAAGATTCATTAAAATTTATTATTTTTGCTTTTAGTATCCAATTAGGCAGTGATATAATGCCAGCAGACCACATTGTCCAAAATATCACTTTTGTCAAAATGAACCAGACATTGATTCGAGAGGACTTTTATGCTCCTCTGGCTGAGGCTGTTGAATAGATCTGGCCTTGCCGTCGGTGTCCAAGGGTGCACTGTCAATGCTGCCAAATAAAACAATGGTATATGTAAAGTGACACCCCATAACACATTGCCCAACTTCTCCTGAGTATGGCGATACCAGATGTGTGACACTTTTTTGC